>NC_081553.1:173634379-173955378 GCF_963082655.1 Stomoxys calcitrans
GTATCAAGCTTTTGATCGATTTAGACCATAATAGACAGGTATGTTGAAGGTCATGAGAGAAGCCGTTGTATAAAATTTCTGCCAAATCGGATGACAATTGCGCCCTCTAGAGGCTCAAGAAATCAAGATCCCAGATCGGTTTATATGGCAGCTATATTAGGTTATGAACCGATTTGCGCCGTACTTAGCACTGTCATTGGAAGTCATAACAAAACACCTCATGCAAAATTTCAGCCAATTCGGATGACAATTGCGCCCTCTAGAGGCTCAAGAAGTCAAGATGCAAGACAGGTTTATATGACAGCTATATTAAAACATAGACCGATTTGAATCATACTTTAACCAATCTTAAACATCGCGTGCAAAATTTCAGTCAAATCGGATGAGAATTGCGCCCTCTAGAGGCCCAAGAAGTCAAGACCCAAGATCGGTGTATATGGCAGCATATCAAAACATAGACCGATTTCAACCATACTTAGCGCAAATATTGGAAGTGATACCAAAACACCACATGCAAAATTTCAGTCAAATCGAACGAGAATTGGGCCCTCTAGAGGCTCAAGAATTCAAGACCCAAGATCGGTTTATATGGCAGCTATATCAAAACATAGACCGATTTGGCCCATTTACAATCCCATGCGACCTACACAAAAAAGAAGTAGTTGTCAGAATTTCAAGCGGCTAGCTTTACTCCATCGAAAGTTAGCGTGCTTTCGACAGACAGGCGGACGGACATGGCTAGATCGACTTAAAATATCATGAGGATCAAGAATATATATACTTTTTAGGGTCTAAGACGCATATTTCGAGATGTTACATGCGGAATGACTAGGTAAGTATACACCCATCTTATGATGGTCGGTATAACATGTAAGTTCGGCCGGGAAATTTATGTGGCTATTTACGACTTAATATACGAATCGCAATTCACGAAAACTATTTTTTAACACATACCCCAAACTTTAAAAATAATCACTATATATTTGATGTATGGAAATATTTTTTTGTTTGTTGATCTTGTACCACACAACATAAAATGTACCAAAAATACACATGTTCCCTTTGAAACGTAGGTTATGTTTGAGAGCTCACAGCTAGTTTAACGTGTATATAAAGTAACAAAAACAACTTGATTCGAAGTCAGTGGTTTGTTGCGTATCTGACATATTGAAAATACCTGACAACCATTTCTCTCTTGTGAAATTTCAGTTATCTCGGGCTGGACCCTCCATTTCGTCCACTGTGCATTGGCTGATTTACATATTTAAATTAATGCAATTCTCCCGCTAGAAACTTATATTAAGCTTTATATAACACTTTTTTAATTTTTGTAAAGCTCTCTGTAGAAACTTTAAAAAGCTATTTTTTTAATCTATTGTGGCGTTCGATATTATACCGTCCTTCAATAACATTATGTTAACATTTGGATGTCTATATTCCTATTCAAATATAACACCATGTTATTGAAAGCGATTATCGCTTGAAAAATGTAGAATTAGGTATGGTAGAGTGTACCGCAATATTGAAAATGTCAGAATACTGACTGCATTTCGTTAGACTCACTATTTTTATACCCACCATCATAGGATGGAAGGTATAGTAATCCAGTCGTTGTGTTTGTGAAATGCTTATTTTGCCCATGAAAATTCCACTTACGAAAAAGGGTAATTTTCTCACATATCAATGAGTGCAGTCCGATTAACGTTTAAGCTCAATGATAAGTGGCCTATCTGTTATAGCCAAGTTCGAACGACGTGCCGCAGTACGACACCTCTTTGGAGAGAGGATTTTATATGGTACCTCACAAATGTAGCCAGCATTAGGAGGGGAAAACCCCGCTAAAATGTTTGTTCCGATGGTCTTGCCAGGACTCGAACCCAGGCGTTCCGCGTGATAGGCGGACATGCTAACCTCTGCGCTACGGTGGCCTCCGATTGCATTGTGTTAGTAACACCTCAAAATATTGATCTTCGACTCTATAATGTATATGGGCATATTTTTGACAGTGTGTTTGCGATTTCTTTGCTTTGGTCTTAAAATGTGTTTTAAGGTTCCATGCTTTGTATTTGTCCTGCTAAAGTAGGGTCAGATAGTGGGAAGTACGTTTTACCTTCACTCTTATTGCACTTGAGATGTTTGCTTTAAACCGTACTAACACTCAGAAAAATGCTTAAATAGGAGTTAATTACATAATACTCGTTAGTCCATGTTATTTATCCACGATTAGTTAAAAATTCATGAAGAGTGAGAACATAAACTTTGTACGAATAAAACTAACTAATCGTGAGTATAGATAAAATAGCTTACAATTCAGGTGGAGGTAATAATTTTACTTAAACGATTATTTTTGAAATAAGCCTGAATTTTACTAAACATTGGCAAAAGCATATCATCGTCGACAGTACCTTTTCTGAAATTTGTTACTGAATGAACTACTTAAAGACATAAAGATTTTTAGTTCAATATAACTAAAATGTTCATTCCCATATTAATTTTTTTTAGTTCACTAATGCATGATCGAAAGTAAGAACAATTTAATAAACACACTTCTAATGGTGAGACATTGTGTCTATAAATAGAACATGACAAAGCTGAACAAACCAAGCATGGCCTTCTTTTATGAAAAGAAGTGAGAAAATGGTTTGCTTTTGTGTTGTTAGTAAATACAAGTAAAAGCGTGCTAAGTTCGGCCGGGCCGAATCTTATATACCCTCCACTATGGATCGCATTTGTCGAATTCTTTTCCCGGCATCTCTTCTTAGGCAAAAAAGATTAAAAGAAAATATTTGCTCTGCTATTAGAGCGATATCAAGACATGGTCCAGTTCGGACCACAATTAAATTATATGTTCGACAGCTGTGTAAATTGTCAGCCAATTCTAATAAGAATTGCGCCCTTTGGGGGCTCAAGAAGTAAAAATTATCGATTCATATGGGAGCTGTATCAGGCTATAGACCGATTCAGACCATAATAAACACGTATGTGGATGGTCACGAGAGGATCCGTCGTACAAAATTTCAGGCAAATCGGATAATAATTGCGACCTCTAGAGGCTCAAGAAATCAAGATCCCAGATCAGTTTAAATGGCAGCTATAGTTATGAACCGATTTGAACCTTATTTGACACAGTTGTTGAAAGTAAGAATAAAATACGTCATGCAAAATTTCAGCCAAATCGGATAGGAATTACGCCCTCTAGAGGCTCAAGAAGTCAAGACCCAAGATCGGTATATATGACAGCTACATCAGGTTATGAACCGATTTGAACCATACTTGGTACAGTTGTTGGATATCATAACAAAATACGTGAAAAATTTCCTTCCAATCGGATGAGAATTGCGCACTCTAGAGGCTCAAGAAGTCAAGACCCGAAATCGGTTTATATGGCAGCTATATCAAAACGTGGACCGATATGGCCCATTTACAATCCCAACCGACCTACACTAATATGAAGAATTTGTGCAAAATTTCAAGCGGCTAGCTTTACTCCTTCGAAAGTTAGCGTGCTTTCGAAAGACAGACGGACGGACGAACAGACGGACGGACATGGCTAGATCGACTTAAAATGTCACGACGATCATGAATATATATACTTTATGGGGTCTCAGACGAATGTTTCGAGTAGTAACAAACGGAATGACGAAATTAGTATACCCCCATCCTATGGTGGAGGGTAGTCGAAAACTCAAACAATACTGATATGGATGAATGCGTAGAGTATTGAACCAAGAAACATAAGGTTCTTGTATCAATACTCGGCTGGGACAACAGTAAAAGTTTTTGTTTAATTTATAATTGCAACGTTTCATATTAACTTTTATTCTTCTCAATAGCTGAGTAATTGATAGCGTGGAGATGGGAGATAGGCGGAAATAAAGGAGTTGAGTAATTAAAATGTGTTCTATTTGATGCTTCAGAGAGTTCGGAAAAAGTGATTTTTTTTTCAATAATTTTATCTTTAATTTTCAACGATCTTTAGTTCATATTTTACCTGTGGGAAGTTGAAAGTAAACTAATACTATGCATAAACAACTTCGTAGCTATAAAGACATTGTGGAAATCGCAACGAGCATATTATTCTTTAGCGCCATAGGCAGTTCAATATTTCCCAAATTTAGTTCATTTTAACTAGTGCCTGTTCTAGCCAGCGTCAGCAGAACGGTAAACCTCTTCAAGTCTAGGTTAGGCCACATAATTTTGGAGTAGTCACAACACACCCTTGTGACCATCTATCATTCGTTGCCCTTCGGGTCTTATTCTGAAGGCCAAGATTACCTAAAGATTCTAGTTCCCATGGAATATGTGAGGTAGTTCCTAGTCTCGCAAGCTTGTTTGCTCTACAATTTCCTTTAATTTTGTGGCCCGGCACCCAGAACAATAGAATTTTGAACTGTATAACCATCTCGTTTATCTGTGCCTAGCTGTCTGAGAATGTGGTCATGCCAATCGTCGTTCGGACATATTCACTTGGCCATTCCATCACGTCTTTACTTGTAAGAACCTCCGCTTGATATACATTACAGTGGTCGGGTAAACTTCTCTATATGACCTAGTTCTTCATAGCACAACCCAAAGACCATTAAATTGGTATCATCCGCATAGAAGTCAACAGAACTTCTATTACCACGGAAATCGTAGTTAAAATCTATTCTTTTCGGAATAGTGGAACAATACTTTTTTATTAAAACGCGGCTTAGGTAATGTCTAAACCACACTGCCTGGAACAAAGCGCATTGTATCAAGGCAAACACAGAGTCCGTAGGCACCAAAGAGAATGTTAAATAACCTCGCAGCAGTGGTCGCAGCAATTTGTCTAGCCACAATGTCCAGAGACATTAGGTGCAGCATTAAATTCCCACAGTAACCTTACATGTACAAATTTTTGCTATGCTATTCTTGGTATTGTAGCATTTAAGTCAGTCTAACCGTCAGTCGAAATCACGACAGAGGTTGAAACAAAATTGATATCCACCTAAAATCCACTCATGCACAGATTCGTGAGCTGCTATATATTTGTAGTTTATTATACACTCCACCATAGGACTTGGGGTATACTAATTTCGTCATTCTGTTTGTAACTCCTCGAAATATTCGTCTGGGACCCTACAAAGTTCTTGATCGTCGTGACATTTTATGTCGATATAGCTATGTCCGTCCGTCTGTCTGTCGAAAGCACGCTAACTTTCGAAGGAGTAAAGCTAGCCCCTTGAAATTGTAAATGAACCATATCTTCTCATGTTTTGATATAGCTGCCATATAAACCGATCTTGGGTTTTGACTTCTTGAGCCTCTATAGGGTCCACTTCTTATCCGATTGAAATGAAATTTTGCACGACGTGTTTCATTGTAATATCCAACCACTGTGCTCAGTATGGTTCAAATCGGTCCATAACCTGATATAGCTGCCTTATAAACCAATCTTGAATCTTCTTGAGCCAGTAGAGGGCGCAATTCTTATTCGATTTCGTTATGATATCTAACAAATGTACCAAGTATGGTTCAAATCAGTTCATAACCTCAAATAGCTGCCATATAAACCGATCTGAGATCTTGACTTCGTAAGCCTCTAGAGGTCGCAATTATTATCTGATTTGCCTGAAATCAACATACGTGTTTTTATGGTCTGAATCGGTCTATAGCCTGAAACAGCTCCTATATAAATCGATCTCTCTATTTTACTTCCTGAGCGCCCAAAGGGCGCAATTCTTATTTGAATTGACTGACATTTTACTCAGGTATCCAACATAAAATGTAGTAGTGGTCCGAACCGGACCATATCTTGATATCGCTCTAAGAGCAGAGCAAATCTTTTCTTTTATCCTTTTTCGCCTGAGAAGAGATGCCGGTAAAAGAACTCGACAAATGCGATCCATGGTGGAGGGTATTAAGATTCGGCCCGGCCGAACTTAGCACGCTTTTACTTGTTTCAATAATATAACATCGTCTGCATAGCAGACGGATTCAATAATAAGAAGTGGTGATAACATGCGCCCCTGTGGAGTGCCTTGTGCCACTTTCTCCCTTTTATTTATGTCATGGAACCGGCAGTTTATCCACCTGATGCTTAGGATATGGTTTATCCCGTCTCTAAGGAACCGTGTCAGCGTGTCGGTCCGCATATTGTTAAATGCTCCCTCAAACATCGAAGGATTCTTCTATTTTATGCACAACCTCATGCAGGGCAGTGGACATAAAATGTCCCACAGTGGCGTGCCTTGTGCCACTTTCTCCCTTATATCATATCATGCGACCCACATATGCATATGGCATATGGTTTATCCAGTCTCTAAGGACCCGTTTCACCCGGCACAGTTCTAAGGATTGGATCAGTGTGTCGGTCCGCAGATAGGCAAAAGCCCCCTCGATGTCAACGCCTGCCGCCAATGTGTACGTCTTAGCATCGAAGGATTCTTCTATTTTATGCGCAACCTCGTGCAGGGCAATCTCCACCGACCTTCCCTTGATATAAGCACGCTGGTTGCATTTGAGCAGTTCGCTGGATGTCTTACTTTTTATTATAGTATCCATTATACGTTCCATGGTTTTAGTATAAAGGACGTAAGGCTTATAGGTCTGTAGGCCTTTGGTGTCGCATAACATGCCTTGCCGGACTTGGGTATACATACCAACCTTGCTTCCTGTCAGGCTTTCGGAGTACATACAAGTCCCAGGCTTTGAAAATATTGGCCAGGGGCCTCCTTCTTTAGTAATTCCATCAGGTCCAGGTGACTTAAATGGTTTAAAGCTCCTCAAGGCTTCCTTTACCATAAATTCTGTAATGAAAAGCTTTCGATCATCCTCATTATTCCGAAATTCCAGTGTCTCCGTAAGTCCCGTCGTATCCTGAGGAAAATGTGTTTTCACTAAAAGCCCCAACATGTGCTCCATTGTCTCTGCTCTCACTTCCATATCGTCTACTAACGTTTCAGATTGGAAATGGGTTTTTGAGAGAAACTTTTTACACCCACCACCGAAGGATGGGGGTATATTCATTTTGTCATTCCGTTTGCAACACATCGAAATATCCATTTTCGACCCTATAAATTATATATATTCTTAATCAGGGTAAAAATGTAAGACGATCTAGACATATCCGTCCGTCTGTTTGTTGAAATCACGCTACAGTCTTTAAAAATGGAGATACTGAGCTGAAATTTTGCACAGGTTCTTTTTTTGTCCATAAGCAGTTCGAAGATGGGCTATATCGGACTATATTTTGATATAGCCCCCATATAGACCGATCCGCCTATTTAGGGTCTTAGGGCCATAAAAGCCACATTTATCATCCGATTTTGCTGAAATTTGGGATAGTGAGTTATGTTAGGCCCTTCGACATATTTCGTCAATTTGGCCCCGATCGGTCAAGATTTGGATATAGCTGCCATAAAGACCGATTCGCCGATTTAGGGTCTTAGGCTCATAAAAGCCACATTTATTATCCGATTTTGCTGAAATTTGGAACAGTGAGTTGTGTTAGGCCCTTTGACATCCTACTTCAATTTGGCTCAGATTGGTCCAGATTTGGATATAGCTGCCATATAGACCGATCGGCCGATTTAGGGTCTTAGGCCCTTAAAAGCCACATTTATTATCCGATTTTGCTAAAATTTGGGACAGTGAGTTGTGTTAGGCCTTTCGACATCCTGCTTCAATTTGGCCCAGATCGGTCCAGATTTGGTTTTAGGGCCATAAAAGCCACATTTATCATCCGGTTTTGCTGAAATTTGGGACAGTGAGTTATGTTAGACCCTTCGACATATTTCGTCAATTTGGCCCCGATCGGTCAAGATTTGGATATACAATAGCTGCCATAAAGACCGATCCTCCGATTTAGGGTATTAGGCCCATAAAAGCCACATGTTTTATCCGATTTTGCTGAAATTTGCGACAGTGAGTTGTGTTAGGCCCTTCGACATCCTGCTTCAATTTGGCCCAGATAGGTCCAGATTTGGTCCAGATTTAGTCTTAGGCCCATAAAAGCCACATTTATTATCCGATTTTGCTGAAATTTGGAAAAGTGGGTTGTCTTAGGCCCTTCGACATTATTCTTCCATTTGACCCTGATCGGTTTGGATTTGGATATAGCTGCGATATAGACCGATCTCTCGATTTAAGGTTTTGGGCCCATGAAACGCGCATTCATTGTCCGATGTCGCCGAAATTTAGGACAGTGAGTTAAGTTATGCCCCTTGACATACTTCTGCAATATGGAACAGATCGGTCCAGATTTGGATATAGCTGCCATATAGACCAATCTCCCGATTTAAGGTTTTGAGCCCATAAAAGGAGCATTTATTGTCCGATTTCGCCGAAATTTGAAACAGTAAGTTGTGTTTGGCTTTTCGACATTTTTCAGCAACTTGGCCCAAATCGGTCCAGATTTGGATATAGCTGCCATATAGACCGATATCTCTATTTAAAGTCTTGGCCCCATAATAGGCACATTTATATTTCGATTTCACTGAATTTTGACACAGTGACTTTGGTTAGGCTTTTCGACATCTGCATCGTATATGGTTCAGATCGGTTTATTTTTAGATATAGCTACCAAAAAGACCAATATTTTTTTATACACAATTGTACAATGACTTGTACTTAATAATATTTGGTCCAAATCGGAACATATTTCGATATAGCTGATATGGGGCATAAGGTATGCATTTTCCACCGGACTTTGACGAAAGGTGGTTTACATATATACCCGAGATGGTGTGTATCCAAAGTTCGGCCCGGCCGAGAACTTAACGCCTTTTTGCTTGTTCATCTCGGCGGCGTCATTGACGCTATCTAACTGTACGAAAAAAAGTTTCCAGGAGGAACGTTTTGCAGCTCTTATACTCTCATTGTATTGCTTTAGTCGTGTGCAATACACATCCAAATAAACTTCCTCTTTTTTTACAACGTGCTCTGTTAAAAAGTCTGCGGACCCTTTCCCAATGTGGCGAATCTCCCCGATCATCCAGGGTTTTTCTTGGGCTGATTTCTTTTCTCAAAGAAGACAACTATCTTCGATAGACCCCACAAGTGCAGTCGCAATCCAGTTGACATTGTCGTAAATGTCTTCTATTTTTGGACAATCTAAATTAACTTGCCCATGCAGAATAGTTATACTACATTGCCAATATTTGTTCTTATTTGGTTTTAGAATCGTATAATGATAAAATGCAAAGCGAAAAACCTTTTTTTTTGCAGCACCACTGTTTCTTATTCTGACAGACACAATTCGGTGCACGCGCATTTTTATTACACTCAAAAAAATAATTCGTTTGACATTAAAAACCGTTCTCTAAATAAAATTGTACTTTGTTTACGATAAAAGCACATGTTTTTTGTGATAAATTCTTGCAAGAATTTGAAACAAATATTAACTTTTTAAGGGGTTTCAACTAGTTTTTCTTTATTTATAAATTAATTTAATGTCAAACGTTTATTGTGGATATTGATAATGATACTGAGTTTAATTTAATGCTGTAATTCACATTCAAATGTTTACAAGTATAAACAAATCTCAATTGTTTTTCAGAGTATATTTAGATTTATTTAGTTGTTAGTATATACAAATATCTTAAAAACCTTCCATTTTCTTGTAACTCCATTATGGTTTTGTACTATGATGTGCTGTTTTGGTTATGCTATGAATAAAACAAAATTGGTTGTTCTTGTTTTGCACTTTTAAATACCTACTTTGTGATGGATATTACTTTATCGCATAAATGTTATCAAACCATATATGTGCATTAGAAATTCTTCTTGTGTTTTCTTGTACGTGGCAGCCGTTTGTGTTTTGCTCTAATGATTTTTGTCATTGGACAAACCAACATTTTTGTACCGAAACCTTAAAAATATTTACTATCCGCGCTCGTCCGAGCTGCTCAACATACTGACTGACAGTCAAAACAAAAAAATGAAAAAATGTGTGTGAGAAAGTGTCTATACCAATGACAAGTACACAATTGCAATTATTTGCAAGCGTATGGATCTGCTTGGGATTATTTTCTTGTGTACGTACAAAGTAATGTGCAATATAGTGAGTATTTTTGCCAACCACTGGTCTATATGCATAAATATTCGACATTTCTCTCTAGTAGGAGAGGGACAAGAGAAAAATTATTGATCCAGTGCAATTAAAGAGTAGACGAAGCTGCTTAAAAGTTTACAATAAACAAAATTTGCTACGTTCAATAATACTATGTTTATGGGTAATGTTTGTATGTTGAAGGGAAATGTTATTCTGTTACAATAAAAACAAAACTTCGAGACAAAAGTATTTTGTTTGTCGTAAAAATTGCCCAAACGTTTTATTTTTTTGGGTGTAGCAGTTAAAAATTTCAAGAACGCAGCACAGACCAAAAATTGCTAAATTCAACAGATAACGTCTTGCAAAGGCCCGATATCATTTGTATGAAAAGAAAAAAAGCTAGAATATGATCTTAATCTAATAATCATTTATATATTTACATTTTACTAGCGCTTTTTTTAGGAAAATGTTATCAGCTTTTTATTTCCCTGTGTGTTTGCAGTGAATTCGTAAAATATACTAACAGCGACAGCGGTGAATTTGGAGCGTTGTTAAGTAAATCAAAATTCTATGCAAAAATGCATAAGAATGGACTATTTAGATGTTATTTAATTCTACAGATATGCAGCAATGCACTATATATAACAAATAAAAAAAACTAGTGCATGTAGTACTTTTTATAAGTAGAACTTATCTCGAAATCTAGTCAGACTTTAATTTGGATACCAATTGAAATAGCAATTTAGAACATTGTAAGATTTTCCTACCATAGGACAAAAGATTTGGATTTTCACATCTTTAAAAGGCCATATCGGATAAAAGGTTATATGGGAGATATATCGAAACTTGTGCCAATTTAAATGACACATACTGGGGCGTCAAATAGAGATTGACGGCCCAGTATGTGTCATTAAGATGTCACCAAAATTGTGGTTTTTACTGCCATAAAAGTCAATATCGGATGAAATATACACATTGGAGCTATATCTAAATTAGGACTGATTTTAATGAAATTTTGCGAACGTATTGGAACGTCAATTTAAAATTCTCATATAAAATCGGGCGAAAGTTGTGGATTCTACAGCCTTAAAAGGCCATATCGGATGAACGATATATATGGTAGCTATATCTAAATCTAAACCGATTTTTATGAAATTTTGCACACATATGAAGACATCAAATAAAGCACCTCATGCAAAATTTTGTAGAGATCGGACCAAAATTGTGGCTTCTACAGCCTTAAAAAGCCCAATCGGATGAAAGATATATATGGGAGCTATATCTAAATCTGATCCGATTTTATGAAATTTTGCACATTCTTTGAGACTTCAAAAAAACGACTCCACACCGAATTTGGATCGAACCAAAATTGTGGCTTCTACAGCTTTAATAGATCAAATCTGATGAAAGATATATATGGGAGCTATATCTAAATCTGAACCGATTTTTATGAAATTTGTCATATATATTAAGATCAGTAAGAAAACAGTCCGTGCCAATCGGGTGAAAATTGTAGCTACTACGGCCATTTAAGTACAAATCGGGTGATACATATATCTACATCTGAACCGATTTTTTTCAAAATCAATAGCGTTTGCCCTTGGGCCCAAAAAGTGACATATGCAAAATTTCGTGACAATCGAACAACAAATACGACCTGCAGTTTGATTACAAGAATACGTGGACTCACAGACGGACATGGCTAAATCGAATCAGAAAGTGATTCTGAATCGATCGGTATACTTATCAATGGGTCTAGCTCTTCTTCTTAGCGTTGCAAACAAATGCACAAATCTATAATACCCTGTACCACAGTGGTGGTGCAGGGTATAAAAAATATTTCATATTTATAATGCATTAGCTGACCCGGGCCCGCTCCACTGCGCCTTTTTTTTCTTTATATGAAACAAAAATTTCCTTGGAATATTTATTTTCGACATTTAAAGAGCTTTTAGTGAAATACCATGCTACGAAAATAGTATATCGCTTGACAAACAGTTTAACAATATAAGTGCCTTTATCTGAATCCCATATGATCTTTATTGGTCTACGAATTTAAGTTTGGATGTAAGGTAAACTCCATTCTTAAAATACATTATTTCTGCCCGATATTCTCATGATGTCTGATTTAGGGGTGTTTCCGGGGGTGAAGTGGTCCCCCAGACACTTGGCCCTGAAAAAATTTCAGCATCGTGGTCTTCTCTCAAATACCACTTATTTAAACCCCATATTGCTATTGGTTTTGAAGGGAAGTTTAGGGGATGAGGCGTCCCCCAAACACATGGTCCCAAAATGTTATCAAATTCGTTTTCTAATCTCAAATACCTCATTTGAGCCACATATTGTCATGGTCGAAAAATTTTTACCCTTTGGGTGTTTTGGGGAAGAGGTGATGCCCTAAATAAATGGTCCTACATTTGAAAATAAAATTCGTATTCTACTCCCAAATGCCTTTATCTGAGCCCCATATTGCGATGGTCAGCAAAAAATAGCTGTTTGTGGGGTATTTTGGGAAAGGGGTAGACCCCAAAAAATTGGTCCCGAAAGTGGATATAAATTCTTGCGAAATTTGGATACCAAATTTTTACTTTTAGGGCACTATATGAGACCACACAAAATTTCGCTTAAATCGCACCAACCATCTCCAAGATCTGGCGTTTCTGAAAATTAGGGTAAGGGGGAGGGACCACCCCACCTTCAGATATCAAATAATTTAGAACCCTATTTTTACCACAGAATCATTATGCACCATATGTGAATGAATTTCAAGAAAATCGGTTCAGCTGTTTCTGAGTCTTAAGGAACACACAAACAAAGAAACCTACAAACAAACACAAATTGATTTTTATACCCTCCACCATAGGATGGGGAAATATTAATTTCGTTATCTGTTTGTAACACCTCGAAATATGCTTTTCAGACCTCATAAAGTGTATATATTCTTGATCGTCATGTCATTCTAAGCGATCTAGCCATGTCCGTCCGTCTGTCGAAAGCACGCTTACTTTCGAAGGAGTAAGGCTAGCCGCTTGAAACTTTGCACAAATACTTTTTATTAGTGTAGGTCGGTTGGGATTGTAAATGGGCCAAATCGGTCCATGTTTTCATATAGCTGCCATATAAACCGATCTTGGGTCTTGACTTCTTGAGCCTCCAGAGAGCGCAATTCCTATCCGATTTGGCTAAATTTTTGGATGAGGTGTTTTGTTATGATTTCCACTAATTGTGCTAAATATGGCGCAAATCAGTACATAACCTCATATAGTTGCCATATAAACTGATCTCACGATTTTGCTTCTGGAGCCTCTAGAGGGCCCAATTCTTATCCGATTTGGCAGAAATTTTGTACAACGGCTTCTCCCATGACCTTCAACATACGTGTCTTATATGATCTGAATCGATCAATAGCTTGATACATCGCACATAAAAACCAATCTCCCGATTTTTCTTTTTGAGCCCCTGCAAGGCGCAATTCTTATCTAAATGGACTGAAATATTACACAATGACTTCTACAATGTTTAGCATTCAATTCATTTATGATCCGAATCGGACTACAACTTGATATAGCTCCAATAGCATAACAGTTCTTATTCAGTCTTTATGGAACGACAAACGCGATCCTTGGCGGAGGGTATATAAGATTCGGTCCGGCCGAACTTAGCACGCTATTACTTGTTATATATAAGCAAGTCTGACCGATTTTAATCCGAAAAATGTTTGCAATTTTTATACCCACCCCAGAAGGATGGGAGTATAGTCATTTTGTCATTCCGTTTGCAACACATCGAAATATCCATTTCCGATCCTATAAAGTATATATATTCTTGATTAGCTTCAAAATCTAAGATGATCTAGACATGTCCGTCCGTCTGTCCGTCTGTCTGTTTAAATCACGCTACAGTCTTTAAAAATAGAGATATTGAGCTGAAACTTTGCACAGACTCTTTTTTTTTGTCCATAAGCAGGTTAAGTTCGAATATGGGCTATATCGGACTTCATATAGCCTTCATATAGCCCGCATATAGACCGATCCGCCGATTTCGGGTCTTTTGCCCATTAAAGCCACATTTATTATCCGATTATGCTGAAATTTGGGACAGTGAGTTGTGTTAGGTCCTTCGACATCCTCATTGGCTTATATCGGTCTAGATTTGGATATAGCTGTCATTTAGACCGATCCGTCGATTTAGGGTCTTAGGCCCATAATAGCCACATTTATTATCCGATTTTGCTGAAATTTGGATAACATTGAAATTTGACACAGTGACTTATGTTAGGCTTTTCGACATCCATGTCGTATATGGTTCAGATCGGTTTATTTTTAGATATAGCTACTTGTTAGTATTTGGTTCAAATCGGAACATATTTCGATATAGCTACTATGGGACATAAGGTATGCAATTTTCACCGGCTTTTGACGAAAAGCTATGTCGAAATAGCAGCTATATCGAAATATGGCCCGAACTTAACGGCTTTTTACTTGCATATGAAAAATTGTTTTGTGTTTTAATTTTGAGAATTTCTCTTCTATTCAACACAGATAAAAATAAATTTCTTTTCAATCGGTTAATCCATCTCCTTGATATCGCATATATCAATATGTAAGCATATATTTCCTTCAGAAAATCCTTTACAATCTGTTAATGTTTCAGAATCATTACGAAAAAGAACGAACAAATCAACAAAGAAACACACAAGCACACAGAGAGACAAACAAAGAACTAAACACACTCTGACTTTTGTATTAGATTATATAAGAACAAAATTTTTGTAAAATGTCTATTGTTTAAGCTCTTTGTTATGAGTTAATTTTTTTTTTTTAAATTTTGCTTTTGTTTAGAAAATATTTTTTGTGATTATATGTTAGAAACCACTTTTTGGTCATTCCAGTGAAAATAAAAAACAAATTAAATGCTTAAAGACTTGTGTAGTTACATTTTTATTTGTATACTGACACAGTGTTTTGCTTCTGGTGTTTTTGGTTGGTTGGTGTCTACACGACAACTCTATTTTGTTCTACTCAAAACAAAGACTAAAAACTTGACACATAATTTAGTTCATTAACATAGAAATTGTTGGCTATAAATAACAATGATGGCGAATGTGAATCACCTCATTATTTTATTTAACTCATATAAATAATTCCCAAACGAAAAAAAATACCAAGTAGATTTTTTCTTGTATTGACACTTCACTTCAAAAACATTCTCCTTTATGAATATTATCGAATGAAATTAAGACCTGATTTCTAACATTGCCTTCGTTAAGAAATGGTTCTTATACCCTCCACCGTAGGATGGGAGTATACTAATTTCGTCATTCTGTTTGTAACTACTCGAAATATTCGTCTGAGACCCCATAAAGTATACATATTCTTGTTCGTCGTGACATTTTATGTCGATCTAGCCATGTCCTTCTGTCTGTCCGTCCGTCCGTCCGTCCATCTGTCTGTCGAAAGCACGCTAACTTTCGAAGGAGTAAAGATAGCCGCTTGAAATTTTGCACAAATACTTTTTATTAGTGTAGGTCGGTTGGGATAGTAAATGGGCCATATAGGTCCATGTCTTGATATACTCGGTTGCCTAAAAAGTAATTGCGGATTTTTTGCCTGAAATTTTGCCGATTTGCCTGAAATTTTGTACAACGGATCCTCTCATGACCATCAATATACATGTTTATTATGGTCTGAATCGGTTTATAGCCTGATACAGCTCCCATATTAATCGATCTCTCTATTTTATGTCTTTAGCCCCCAAAGGGCGCAATTCTTATTCGAATTTGCTGACATTTTACACAGGTCTCCAACATATAATTTAATTGTGGTCCAAACCGGACCATATCTTGATATAACTCTAATAACACAGCAAATCTTGTCTTATATCCTGTTTTGCCTAAGAAGAGATGCCGGTAAAAGAACTCGACAAATGCGATCCATTGTGGAGGGTATATAAGATTCGGCCCGACAAAACTTGGCACGCTTTTACTTGTTAAAACTTGAATGGTTTCAGAAGCATGATTTAGAAATGTATCAACTAGCAATAGATGCATTGAATTTTATTATCTAAAATTAATTTAATGACATACTTTTGTCATTTCTACTGTTTAGAATAGGTAAACTTACGGATGAAAGCATTCCTGTTTCGCAGCAACCCTGTTCTTTGCCTCATTTGTGGTTAATTAAAATTTCTTTCTACTGCGATCATCTTGAATACCTATTAACTTGAATACCTCAACGCAAGCTAAGTTCGGCCATGCCGAATCTTATATACCTTCGAACATGAAAAGCATTTGTGAAGTTCATTGTCATGTATCTCTTTATAGGTAAACAAAGGATAATGGATAAGAATTGCTATGTTATTGGAGCTATATCAGGTTATGGGCCGATTCGGGCCATACATGCTTTGGATAATGGAGACCATAGTATTGACCTGAATTAATAAGAAGTATTTGTTTGAAATTTCTAGCATCCAGCTTTACTCCTTCGAAATTTAGCGTGCTTTCGACAGACAGACGGTAAGACGGACGGACGGATGGACAAACCGACGGACGGACGGACAGACGGGCGTACCCAAATAGGCATTAATGTCGACACGATTAAGAATTTACACATCGTACACTTTGTTGGGTCTCAGATCAACATTTCGATGATTTACAAACGAAATGACGATGTTAGTGTATCCCATCCTATGGTAGAGGGCATAACAAATGTTGAATTTCAGGTGTTTGGTTGTTCTGTATTTAATTAGGGAATCGGGAACTCGTAGTGTACATAACAAATATTCAATTAATATGCAGCAGTTGACGAATCTTTATATAATCAGCGATACCATCAGTGTTGTTATTCAAAACAAACATTTTATACCAAATTTAAGAATAGTGTGAAGGATGGGTTAATATTGATTTTGCTTGCCATTATTCTGGTTCGAAATATGCCTCTATATTTTGGATGGCTGTTAATTTGTACCATGATCTAATCATGTTCGTCAGAGTGTCTGTCCGATGGATAGTGTACATTTGTTGCGCTACCATCGAGATTATGATAACTCCAATGTAGCCTATTAACTAGGCCAATAAAGCGCAAATATTATTCCCTATAGCTTATAGTAAAAACATAATTGTGACGGATACTACAGGATGATTTTTTAGATGTTGTCGTTTGGCAACACTCGTTTAAACAGCTCACGCACGTTTCGTGGAAATTAGCAAATTTGCCCATGAACATATCAATGAGTGCTGTCCAATTCAAGTTTGAGCTCAAAGAAAAGGGGCCTTTTTTTATAGCCGAGTCCGAAGGGCGTGCCGCAATGCGACACCTCTTCGAGGAGAAGTTTTTACAATGCCTCCCAAATGTCGCCTGCATTAGGAGGGGATAACCAACGCTGATAATTTGTATGATGTTCTCGCCAGGATTCGAATCCAGGTGTTCAGCGTAAATGGGCGGACATTCTAACCTCTGCGCTACGGTGGCCTCCATATATGGTATTCTTAACCATGAATCGTCTTACAAAATATTGATTTTTTTTCAAAATGCGAGCTCTGTTAAGAAGGTTCATCGCGTGAAAAATTATATTCAGCGATGAAACTCATTTTTGGCTCAATGGGTACATAAATAAACAGAATTGTCGATTTTGTGGTGAAGAGCAGCCAGAAGCATTGCAAGATCTACGAATGCATCCAGAAAAAATCATAGTTTGGTGCGGTTTATGGGCTGGGGGCATCGTTGGACCGTACTTCTTCAAAGATGATGCGAATCGTAACGTAACTGTGAATGGTGAGCGCTATCGGGGGATGATATCCAATTTTTTTGTTATTGCCCAAAATACAAGAGCTTGACTTGCATGATATGTGGTTTCATCAAGACGGTGGTAGATGCAACACAGTAGGCGTAACAATGGACTTATTGAGAGGAGAGTTCGGTGAACATTTTATTTCACATTCGGGACTGGTCGATTGGCCGCCTAGATAGTGTGATTCAACGCCTTTAATATTTTTTTTGTTAAAGCTCATATCTATACAGACAAGGCCGCTTCAACTGACGCATTGGAAGACAACATTGAAGCATTTACTCTTGAGATACCTGGCGAAATGTGGGAAAGAGTATGCCAAAATTGGACCAAGCGGATGGACCATTTGAGGTGCAGTCACGGCGAAAATTTGCATGAAATAATCTTCAAACATTAAATTATATGGACCGTACTATCGATTCAAATAAAGATTTCATGCATTTTTCTGAATTTTATGTGTTTTTATATCCGCCACCATATTATAGACTAGGTATATGACTAGGTATACTAATCTAGTCATTCTTTTTGTAATACCACGAAATATTGATCTGGGACCCCATAAAGTATGTATATTCTTAATCGTCTCGTCTCATTCTGTATAGCCATGTCCGTCCGTCTGTCGAAATCACGATAGCTGTCGGGATAGCGTAAAGCAAGCCGCTTTAAATTTTGCACAGAATCTTAATATTGATGTATGTCAACGGGGATTGCAAATGGGTCATATCAGTTCAGATTTGGATATAGCTCCCATATAATTCGATCTCCCGATTTGACTTCTTGAGACCCTGGAAGCCGCAATTTTCATCTGATTTGGCAGATATTTGACACATAGTGTTCCGTTATGACTTAAAACAACTGTGCCAAGTACGGTCCAAATCGGTCAATAACCTTATAAAGCTCCCATATAAACCGATCTCGGATCTTGACTTCTTGGGCCATGAGAGGGCGCAATTATGACCATCAAAAACTGCGCCAAGTATGGTTCAAATCGATTTACAACCTGATGTAGCTCCAATATAAACCGATCTCCCGATTATACTTCTTGAGCTTCTATGGGGTGAAATTCTTATCAGATTTGGCTGAAATATTGCACAATGAATCCCACTTTGGTCTATAACAGCCAAACCAAGTATGGGCCTAATCGGTTCATAACTTAGTATAGCTGAAATAGCATAACTATTCTTATCCATTATCCTTTGTTTGTCTATAAAGAGATTTCGGCCAAAGAACTTGACAAATCCGATCCATGGTGGAGGGTATATAAGATTCGGCCCGGCATTTACTTGTTTTCGTATCATATATCACAATGTAAGCAACATATTGTTCCATTCAATTCTAGTTACACTGTGCACAAACAATGCCTAATATCATTATTTTTTTTTGAAAAAAAAAAACCAGTTATCGAAGTCGATCGATTAGCGTTCGTCTTCTCTTTCGTTGTTGTCTTTGTTGCCTTTGTAGTAAAATATTAAAATTTAAATTATCTAACAGCTAACAATTTCTAACAGGGCTATAACGAATACTCGTACAGCGAACGCGTAGTCAAAAACTCAATGTAGATGTATTGAACAAAACTTCGAAGAAAACTGCAGCAAATTTTTAGTTCGTTTTTAACAGTCGTACGCTAAACAGCAACATTATGTCCCACATACCGAGCTGGATAGAGCCAAAAATTTTTGAAAAAGTTCTTCAACAAACCGTGCCTAAATATAAGGAGATCAAATCGTTTAAGGTCTACGATGCCTTGGGACCGGGAGAAAATTATGTTGCGATTGCCCTTAAGGTGCAGATAAAGGTGATGTTAACCGATTATTCGCTGCACACGCAATCGTACTTTCTCAAGATAGCCCACGATACAGATCTGTACCATAATGTGATGTACAAATGGAATGTCTTCAACAAAGAAACGGAAGTCTATCGCCACTTCATACCCGACTTTGAGCAAATGTATCGCGATGTAGGTGTGGAGGTTCGCTTTGGTCCTAAAATTTATGAACTGCCCGTCGAGCATGAGTATCTGCTGTTGGAGGACCTTAATTCGCTGCAATTTCGAAATGTCAATCGACAAAATTCTCTCGATTCGCATCATATCAAATTTATGTTGAAAAAGTTGGCACAATGGCATGCCGCCTCGGCAGTTCGCGTTGAGCGAAAGGGACCCTATAACGATATTTATCTGAAGGGTTCCATTAATCCTGATGGCGAACCATTGGTGCGTGCCATTGGTGGCACAGCCATTCAGAATGTTATAAAAGCTGTAAAGGATATGAAGAACAAGGATATTTACTACAAGAAACTGCTAAAAATGAGTGAAGGGTATGCTGATTTCCTGCTGCAAAACGTAGAACACAATCCTAATCAGTTTAATGTTCTTAACCATGGTGATTTCTGGTGTAACAACATGATGTTCCAATACGATGAGAACAAAAAGATCAACGATGCCTACATTATTGATTATCAAATGCTGCGTTATGCCTCACCGGGAGATGATCTCATTTACTTTTATGTTACCTCAGTTCAATTGGATTTGAAAGTGTCCCGTTTCGATGAGTTCGTAAAGTATTATCACGATAATCTGATTGACAATTTGAAATTGTTGAAATATTCGAAGCCATTGCCCTCGCTGGGAGAAATACATAAAATGATTTATGAAGCCAAAGCTTATGGTAAGTTTGTGTTAAGTGATGTTGCAACAAAAAAAAAAAAACAAACAAGTAAAAGCGTGCTAAGTTCGGCCGGGCCGAATCTTATATACCCTCCACCATGGATCGCATTTGTCGAGTTCTTTTCCCGGCATCTCTTCTTAGGCAAAAAGATATAAGAAAAGAGTTGCTCTGCTATTAAAACGATATCAAGATATGGTCCTGTTTGGACCACAATTAAATTATATGTTGGAGACCTGTGTAAAATTTCAGCCAATTCGTATAAGGATTGCGCCCATTGGGGCTCACGAAGTAAAATAGAGAGAACGATTTATATGGGATCTGTATCGGGCTATAGACCGATTCAGACCATAATAAACACGTTTATTGATGGTCATGAGAGGATCCGTCGCACAAAATTTCAGGCATATCGGATAATAATTGCGACCTCTAGGGGTCAAGAAGTCAAGATCCCAGATCGGTTTATATGGCAGCTATATCAGGTTATGAACCGATTTGAACCTTATTTGACACAGTTGTTGAAAGTAAAAATAAAATACGTCATGCAAAATTTCAGCCAAATCGGATAGGAATTGCGCCCTCTAAAAGCTCAAGAAGTCAAATAACCAGATCTGTTTATATGACAGCTATATCAGGTTATGGACCGATTTCAACCATACTTGGCACAGTTGTTGGATATCATAACGAAATACTTCGTGCAAAAATTCATTCAAATCGGATAAGAATTGTGCCCTCTAGAGGCTCAAGAAGTCAAGATCGGTTTATATGGCAGCTATATCAGGTTATGGACCGATTTGAACCATATTTAGCACAGTTGTTGGGTATAATAACAAAACACGTCTTGAAAAATTTCATTTCAATCGGATAAGAATTGCGCACTCTAGAGGCTCAAGAAGTCAAGACCCCAGATCGGTTTATATAGCAGCTATATCAGGTTATGGGCCGATTTCAACCATACTTGGCACAGTTGTTGGATATAATAACAAAACACGTCGTGCAAAATTTCATTTCAATCGGATAAGAATTGCGCACTCAATAGACTCAAGAAATCAAGACCCAAGATCGGTTTATATGGCAGCTATATCAGGTTATGGACCGATTTGAACCATACTTAGCACAGTTGTTGGATATCATAACAAAACACGTCATGCAAAATTTCATTCTGATCGGATAAGAATTGCGCAGGCTAGAGGCTCAAGAAGTCAAGACCCAAGATCGGTTTATATGGCAGCTATATCAGGTTATGAACCGATTTTAAACATACTTAGCACAGTTGTTGGATATCATAACAAAACACGTCGTGCAAAATTTCATCCCAATCGGATAAGAATTGCGCACTCTAGAGGCTCAAGAAGTCAAGACCCAAGATCGGTTTATATGGCAGCTATATCAAAACATGGACCGATATGGCCCATTTACAATACCAACCGACCTACACTAATAAGAAGTATTTGTGCAAAATTTCAAGCGGCTAGCTTTACTCCTTCGGAAGTTAGCGTGCTTTCGACAGACAGACGGACGGACGGACGGACGGACGGACGGACGGACGGACGGACAGACGGACGGACATGGCTAGATCGACATAAAATGTCACGACGATCAAGGATATATATACTTTATGGGGTCTCAGACGAATATTTCGAGTAGTTACAAACAGAATGACGAAATTAGTATACCCCCCATCTTATGGTGGAGGGTATAAAAACGAAACAGTGAGAGGGTTTACTCGAAAGTTATGAAAACAAGTAAAATGGCATTAAGTTCGGCCGGACCGAACTTTGAATGCCCACCACCTCGGGTATATATGTAAATCCCATTTCGTAACAATCCGGTGAAAAATACATAATTTATGCACCCATAGCCGCATTATCGAAATAAGGTCCGATTTGGACAAAAATTCGACACGGATATTAAGTGGTCTAATAGGATCAAGTCATTGTTCAATTTTGTAGAACAAAATATTGGTATTTTTGATCTAATCTGAACCATATAGACACGGATGCCGAAAAGCCTAACATAAGTCACTTTCCCAAAAATCGGACAATAAATGCGCCTTTTATGGAACTAAGACCTTAAATCGAGAGATCGGTCTATATGGCGACTATATCCAAATCAAGACCGAGCTAAGCCAAATTACAGAAGGATGTCGAAAGGCTTAACACAACTCACTGTCCCAAATTTCGGCGACATCGGACAATAAATGCGCCTTTTATGGCCCCATAACCTTAAATCGAAAGATCGGTCTATATGGCAGCTATATCATAATCTAGACCGATCTAAGCCAAATTATAGAAGGTTGTCGAAAGGTCTACCACAACTCACTGTCCCAAATTTCGGGGAAATAGGAGAATCTTTCTGGGCCTAAGACCTTAAATCGAGAGATCGGTCTATATGACAGCTATATATTCTAATCCGGACCGATCTGGGCCATATTGCTGAAGTATGTCGAGAGGCTTAACATAACTCACTATCCCTAATTTCGGCGACATCGGACAATAAATGCGCATTTTATGGGCTCAAAACCTTAAATCGAGAGATCGGTCTATATGGCATCTATATCCAAATTTGGACCGATATGTGCCATATTTCAGAAGTGTGTTGAAGAGCCTAACACAATTCACTCTTCTAAATTTCGTCAACATCGGACAATAAATGCGCATTTTATGGGCCTAAGACCTTAAATCGATCTAAGCCAAATTATAGAAGGTTTTCGAAGGGTCTAACACAACTCACTGTTCCAAATTTCGGCGAAATCGGACAATCAATGCGCCTTTTATGGGCCCAAAACCTTAAATAGAGAGATTGGTTTATATGGCAGATATATCCAAATCTTGGCCGATCTGGGCCAAATTGAAGAAGAATGCCGAGGGGTCTAACACAACTCACTGTCTCAAAAATATTGGCAAAATCGGACCTTTAATGGGTGCAAGACCCTAAATCGGCAGATCGCTCTATATGACAACTATATCCAAATCTGGACCGATCTGGGCCAAATTAAGGAAGGATGTCGAAGGGCCCAAGACAACTTACTGTCCTAAATTTCAGCAAAATCGGATAATAAATGTTGCTTTTATGGGCCTAAGACCCAAAACCGGCTAAATCAAGATATAGTCCGATATAGCCCATCATCGAACTTAACCTGCTTATGGACAAAAAAAAAAGGAATCTGTGCAGAGATTCAGCTCAATGTCTCTATTTCTAAAGATTGTTGCGTGATTTCAACAGACAGACGGACGGACATGGCTAAATCGTCTTAGATTTATAAATACTTTATAGGGTCGGAAATGGATATTTCGATGTGATGCAAACGGAATGATAAAATGAATATACCCCCATCCTTCGGTGGTGGGTATATAACGAGAATTTATTATAAAATACAAACAAGAAAAAGCGTCCTAAGTTCGGCCGGTCCGAATCTTGGGACCCACCTCCATGGTGGTGGGTTAAAAGTTTATACAAATAAATGTAGTTGAAGGACGTAATTCTATTCTACATACTAAACTTCTAACAAGAAAAAGCGTCCTAAGTTCGGCCGGTCCGAATCTTGGGACCCACCTCCATGGTGGTGGGTTAAAAATTTATACAAAATAAATGTAGTTGAAGGACGTAATTCTATTCTACATACTAAACTTCTAACAAACCTGCAAAATAGAAGCTTCTACGAACCAAACAGGTAAAATCGAGAGACCGGTTTATATGAAACCTTATCCAATTTGGACTGTACTTTCTCAGTTGTTGGAAAACATAAGAGAACACTATGTGCAAAATTTCAACCCAATCGAACCAAAATTGCGGCTTGTAAGGGCTCAAGAAGTCAAATCGGGAGATCGGTTTATATGGGGGCTATATCCAAATCTGAACCGATATGGCCCATTTGCAATCCTCAACCATGCAATATCAATAAGTATCTGTGCAAAATTTCAAGCGGCTAGTTTTATGCGTTCGACCGCTATTATGATTTCGACGGACGGACGGACGGACATAGTCCGTCTGTCGAAATCATAAAGCTAGTCTTAGAATGGTGAGACGATCTATAATATATATACTTTATGGGGTCTTAGGTCAATATTTCGAGGTTTTACCACCGGAATGACTAGGTGAGTATACCCCCATCCTATGGTGGTGGGTATAAAAAAAGTGATTCTGATATAAATATTTTACGTTTTACAAATTTCGAAATATTTATTAAATATCAAAAAAATTTAAATGCTTTGCAATTAATGTTATAATAATAAATAAATAAGGAAACAAAATCAAAACGCGATCTTGCTAAAACGTCAGCACTAACCATTTCAAATTTCAGAGAGATATCTCTACCCATTCTCACATGACATATTATACCCTCCACCATAAGATGGGGGGTATACTAATTTCGTCATTCTGTTTGTAACTACTCGAAATATTCGTCTGAGACCCCATAAATTCCTGATCGTCGTGACATTTTATGTCGATCTAGCCATGTCCGTCCGTCCGTCCGTCCGTCCGTCCGTCCGTCCGTCCGTCCGTCCGTCTGTCTGTCGAAAGCACGCTAACTTCCGAAGGAGTAAAGCTAGCCGCTTGAAATTTTGCACAAATACTTCTTATTAGTGTAGGTCGGTTGGTATTGTAAATGGGCCATATCGGTCCATGTTTTGATATAGCTGCCATATAAACCGATGTTGGGTCTTGACTTCTTGAGCCTCTAGAGTGCGCAATTCTTATCCGATTGGAATGAAATTTTGCACGATGTGTTTTGTTATGATATCCAACAACTGCGCTAAGTATAATTCAAATCGGTCCATAACCTGATATAGCTGCCATATAAACCGATCTTGGGTCTTGACTTCTTGAGCCTCTAGCGTGCGCAATTCTTATCCGATTGGAATGAAATTTTGCACGACGTGTTTTGTTATGATATCCAACAACTGCGCCAAGTATGGTTCAAATCGGCCCATAACCGGATATAGCTGCCATATAAACCGATCTTGGGTCTTGACTTCTTGAGCCTCTAGAGGGCGCAATTCTTATCCGAATGGAATGGAATTTCGCACAACGTGTTTTGTTATGACACCCAACAACTGTGCCAAGTATGGTTCAAATCGGTCAATAAACTGATATAGCTACCATATAAACTGATCTTGGGTCTTGACTTCTTGACCCTCTAGAGGGCACAATTCTTATCCGATTTGAATGAATTTTTGCACGAAGTATTTCGTTATAATATCCAACAACTGTGCCAAGTATGGTTGAAATCGGTCCATAACCTGATATAGCTGTCATATAAACAGATCTGGGGATTTAACTTCTTGAGCTTTTAGAGGGCGCAATTCCTATCCGATTTGGCTGAAATTTTGCATGACGTATTTTATTTTTACTTTCAATAACTGTGTCAAATAAGGTGCAAATCGGTTCACAACCTGATATAGCTGCCATATAAACCGATCTGGGATCTTCACTTCTTGACCCCTAGAGGTCGCAATTATTATCCGATATGCCTGAAATTTTGTACGACGGATCCTCTCATGACCATAAACAAACGTGTTTATTATGGTCTGAATCGGTCTATAGCCCGACACAGATCCCATATAAATCGTTCTCTCTATTTTACTTCGTGAGCCCCAATGGGCCCAATTCTTATACGAATTGGCTGAAATTTTACACAGGTCTCCAACATATAATTTAATTGTGGTCCGAACTGGACCATATCTTGATATCGTTTTAATAACAGAGCAACTCTTTTCTTATATCCTTTTTTGCCTAAGAAGAGATGCCGGGAAAAGGACTCGACAAATGCGATCCATGGTGGAGGGTATATAAGATTCGGCCCGGCCGAACTTAGCACGCTTTTACTTGTTTTTTACTAGTTTTTTCGATTTTCTCCCACTGTTCAGCGTCTCAGCACTGTTTTGTATCCTAGGGACATCCGTAACGTCTGGAGTCACCGGTCTACTGGCCACATTCGAGCACCCGAGAAGTTCGTTGTGAACAGGAGTGTTTTAGAACTAGACCATGTACAAGTTCTGTCATCTCTCAGGACACTCTCGAGGGTCTTCCGGGCCGTAGGTAGAATTCTCCGAAACAGAGGATTCGTTCACCCCCTCCACTTACAGAAACCAATCCATGTGGCTGTATAAGCCAATCTTACCTCGCCCTTGTACCGCTTCATGGACTCCTAATTACAATAGTACCAAGACTGGTACGACAGGCCTTGTTGTACTGTCTCGTTGCAGTCCGCCTCAGTTTCCTTAGCTCCCCATACCACCAAACAGGCTGCGACCTCTTAGAACCTCTGAGAAGGCAGAGCTCCTAAAACTGATCACCATGGCTCCTGCCAACTGCTGGATGATTGTCCGTGAAGAAAGATAGATTGATATAGATATATCTATGATCAGAGAAGGAAGCTTCCTCGAATACTCTCCAATCTGTCAAAACAGTATCATTGAAACTCGTCATAGTTATGTCTGTCAACTCTAATCAATTCCTAGTTTTAAGAGTAGGTATATCAACATTGCAAATTCTCGGGCCAGAATCTAAAATAAAATCACAAATCGACTCACATCTTTTATTATACCCTCTACCCATAGGATGGGGGTATACTAATTTCGTCATTCTGTTTGTAACTACTCGAAATATTCGTCTGAGACCCCATAAATTATATATATTCTTGATCGTCGTGACATTTTATGTCGATCTAGCCTTGTCCGTCCGTCTGTCCGTTCGACCGTCTGTCTGTGGAAAGCACGCTAACTTTCGAAGGAGTAAAGCTAGCCGCTTGAAATTTTGCACAAATACTTCTTATTTGTGTAGATCGGTTGGGATTGTAAATGGGCTATATAGGTCCATGTTTTGATATAGCTGTTATATAAACCGATATTGGGTCTTGACTTCTTGGGTCTCTAGAGGGCGCAATTCTGGTCCGATTTGAAATTGAAATTTTGCACGTAGTGTTTTGATATCACTTCCAACAACTGCGCTAAGTATGGTTCAAATCGGTCCATGTTTTGATATAGTTGCCATATAAACCGATCTTGGGTCTTGACTTCTTGAGCCTCTAGAGGGTGCAATTCTTATCCGATTGGAATGAAATTTGCACGACGTGTTTCGTTGTGATTTCCAACAACTGTGCCAAGTTTGGTTCAAATCGGTTCATAACCTGATATAGCTGCCATATAAACCGATCATGGGTCGTGACTTCTTGAGCCTCTAGAGTGCGCAATTCTTATCCGATTGGAATGAAATTTTGCACTACGTGTTTTGTTGTGATTTCCAACAACTGTGCCAAGTATGGTTTAAATCAGTTCATAACCTGATACAGTTGCCATATAAACCGATCTGGGATCTTGAATTATTGAGCCTTTAGAGGTTACAATTATTATCCGATTTGCCTGAAATTTTGTACGACGGATCCTCTCATGACCATCAATATACGTGTTTATTAAGGTCTGAATGGGTCTATAGCCTGATACAGCTCCCATATAAATCGATCTCTCTATTTTACTTCTTGAGCCCCCAAAGGTCGCAATTCTTATTCGAATTGGCTGATATTTTACACAGGTCTCCAACATGTAATTTAATTGTGGTCCGAACCGGACCATACATTGATATCGCTCTAATACCAGAGGAAATCTTTTCTTATATCTTTTTCGCCTAAGAAGAGATGCCGGGAAAAGAACTCCAAAAAAGCAATCCAATAAGATTCGGCCCGGCCGATCTTAGCACGCTTTTACTTGTTGATATCTGAAATCCTCCATTGAGAGTGGTGCGCGTTCGTCCGTCTGTCTGTCGAAAGCATGCTAACTTTCCAAGTAGTAAAGCTAGGAACTTGAAATTTTGCATAAATATTTCATATTAAGATACATTGATTGGGATTGTAAATGGGCCATATCGGTCCATGTTTTGATATAGCTGCCATATAAACCGATCTTGGATCGTGACTTCTTGAGCCACTAGAGGGCGCAATAATTATCTGATTTGGCTGAAATTTTGCACGAGATGTTTTAAGCCCCTAAAGGACGTAATTATCATTCGATTTGTCTGAAATTTCGCGCGACAAGTTTTGTTATGACTTCCGAATACTTTGCTAAGTATGGTTCAAATCGGTCCATAATTTAATATAGCTGCCATACAAACCGATCTGGGGTCCAGACTTCTTGAGCCTCTAGAGGACGCAATTTCTATCCGATTTGGCTGAAATTTTGGACGACGTGTTTCGTTATGACTTCCAACAACTGTACTTATTATGGATCAAATCCTTCCATAGCCTGATATAGCTGTCTTATAAACCGATCTGGCGTCTTGACTTCTTAAGCCTCTAGAGGACGCAATTCTTATCCTATTTGGCTGAAGTTTTGCATGACGTGTTTCGTTATGGCATCTAACAACTGTGCCAAATATGGTTTAAATCGGTGGATAACCTGATATAGCTGCCATATAAACCGATGCGGGATCTTGATTTCTTGAGTCTCTAGAGAGCGTATTTATTATCCGATTTGGCACAAATTTTGTACAACGGCTTCTCCCATGACATCCAACATACATGCCAAATATGGTCTGAATCGGTCTATAGTCTGATACAGCTCCCATATAAACCGATCTCCATATTTTACTTCTTGAGCCCCTAAAGGGCTCAATTTTTATTCAGCAATAAGCATACTGCTCTGAAATTGCAGTACAACTGCTGTAATAGCAGAACTACTGCTACAACTGCAGCAAAATTAACTACCAATATTCAGCAGACAGATTTTGCTATTTTCAGCAAACCTTTTTCTATGAGTGAGGAATATATATACTTTATGTGGTCTTAGACCCATATTTCGAGGTGTTGCGAACGGAATGACGAAATTAGTATGCTCCCATCCTATGGTGAAGAGTATAGAAATAACAATAATGAACTCCGAGAAACATTTATTTAGCGTGAATATCGTTTTTTCTTGTCCATAGACTAGCGCATTCGCTAGATTTGTAACATCATTTATTACCCATCCGAAAACCTCAGCCAAAGTCCAACAAAATCGGTTCAGAATTAGATTAAGCGCCCATTTAGTGATATTTCTAATTTCTACTTATAGGTTAGGTGTAGGATATTATATAGTCGGCACAGTCCGACTTTTGTCTTATTTTTTTTTTTTTGCATTAGTGTGGCAGTTTTTAGCGATCTGACTCGAACGGTTCCATAAGATAGCTTGTACGAATAAGAACTAGTTCAAATTAAAATGAGCGCAATAGAAACAAGTCGTCCGGGCCGAATCTTATATACCCTCTACCATGGACCGAATTTGTCTAGTTCTATGCGCAGTATCTCTTTTTAGGCAAACAGAGAATATTGAATAAGAATTGTTGTGCTATTGGAGCTATATCAAGTTATAGTCCGACTCGGACCATAAATGAATGCTGAACATATTTCAGTCCATTCGGATAAGAATTGCGCTTTGTAAGGGCTCAAGAAGCAAAATTGGCAGGTAGGTTTATAGGCAGCTGTATCAAGCTATTGATCGATTCAGATCATATTAGACACGTATGTTGAAAGTCAAAAAAAATTGTACAAAATGTTTTCCAAATCTTATGAGAATTGCGTCCTCTAGAGGCTCATGAAGTCAAGATCCCAGATCGGTTAATATGGCAGCTATATCAGGTTATGTACCGATTTGCGCCGTACTAAGCACAGGAAGTGACACCAAATGGACCGATTGGGCCCATTTACAATCCCAAGCGACCTAAACTAATAAAAAGTATTTGTGCAAATTTTCAAGCGGCTTGTTTTACTCCTTTGAAATAAGCGTGCTTTCGACAGACAGACTGACGAATGGACGGACGGACAGGGCTAGATCGACTTAAAATGACATGGCGATCAAAAATATATATGCTTTACAGGGTCTCAGACGCATATTTCGAGGTGTTACAAATAGAATGACGAAATTAGTATACCTCCATTCTATGGTGGAGGGTATAAGAATATTCCTATGGTTTCCTTTGCTTTTATTAAATTATAACTCTCACATTGATCTTTCCTTTATTTTGTTAGGTACTTTTGCCGCCTTTAGTATAATGCCTGCTGCATTGGCAAATCCTGTGGAATCTGCAACATTGGACAATCTTGTGGGTGATTCCGAGGAAAGCGTTGAGGCAAAGGCTCTCGTGCTTAAAGAAGAGCGTATACAAAAACATTTGGAAGTTACCCTACCTTGGATGTACTACAAGGGATATTTTGATTGATGTTATCAACTGACAACCGAAACCAGTTATTTGCCAAAGGACAATTCCCGTCCTTGTTTTCTTTAATGTTTCGCTATACAGAAATGTTCATTGGAAACGAGGTTACCTCTTTACATTCATGATATTTCCAATTCTCTGGGATTTTAAATATTAAAAAAAGTTATCCATTATTTTTATTAGATTTATTGTTATATAAATAAAGATTGAAATTTTTTGTTGAGATCTGATGATGCGATATTTGTTTTTTTAAGGCAACACTTTGGTCTAGAATCGAAAGCTGTACCCTAAAAGTTTTGAAGGCAAACGCCGTGGTACACGCAAACCGGGAAGACCAAATGCCCGATGGAAAGATCAAGTGGTGGGAGACACCTCGAAACTTGGTTTACGCGTTCGACCACTATCGTGATTTCAACAAACGCATGGCTAGTTCGACTCAGAATGTTAAGACGATCATGAATATATATGCTTTGTGGGGCCATGGATCAATATTTCGAGATGTTACAAACGGATTGACTTTATTAAAAATGTGCTGAGAATGCTCTTTAAGATAAAATTAATATGGTTAAGTTGTACTTAAAGGGGCAAGAGTAAGAGAAAAGAAATAAAATCGTTTCAAGTTCGGTCGGGCCGAATTTTGGGATTCCACCACCATGGATTCTGCAATCGTGATTTCGAAAGACGGACGGACGGACATGGTTGGAATCAGAATTTTGAGACCATCAAAAAGATAAATACTTTATGGGTTCTTAGATCAAATTTTCGAGGTGTTACAAACGAAATGCCTAGATTAGTATACCCCCATCCTAGGGTGGAGGGTATAATAAAATGTTAGGTTTGTTAGGAAAATAGGGTGCGGATATCAATCCGCCCCATGCCACTATGGACATACACTTAAGCCAATAATCGGCTTGTTGTGTGCTCTAAATCTATAAAGATACATCGAAAAAGAAAATCTAATGGTGATTTCGATTGTGCTAAAAATTGTAGCAATTTTTCGACATGCTGCACTGAAATCGAAATTTTATTTTCGTTTGTCCAAAAAATGTAACCCCACCACCGGGTTGTTCGTTTGTAATGGTGTTGTCTACAGAAGTGGAAAAATGTTGCATTTCTTACACGCCTCCATGATGAAAAAGTTTTTCTCAAAAACCCATGTTCAAACTAAATCGTTGGTAGACCACTTGGGAGGGAGAGCAGAGATAACGTAGGACATGTTGAGGCTTTTGATGAAAACCCATTTTCCACAGGATACGACGGAACTCACGGAGACACCGGAATCTTGGATTAATGACGTTCATCGAAGGTTTGTAATAACGGAATTTATGGTGAAGGAATCCTTAAGGAGCTTCAAACCATTTAAGTCACCCGGACCTGATGGAAAATTTCCGGCGTTACTACAGATGGAGGTAGACTATCTGGCGCCTCATCTGGCCAGTATTTACACAGAGTGCCTAGGACTTGCATATACTCCGAAAGCCTGACAGGAAGCAAGGGTGGTATTTATACCCAAGCCCGGCAAGACAACTTATGCGACATCAAAGGCCTACAGACCCATTAGCCTTACGTCCTATCTACTCAAAACCATGAAACGTGTTGTGGACACCATGATAAAGAGTAGGACATCCAGCGAACTGCCCAAATACAAACAGCGTGCCTATGTCATGGGAAGGTCGGTGGAGACTGGCATTGGCGGTTTGCATTGACATCGAGGGGGCGTTTAACAATGTGCGGACCGACACATAGATCCAATCAGTAGACCAGTGCCGGGCGGACCGGGTCCTTAGAGATTGAATATACCATATGCTAAGGAGCAGGTCAAGTGTATAAATTGCAGGTCCCATGACATAAATATAAGGAGAAAGTGGCACAGGGCACGTCACAGAGGGCATTTTATTGCCACTACTTTGTGTGGCTACCATAACTAACCTATTACGTATGTTGACTGAGGAGGCGTTTTGAACCCGTTTGGTAAGCAGATGATGTTATAATACTTCTTAGAGGTAAGGATCCGAACAAGCTATACAGAAGGACCGAAGGATCTTGCATATGGCATATGACTAGGCTAGATCCAGGGCTATTACGTAGCACATTATATCCGTTACAACTGCTCAAGGTGCAAGTGTTGGTCAGTTTTGTCTCCTAAATAGCCGCAACCAATATGTTCTTCCGACACATAAAATCTACTATCTCGTCGATATTGCATCTCAGACTATTGCATAAACGATACACTTCTCGCCACTGGCCTGTCAATATTGGAGCTGGAAAGCTGCTGTTGCGTATATAGCAGCACGGGAGAAGTCGGGGAGGTCATATGTTCAGACAACGAGGACGCCGAAGGCGACAACGCTTCTGACCTACTTCTATTTATGCTCGCACAGCACCTTGCAACATATTCAGTGTGACCATATTCCCGTAGTGACGTAAGGCCCGAGCAAGATCGGAAATGTACCCACTCCATGCACCGGTTACACCTCACCGACACCAATCGATGATGGAGGACGTTCTGACAAACCGAATAGAACTAGGATCCGTGGTTCTTTTCAATCCCTACACAGACCAGAAGCGTGTGGAGTAGGTACTTCGGGATATGTCTCTTCCATGACGAAAAAAGGCCGAAAACGTGCACTGAGTCGGCAGCCCTTGCCGTTAAGGATTCCATCGGGTCAATCCGTTATTTGCAACCGGCTGCCATGGGATAAGTATAGGTTGTATTATCATTGTGTTATACTTTTTCTCCATCGCAATCCACCGAACTTCTGAGGCCTAAATAAGTATTGGTCAATCACTCGACTGTTGAGCCAGTGTACTATCCTAGGATCCAGGTGTCCCATATCTGTGAGCTTCTTCGGTGTGCTTCCGAATGTGACATATCTGGGTGCGTACCGTTCTCCTTACAATCACATACAAAATACTCTCGAGTGAACTTTAAGAGATAAATATTTCTATGGCCTTATCAATGAAGCTTAGACCAGGGAACTCCATCATAGACCAAATATTCAAACTGCGGCAAATTCTAGAGAACACCAAAGAGATTAAGGTCGACACTAGACATCTTTTAATCAGAATCTTTTATTCAATAATGATAATTAATAATGACAAATTGCAAAGTAAGCCTTAATTTTTTTTAGTGTCCACGTTCATTAAATGATCAATTTAAATAACTGAATGCAATTAGCTTCATCGATTTATCTGCTGAGCTTCCATTGTCCCATACAAATCATCAAAAACAAGATAAAGCGTGCCAAGTTCGACCGGACCGAATCTTATATACCCTCCTCCATGGATAGCATTTGTCGAGTTTTATTCCCGGTATCTATTTTTAGGCAAACAAAGGATAAAATAAGAGAATTGCTATGCTATTAGAGCTTTATCAAGATATGGTCCAATTCGGACCATAATTGATTTGAATGTTGGGCACCATAGTAGAAGTTATTGTGTAAAATTTCAGCTAATTTGAATAAGAATTGCGTCCTTTAGAAGCCCTTGTACATTTTCAAGTTCAGCCAAACCGGATAATAATTGCGCCCCCTAGAGGCTGAAGAATTCAAGATCCCAGATCGGTTTATAAAGCAGTTATATCAGGTTATGGACCAATTTGACCATACTTAGCACAGTTATTGGAAGTCATAACGAAACACCCAACGCCAAATTTTAGCCAATTCGGATAAGAATTAAGAATGGCTCAAGTAGTCAAGATTCAAGATCGGTTTGCATGCCAGCTATATAAAAATATGGACCGATATGTCCTATTTACGTTCCCAACCGACCGACACTAATAAGAATTATAGGCTTTACTCCTTCGAAAGTTAGCGTGCTTTCGACAGACAGACAGACGGACGGGCAGGGCTATATCGACTTAAAATGTCATGACGATCATGAATATATGTACTTTATGGGGTCTTAGACGAACATTTGGAGGAGTTACAAACAGAATGACGAAATAAGTACACCCCCCTCCTATGGTGGAGGGTATACAAATTGTAAAAATAACAAAACAGTCATTCAAGCAAGTATGAACAAATTAAAAACTAGTGAATCCGCTTTTTAATACCCTGCACAAAAATAGGTTTGCCTCTTGGGCAAAAAATTTGTGTTAGTGAAATTAGCCGATATTTGGTACCAATATTAATCTGGATCAATTTCCAAGAAATCGCCGGAAGCGATTATGGGGCAATGTAGTTTATAATGGGTCTATTCTATGCACGATGCTTAAATGTGTGACAAACAGAATTCCTTAGTTTTAAAGGGTGATTTTTTTGAGGTTAGGATTTTCATGCATTAGTATTTGACAGATCACGTGGGATTTCAGACATGGTGTCAAAGAGAAAGATGCTCAGTATGCTTTGACATTTCATCATGAATAGACTTACTAACGAGCAACGCTTGCAAATCATTGAATTTTATTGCCAAAATCAGTGTTCGGTTCGAAATGTGTTCATTCACCGTAACGTTGCGTCCAACAGCATCTTTGAAAAAATACGGTCCAATGATTCCACCAGCGTACAAACCACACCAAACAGTGCATTTTTCGGGATGCATGGGCAGTTCTTGAACGGCTTCTGGTTGCTCTTCACTCCAAATGCGGCAATTTTGCTTATTTACGTAGCCATTCAACCAGAAATGAGCTTCATCGCTGAACGGTGAATGAACACATTTCGAACCGAACACTGATTTTGGTAATAAAATTATGTACCACAGCAGAGATGGATGTATGATGTACAATTCAATCAAACAATTGCTATTAGTATTCATTGTACTACCGCTAAGGAACTGGTTTATTGTCAAATGTTTTTCTACTCAGTTCAATATACATATTTACTATACACGTAGACAAAAAACGAAATATCAAAGTTTTGTTCAACGAATATGACATCAAAATTCTAACAGCAATCTAAAACAAGTGGAAATATGTTAGTATGAAAATCGGTTGTGTCGTGTCGGTATTTAGACCAAACACTATCAACTTAAAAGTTTTTATACCCTCCACCATGGAATGGGGTTATACTAATTTCGACATTCTGTTTGTAACTACTCGAAATATTCGTCTGGGACCCCATAAAGTATATATATTCTTGATCGTCGTGACATTTTATGTCGTCTGTCCGTCCGTCCGTCTGTCTGTCGAAAGCACGCTAACTTACAAAGGAGTAAAGATAGCCGCTTGAAATTTTGCACAAATACTTCTTATTAGTGTAGATCAGTTGGGATTGTAAATGGGCCATATCGGTCCATGTTTTGATATAACTGCATTTTAAACTGATCTTGGGTGTTGACTTCTTGAGCCTACAGAGGTGGTTTGTTATAATATCTAACAACTGTGCCAAGTATGGATTAAATCGGTCCATAACCTGATATATATATATATATATATATATATATAAACCGATCTTGGGTGTTGACTTCTTGAGCCTCTAGAGGGCGTAATTCTTATCCGATTGGAATGAAATTTTGCACGACGTGTTTCACTATGACTTCCAACAACTGTGCTAAGTATGGTTTAAATCGGTCCATAACCTGATATAGCTGCCATATAAACCAATCTCGAATCTTGACTTTTGGAGCTACAAGAGGGCGTAACTCTTATCCGATTTGAATGAAATTTTGACCGAAATATTTTATTATGATATCCAACAACTTTGCCGAGTATGGTTGAAATCGGTCCAAAGTACTTGACTTCTTTAGCTTCTAGAGGGCGCAATTCCTATCCGATGTGGCTGATATTTTGCATGACATATTTCATAATGACTATATAAGACTTTCAACAACTGTGCCAAATAAGGTTCAAATCGGTTCATAACCTGATATAGCTGCCATATAAACCGATCAGGCATCTTGACTTCTTGAGCCTCTTGAGGTCGCAATTATTATCCGATTTGCCTGATTACGACGTATCCTCTCATGACCATCAACATACGTTTTTATTATAGTCTGAATCGGTCTATAGCCCGATACAGCTCCCATATAAATAGATCTCTCTATTTTACTCATTGAGCCCCCAAAGGGCGCAATTCTTATTCGAATTGGCTGACATTTTACACAGATCTCCAACATATAATTTAATAGTGGTCCGAACCGGACTATATCTTGATATCGCTCTAATAGCAGAGCAAATCTTTTCTTTTATCTTTTTTTGCATAAGAAGAGATGCCGGGAAAAGAAGTCGACAAATGCGATCCATGGTGGAGGGTATATAAGATTCGGCCCGGCCGAACTTAGCACGCTTTTACTTGTTCAATGTTTTGCTCCTCAATTTTTGTTGTTTTACCATCGAGGGTATACTTATTTCGTCACACCGTTTATAACACATCGAAATGTTGATCTGAGACCCGACAAGGTATATATATATTCTTCATCGCCTTGACATTCTAAGCCGATTTAGCCACTTTTGTCCCTCTATCGAAATCACGCACGTTTGAAATTCGCACGAATACTTCCGATATCTGTAGGTCGGCTAGTATTGTTGTATATGCGATCGTGACTTCTTGAGCCACTACAGTGCAATTCTAATCCGATTTGTTTAAAATTAAGCAGCAATCGGACTCCCGATTTTACTTCATGAACTCCAATAGGGCGCAATTCTTATTCAAATTGGTGGCAATGACACCTACTAAGGTATCAAACATCCAACCAAGTATAGTTGGAATTCGTCCATAATTTGCTATATTGGGTTGCCCAAAAAGAAATTGCGGATTTTTCATATAGTCGGCGTTGAAAAATTTTTTCACAGCTTGTGACTCTGTAATTGCATTCTTTCTTCTGTCAGTTATCAGCTGTTACTTTTAGCTTGCTTTAGAAAAAAAGTGTAAAAAAGTATATTTGATTAAAGTTCATTCTAAGTTTTATTAAAAATGCATTTACTTTCTTTTGAAAAATCCGCAATTACTTTTTGGGCAACCCAATACAATAGCTCCAATAGCATAGCAAATTAGCCATTATTCTGTTTTTGCCTATAAAGAGATACCGAACTTGAGCGTTGCATGGTGGAGTGTATATAAGATTCGGCCCGGCCGAATATTGCACACTAATATTTGTTTTATGTTTGTTTTCAATTTGTACAGCTTTGTTTTCGTTTGAATAGTTTTGGCAAATATATGAAACGCAAAAATTCTGAAAACAGACACCTCATCAAATGTTAAAATGTTAGTTATTGAATAGCCTGTGTTCAATAACGGATTTTTATGCTATTGGAGCTATATCAAGTTATGGATAGATGCGGGGCATACTTGGTTTGGATATTGGAGGCCATAGTAAGTCATTGTGCAAAATTTCTGGCACATCGGATATAAACTGAGCCCTATATTAAATCGGGAGATCGGGTTATATGGGAGCTATATAAGGTTATGAACCGATTTAACCCATACTTAGGACGTCTGTTGAAGGTCATAGCAGTAGAGAAAGCTTTCTTAGCCTCACAGCAGTGGTCGCAGCAATTTGTCACTCCACAATGTCTAGAGGCATTACGTGTAGCATTAAATTCAGTGCATCCGATGGTGTCGTCCTCAGTGGGGCTGCGATGCACAAACAATCCATCCTTTGGATCCGGTTGAGTATTGAACAGTTGGTGGACTTTAGAAGCGCCGTCTGCCAGACCACAACACCATTTAGCATTATAGGTCTGACAACTGCAGTATATACCCAGTGCATGGCACGCGATCTAAACCCCTAACATTTGCCAATAGCTCTCTTGGAAGCGCCGTCTGCCAGACCACAACACCATATAGCATTATAGGTCTGACAACTGCAGTACATACCCAATGCATGGCACGCGATCTAAACCCCTAACATTTGCCAATGGCTCTCTTGGAGGTTTATAGGCAAGAGTTGCCTTTCTTGCAAATTTTGCCCATGAACATTCCACTAAGGAATAGGGGCAAACTTCTCACATATCAATGAGTGCAGTCCGATTCAAGTTTAAGCTCAATGATAAGGGGCCTCCTTTTTATAGCCGAGCCCAAACAGCGAGCCGCAGTGCGACACCTCTTTGGAGAGAAGTTTAACATGGCATAGTACCTCACAAATGTAGCCAGCATTAGGAGGGGAAAACCACCGCTGAAAAATTTTTGTGATGGTCTCGCCAGGATTCGAACCCAGTTGCTCAGCGTCATAGGTTGACATGCTTACCTCTGCGCTACGGCGCCTTTCTTGCCCTCTCCTAAATTTTGGATTTGAAGTTCAATTTTCCGTCCAGCACAATACCCAGGTATTTTGCGCTTTCAGTAAATTTAACATTCTCTCCTCCCAAGGAGACAGGAGTCACTCTAGGTAACTTGTATCCCCTGCTGAAAAGAACGACTTCTGTTTTACGTGGATTTACGCCTAGACCACTTTCGGTAGCCCACTTTGCTGTGGCATGTAGAGCTTCCTGAAGTACATCCCTCGCAATAGCTACGTCATTAGCATACGCGCCCACATTTACACCTTTTTCTTCCAGAGACAATAATATATTGTTAATGGTTATATTCCATGGTAAAGGAGACTGTACACCTTGAGGCGTTCCTCTGCTGACCCATCTTCTTAGATCTACAGATCCCAAGCCTGCCGTAAGGCATATTTTAGTAAGTTATAAATAAACTTTCTTACGGTAGTGTTGTGTTGTGTAGTGTTTCTTAAATGTCAAGAAATGCTACCATTGTATATTCCTTGACAGCGAGATAACCTTTTATGTAGCCGATTATGTCGCGAAGGTCTGTTTCAATGGAATTGTCCTTACTATATGCATAATGTTGCCGAAACAGACGAAAATATTTCACTGCGGTTTTCCTGCTTTCGGAATGGAAATGACCTTTGTGCCCCTCTGCCCACAGGTATATTTGACATGCTAATACAAGCAAAGTATATCTACCTATGTTAAGGAGCCAGTTAGTTGGACACAGCTTGTAATTCAACCGGTGATACATCATCAGGGCCTTGCGACTTAAGGGATCAAAACTTTTTATCTTTCAATGGACTTTCGGCTTAGACACAATTTCCCCAATAACCTCCGACGAATTCATACCAGCGACAATCTCATCTGGGCCGCATTTGTTCTGGGAATTTGTTCTGACCTTTTCTCAGCTCGTCCTTGTATGTTCTTAGCTCAGCCTTATAGACATCTCAATCGTGTGGTGCCCTTGTGGCTTTCGCTTAGCTGAAGAGCTTCTGCAGTCCCTCCCTCAACCAGTTCTGGAGTCCACCATGGCGGCCGCTGTTTGCCCCTTGGTTTGGCACTAGGACATGCTGACGCAAGAATGTGGTCATCCAACACTTCAAAGTCGGATATCCTTCCGCTAAGATCTTCCGATACAAACGTAACATCTTATACCTTCTGCATGCTTCTGGTAATAAAAGTCGGCTTATTCCCTTTGTTACAAATCGCCAGATTGTAACTTATAATATAATCGATAAGCAGTTCACACCTATCGTTTATATCCAAACTTCCCCATAACCGGTCTTGTGCATTACCATCACTTCCTAAAATGAGGCTCTATTTCCCTAGAGAAGCGGCTTCAACCACCAACTTAAGGCTTGAAGGCGGCATCTCTGAATCGTGAGCCATATATGGGAAAGCCAGCCAGTAATGAGACTGAATTATTTCAAGGCTGGCTACTACTGAATCTTCAGTGCTTAGCGACGAAAGAAGATAAACAGTTAGACTCCCTGATTTCTTAGTCCACGTACCATTTCCTCTCACACTCACGGCTTCTGAATAAGAACCACGTCAAATCCACTTGCGATCAGAAGAACCTTTAGTGCCGCTCAAGAGGCCTTACAATGGTGGAGATATATCTGCAGAAACCGGGCCGTATTCAGGATTCAGAATTTCCACCACTGTTGCGTTAGCCTAGTCCGCCAGGAGTTCATCCTTGCAAGATTCATTAGATTTTGTCACGATGAATTTCCTTACGCACCCAGTGCCAGTTGAGAAAGCAGTGGAACTGGTCTTCCTCAGGGCGCTTGCATTGGTAACGATTTATACTTAGGTGCTTCACTAGCTGCTGCTGTCGAAGTAACTTTTGAGTTCTGTCCTTTCCCTCTGGCGCACACCTTTAGCTCTATCCAACCGGATGACCCACCTTCACAGGGCTTGCCGGGTCCCGTTTCAACGCCTTCCTCTCCTGTTCTGATTTTGCCAATCCCACTGCCTCTATAGACCTTTAACTTGTTAAATCCGTTGGACACAACCCCATCAGACTTGCTGAGGCCTGCGAGACAGCCATAGTTTAGTACGAATACTACATGTCTCCGGTCACCATAAGCCTCATCCAATTTTTCAGTCGGTTGTTGAAAGATTGGAATTACAGTCCCTTAGTCTCCCATGTATGGATTCAGGATCTGAGGTAATCCTTGGCATAGAAACGTGCGCCATAGGTCGAGAAGGAATATCTTCCTTCTTAATTACATCTAGTGCTGCGCCGGCCAAATCTCACCAATATGTCTTAGGGCGCAACGATACATCTCTATTGATCGTTAATCCCCGAAAGCAATAAGTATGTATCGACCTCGATACCTGCCTACATCGTCTAAAACTGAAGGAGGCCCAGGTAATTCCGCATGGACATCGGACAGACGACAGTCCATTGACTATCCCACCCCAATTATTCCTAGGTATGCAGCCCTGTTCTTTTCCCTTGTTCTTGGACCCATATTACTATTCGCCTTAGTTATTTTGGGCCTGGGATGCCCCCCAGGTGACCGATACCTTTTGGTTGACTGCGATGCCTTTTCCGAATCTAGCCGTGTAGCCTTTGGTGTAGGCCGTTCATGGAATATCCGAGCCCAATTAAGGGAGTCTCTCTCATTATCGGTGAGAGTGTTAGGACCCAGCTTCTCAATAAACCCAACCTCTTAAAGAGCGTGTATGTGGCCTGGCCTATGCAAATTATAGGCATGCGTGGATAGATTAGTTTCGGCCTTGTCCTTAAGACTCGATCTAGGTATCTTCGTAAAAATTTCCTTCTGACCAATCGTCTGTCGGCTAGTGAAACCTGAAGCTGCCACTCCACCAGTCGAGGTTTCAGTAGCAGACAACATGCTACGGCCTTATACCAACACCGCAGCTGTTAAGTCTTTGCAGTCAATTCTAAGCCTACTCCGGGGGCTCTATATCTGCGCTTCACTGGAAACAGACACATATCATCAACCGCCTAATGGATAACACTATCGCAGAAAAATATGTATCTCGTACTAGGCAGTTATTTTAGGAGACATAAGATAGCAGAGTAAAATACAAATACGTCCGCTCCACTCAAAGTCTCAAACAAGTTCTGACGAAAACCAATAAGGAAAGCCAAAAGTCGGGCAAAGTCGACTATATAATACCCTACTCCACCGAGTCTGCGTACTACTTTAAATGCATGAAACCCATATTAAAATATAGTCAGATTTTAATTTTACATATCTATTGACATACTGAATAGAACATTGTAAGATTTTCTTACAAAAGAACCCCATTGGGGCTACTAGAGCCTTAAAGGCTATATCATATGAAAGATATATATGGCAGCTACATATATCTAAATCTGGACGGATTTAAATAAAATTAAGCACACGTACTAAGAAATCAAATTGAACACCTCTCGCTAAATTTTATAAAAATCAAACCAAAATTATGGCTTCTATAGTCTTAAGAGGATGCAAAACATATATGGGAACTATTCACAGTATGGACCAATTTTTATGAGAATTTCCAAATGCATTGGGACATAAAAAAACATATAATGCAAAATTTTTTAAATATCGGACCAAAATTGTGGCTCTACAGCCTTAAAATGCTATATCGGGTTGAAGATATATGAAATCTGAACCGATTTTTATGAAATTATGGACACACATTGGAAAGTCAAATAAAATATACCATGCAAAATTTTTTAACGATCGGACTAAAATTGTGGTCTCTGCAGCCATAATAGACCATATCGGATAATACATATATATGGGAGTAATATATAAATCTGAACCGATTTTTATGAAATTTTGCACATAATATGCAACATCAAATAAAACATCTCATCTAAAATTTTGTAAAGATCGGACAAAAATTGTGGCTTCTACATCTTAAATAGGTCATATCGGACCGATTTTTTTCAAAATCAATAGCGTTCGTCCATGGACCAAAGAAGTGACTTGTCCAAATTTTGTGACAATCGGCCAACAAAAGCGACCTTTACCTTGATTACAAGAATACATGGACAGACAGACAGACGAACAGATGTATCGACGGACAGACGGACATAGCTAAATCGAATCAGGAAGTGATTCTAAGCCGACCGGTATGCTTATCGAAGGGTCTACCTCGTCTCCTTCTTAGCGTTGCAAACAAATGCACAAAGTTATAATACCCTGTACCACAGTGGTGGTGTAGGGTATAAAAAGAAGCATTTTCCCTGCGACAGCTCTATGTTGAAATCATTAAATTGAATGTAGATTTGTAAGTAAATATAAAACAAGTAAAAGCTTGCTAATTTCGGCCGGGCCGACTCTTGGGAACACACCACTATGGATTCTGCTAAACTAAATTTAGTTAAGGGGCATACATATATTCCACATACTTCTAGGATACGAAAAAGGATGATCGAGAGACCGGTTTATATGGAAGCTATATCAGTTCATGGACCGATTTAGCACAGTTGTTGGAAGTTATAACATAGCACTACATGCAAAATTTCAGTCAAATCGGACAAAAATTGCGACGTGTAACGGATAAAGGTTAAATCGGGAGACCGGTTTATAAGGGAGGTATATCAGGTTATAGCTCAGCCAAATCGGACAAAAATTGCGGCTTGTAGGGGCTCAAAAAGTAAAATCGGGAGATCGGTTTATAAGGGAGCTATATCAGGTTATAGACCGATTCGGATCGTATTTAGCACAGTTGTTGGAAGTCATAACTGAACACTATATTTAAAATTTCAGCCAAATCGGATAAAAATTGCGGCTTGTAAGAGATCAAGAAGTCAAATCGGGAGATGAGTTTGTATGGGAGCTATATCAGGTTATAGACCGATTCGGATCGTATTTAGCACAATTGTTGGAAGTCATAAAAGAACACTACTTGCAAATTTCAGCGAAATCGGATAAAAATTGCGGCTTCCAGGGGCTCAAGAAGTCAAATCGGGAGATCGCTTTGTATGGGAGCTTTATCTAAATCTGAACCGATATGGTCCATTTGCAATCCCCAACGACCTTCATCAATACTAAATATCAGTGCAAAATTTCAAGCGGCTAGATTTACGCTTTCAACCACTATCGTAATTTCGACAGATGGATGGAAGGACATGGCCAGATCGAATCAGAATGTCGAGACGATCCAGAATTTATTTACTTTATGGGGTCCCAGATCAATATTTTGAGGTGTTACAAACGGAATGACTAGATTAGTATACCACCGTCCTATTGTGGTGGGTATAAACAATTTTTCTGCGATCCTTTGATAGAGGATAAAAAATCTTGCCGTATGCGTCAATATTTTAGCAGATTTTAAAGTTAAAACTCCTCTGATTCCCACCAAAGGCTTGGATCTGTCGCTACTGTGATCAAGAGGTAAGTATTGCGTGAGTAGTCTTTTAAACTCAGACCGTCAGCATGACTGAGCCTAAGCTATGACTTCAAGTAAGCTTCACAATGCAAGTATATCAAAACATTAAATATTCATTCTTTTTATACCCTCCACCAGAGGATGGGGGAATACTAATTTCGTCATTCTGTTTGTAACACTTCGGAATATGCGTCTGAGACCCCATAAAGTATATATATTCTTGATCGTCATGTCATTTTAAGGCGATCTAGATATGTCCGTCCGTCTGTCCGCCTGTCTGTCGAAAGTACGCTAACTTTCGAGGGAGTAAACCTAGTCGCTTGAAATTTTGCAGAAATACTTCTTATTATTGTAGGTCAGTTGGGATTGTAAATGGTCAAAATCGGTCCATGTTTTGATATAGCTGCTATATATACCAATCTTGAACCTTGACTTCTTGAGCCTCTAGAGGGCGCAATTCTCGTCCTATTTGACTGAAATTTTGCACGTGGTGTGTTGGCAACACGTCCAACACGTTGATATAGCTGCCACATAAACCGATCTTGGGTCTTGACTTCTTGGGCCTGTAGAGAGCGCAATTCTTATCCAATTTGACTGAAATTTTGCACGTAGTGTTTTGGTATCACTTTAAACAACTGTGTTAAGTATAATTCAAATCGGTACATAATCTGGTATAGCTGTCATATAAACCGATCTTGGATTTTGACTTCCTGAGCCACTAGAGCGCGCAATTCTCATCTGATTTGGCTGAAGTTTTGCATGATTTATTATGACTTCCAATAAATGTGCTAAGTATGGCGCAAATCGGTGCATAACCTGCTATAGCTGCCATATAAACCGATCTGGGATCTTGACTTCTTGAGCCTCTGGAAGGCGCAATGCTCATCCAATTCTCAGAAATTTTATACAACGGCTTCTCTCATGATCTTCAACATACGTGTCTAATATGGTCTGAATCGATCAATAGCTTGATACAGCTCCCATATAAACCTATCTCCCCATTTTGCTCCTTGAGCCGCTACAAAGCGCAATGCTTATCCAAATGAGCTGAAATATTCTTCTACAATGTTTAGCATTCATTTATGGTCCGAATCGGACTATAACTTGATATAGCTCCAATAGCATAACAGTTGTTATTCAATATTCTTTGTTTGCCTAAAAAGAGATACCGCGCATAAAACTCGACAAATGCGATCCATGGTGGAGGGTATATAAGATTCGGCTCGGCCGAACTTAGCACGCTTTTACTTGTTTAGACTGTCAGCACAACTGAGCCTAACCTATGACTTCAAGTAGTATATCAAAACATTAAATGTTCATTCAATTTTATACCCACCACCGAAGGATGGAGGTAATTTCATTTTATCATTCCATTTGCAACACTTCGAAATATCCATTTCCGACCCTAAAAAGTGTGTATATTCTTGATTAGCGTAAAAATCTAAGACGATCTAGACATGTCCGTCTGTCCGTCTGTCTGTTCAAATCACGCTACAGTCTTCAAAGATAGAGATATTGAGCTGAAACTTTGCACAGATTCTTTTTTATGTCCATAAGCAGGTTAAGTTCGCAGATGGGCTATATCGGACTATATCTTGATATAGCCCCCATATAGACCGCTCCGCCGGTTTAGGGTCTTAGGCCAACAATAGCCACATTTATTATCTGATTTTGCTGAAATTTGAGACAGTGAGTTGTGTTAGGCCCTTCGACATCCTTCGTCAATTTGGTCCAGATAGGTGCAGATTTGGATATATCTGCCATATAGACCGATCCTCCGATTTAGGATCTTAGGCCCATAAAAGCCACATTTATTATCCGATTTTGCTGAAATTTGAGACAGTAAGTTGTGTTAGGACCTTCGACATCTTTCCTTAATTTGGCCATGTTCGGATAAGATTTGGATATAGCTGCCATATAGACCAATCTCTCGATTTAAGGTTTTGGGCCCATAAAAGGCTCATTTATTGTCAGATGTCGTTTATATTTGGGACAGTGAGTTAAGTTTAGCCCCTTGACATACCTCTGCAATATGGCACAGATCGGTACAGATTTGGATATAGCTGCCATATAGACCGATCTCTCGGTTTTAGGTTTTGGGCCCATAAAAAGCGCATTTATTGTCCAATGTCTCCGCAATTTAGGGCAGTGATTTGTGTTAGGCCCTTCGGCAACCTTCTTCAATTTTGCTCCGATCGGTCCAGATTTGGATATAGCTGCCATATAGACCGATCTCTCGATTTAATGTTTTGGGCCCATAAAGAGCGCGCCCGATGTTGCCCAAATTTGGCACAGAGATTTATGTTAAGTCATTCCACATATTTCTGCAATTTGGTCTAAATCGATCAAGATTTGCATTTAGCTTCCATATAGACCGATATATCGATTTAAAGTCTTGGCCCCGAAAAAGGCACATTTATAATGCGATTTAACTGAGATTTGACACATTGACTTATTTTAGGCTTTTTGACATCCATGTTGTATATGGTTCAGATCGGTTTATTTTTAGATATAGGTACTAAAATGACCAATGTTTTGTTATTCACAATTGAACAGTGACTTGTACTTATTTGTATATGGTCCAAATCGGATCATATTTCGATATAACTGCTAAGGGACATAAGGTATGTAATTTTCACCGGATTTTGATGAAAGATGTTTTACATATATACCCGAGGTGGTGGGTATCCACCCGGACGAACTTAACGCCTTCTTACTTGTTTTTTAATGTAGCATACTAAATCATAGGTTTGGCCTGGCTTTTGGCTGAATATATACGTTCGAATTTAAATATGCCAAAAAGTCATAATATTCCCATCATACAACTTAATATTTTACAACGGCTCGTAGTTTTAAATCACGAAATCTCAACAAACATAAACAATAATAGGTTTGTTACTAAATTGTTATTGATTGCATGTAATTATCTTTGGAAAAAAAAAGAAGAAGTAAGAGAGAGAGGTAGAGTGATATTCCCATGGGTGATTATAGAGTAACAAACTTTAAATGACCAAATTCTTATTTAAATTAGCTTAGATTGCGTGTTCGTAATTAAATAATATGTTGTTGAGTTTATACAAAGAAAGTGATAATAATGCAAATAACAAATTAATTAAAGACTGGTTTAGCGACCGATTTTTTTTATAAATTATCATTCCACATTCATTCTAAAATTAAATTCAATTGACAAAAACTAGTGAGACGAAACTGGTATTCGTTAATTACCATCAACAAGGAGCAATAAACGAGAAAGAAATTAAATATCTGTAAAGCAAGCTTGTGTTTGTGGAGATGCGATATATTTGGTCTGTTTTATTTCACAAGCTGGCAGATTCGCTAGCTAAATCAACGTAGGAAAATTCTAATTACTTCCTTTAAAATAAGCCTGGGACTCTACCTGCTTGTGACGATGCAGGCTGGTGTCATGGCCGATGCAAACTAACTGCTTTCGGGAATCAAATTTCACAGCATTCGTTGCTCCTTAAAAAAAGGTGAGATGTGGCCAAGGGCAGCAAAAGATTTGTCCAAGAAGGAAGATAGTCCATCTCGCCCAATAGCACATGAAAGAGACTTTCAGACCCTGAATCCATACTTGCGAGACCAAGGGATTTTAAGCCCAAACATTCAAGCACCTACTGGAAGATTGTTTCTTGTTATTGTTGTAGCCATATTTTCGTATGTGGAGTTAGCGACCCTTATAAAGCTCCAAGGTGAGCAAGTTCTTTCCAACCCATTGGACCATTCTCCGCGGAAACGTCATGGACATTGGTTATTTAAAGGCTCCAAAAGCTCGCCTCGTCATATCGGGTATCATAGGCACACAGCATTTAGGCAAGAGCTGGTACCACCCGACTTCTTACTGAGACTTTTCACTCGATATGATCCGCGATTGCAGTTGCAGCAACTCCGTATGCAAAGCATTCCACTATCCACAATCTGTGGACGCGCTCGGTAGCTCGCAATTGATCTTCTTGATACGACTGACGTTAAACAGCACACAAATCGGAGATCCCCGTTCCAACCCGTGTTGTGTTCATAACCATCCCATGCCAAGGGAAGATTGGTAGATTGCATGAGACTGATGGCGATCGGAGACATGCAGTATTCGTACTAAACACCGACTGTCAGGCAAAACTCAACAAGTCTGAAGGAGTTGTTTCCTACGAATTCAACAAGTTGAAACTAAAGGTGTATAGAAGTGGTACACTGAAAAAAATTGGCTCAAAGTTTAAGATTTTTCCTTATTCGTAGGATATTAGCAAAGAAATCGAGCCAAATAACCAAATCTTTAAAATAAGGATGCTATCTTTAAATATAAATTTCTATTTACTAACAGACAAGACCAGATTTTGATAGCTGATAGGTTTTTAGATTACTTCATAGATAACTGTCCAATTATCATTATTATCTAAAATCATATTTTATACCCTCCACCATAGCTGGAGGCCACCGTAGCGCAGAGGTTAGCATGTCCGCCTATGACGCTGAACGCCTAGGTTCGAATCTTGGCTAGACCATCAGGAACAATTTTCAGCGCTGGTTTTCCCCTCCTAATGCTGGAAATATATGTGAGGTACTATCGCACTGCGGCACGCCTTTCGGACTCGGCTATAAAAAGGAGGCCCCTTATCATTGAGCTTAAACAACTTAAATCGGACTTCACTCATTGATATGTGAGAAGTTTGCCCCTGTTCCTTAGGGGAATGTTCATGGACAAAAATTTACCATAGCATGGGAGCGTATACTAATTTCGTAATTCAGTTTGTAACACATAGAAATATTGATCTGAGACCCAACAAAATATATATATATATATTCTTGGTCGTCTTGACACTCTAAGTCGATTTAGCACTGTCCTACCGTCTGTCCGTTTGTAAAAAGCACGTAGCTTTCAGATGAATAAAGCTAGGCGCTTGAAATTTTGCACGAATACTTCCATTAAGTGAGAGCCAGTTGGAATTGTAAATGGGCTATATCGGTCCATGTTTCCATATAGCTGGCATATAAACCCATCCTCGATCTTGACTTCTTGAGCCTCTATTCTTATCCGATTTGGCTGAAAATGTGCACCAAGTGTTTCATTTTGATTTCCAACTACTGTGTAAATATGATCCAAATCGGTTCATAACCTGATATAGCTCCCACTTAAACCGATCTTGTAAGGACTCAAGAAGTCAAATCGGGAGAACGGTTTATATAGGAGCTATATCAGGTTATAACCGATTTGGACCGTACTGGGCACAGTTGTTGGAAATGCCACCCATATCCGAAAGTGGTCCGATGGGCACAATAAGGGTATCAAATAAAAGGCATTGGAGACCAATCTGGATCCAAGTACACAGCGGAATCCCCCTAACTGGGACTCAAATGAAAGGTATTAGGGAGTAGATTACGAATATGACATTAAAATTTGCGTTCAAGTCTAGGTGGCGCTTTTCCTCCTAAAGATACGTCAAATGGGTTATTTGACCCATTATTACAATATGGGACTCAAATGGTATTTGAGAGTAAATAAGGAATTTGGTGTTCAACTTAGGAGCCAAGTGTTTTACGGTACGCCCTAAAGCTCCCACTAAACTGAGCTTCATTTCCGTTGGGAATAAAGAACGAATTTGAGATCTTTATTCAGTGCAAAGTGCCGGTGGCCGCCCCAGACTCAAAACACCCTCCAAACGGTTCATATTTACCGGCCATGGCAATATAGGGCTCAAATTAAAGGGATTTGAAAGTGCAGCACGAATTTAATATCCATATTTGAGTCGAAATGTCTGAGATGCCATCCCTCTCCTAAGGGGAACATAAACCTAAGGAGAAGATTACCACCAGCAACCGAGAAGAGTCAAATTCTCACACACCAATGAGTGCTTTCCGATTCAAGTTTAAATTCAATGATAAGGAACATCTTTTTATAGCCAAGTCCGAATGGCGTCCCGCAGTGCGACACCTCTTTGGGGAAAATTTTTTAAATGACCATGCATGGCATTGTACCTCGCAAATGTCGTCAACATTAAGAGGGGATAAACATCGCTTTGTCCGATGTTCTCGCCAGGAATCGAACGCGTTCAGCTTCATAGGCAACAATGGCATGAATTCGTTATCCGTATTCAGGGTGAAGTGTCCCCACCCTAAAAAGATATTAGAGAGTTAAAGAAGGCGCAGCGTAGCGGGCCCGGTTCGGCTAGTTGACAATAGAATTCAATAATTTGCAAACGTTGTTCGACGATTCATGGCTAAATTTTATACCAAACTGAAGATGTTTGACAGCGAAACAAAACACGAAACGTGCGCGAGCTGTTTAAACCAGTGTTGTCAAAAAGATAATAGCTAAAAAATCCTTTTATATTTTTGATCGTCCTAAAAATCTAAGACGATCTTGCCCTTTTCGATCGTCCGTCTGTCTGTTCAAATATCGCTACTGTCTTTAAAAATAGAGATATTGAGCTGAAACTTTGCACCGATCCTTTTTTTTTTGTCCATAGGCAGGTTAAGTTTATCGAACTATATCTTGATATAGCCCCTATATAGACCGATCTGTCGACTTATAAACCCCACTCCCGATTTTACTTCTTGAACTCCAATAGGGCGCAATTTTTTATCGGATTTGGCCGCAATGACTTCTACTAAGGTATCAAACATCCAAACCAAAACTGGTCCAAATTCGTCCATTACTTGATATAGCTCCAACAGCATAGCAAATTGTCCATTATTCTGCTTTTGCCTATAAAGATATACCGAGCTTGAGCAATGCATGGTGGATAGTATATAAGATTCGGCCCGGCCAATATACCACACTCTTATTTGTTTTGTGTTTGTTATACCCACCTCCGGGTCAGAAGACTACTGTCAACAAACTTGGTTAACCCGAAGCCTTTCGGGTCGACGCAGTCCGAGTTAAGCGAGTGGGTGACGAATGCGCCTTCAACATTGTGGAATAGCGAAACATTCTATATGCTAATTTTGCCCATGAACATTCCACTAAGGAACAGGAGCAAACTTCTCACCAATCAATGAGTGCAGTCCGATTCAAGTTTAAGCTCAATGATAAGGGGTCTCCTTTTTATAGCCGAGTCCGAACGGCGTGCCGCAGTGCGGCACCTCTGGGGTGAGAAGTTTTACATGACATATTACCTCAAAAATGTTGCCAGCATTAGGAGGGGAAAGCCACCGCTGAAAATTTTTTCTAATGGTCTAACCAGGATTCGAACCCAGGCGTTCAGCGTCATAGCTGGACATGCTAACCTCTGCACTACGGTGGCCTCCCCGAAACGGTCGGTAAGACAGCGAAAATCCTATGGGGGGATCCAGATCGTGAGAAGACGAGGCTATTACTGAAAGGAAGCAAGAAGGAGGTCAGTATAGCTATTGGTATCATAATGGGACACATAGGACTACGAGCTCATTTATGTAAAATCGGTGCGGCAAGTGAAAGTATGTGTAGGGCATGCGGGAAAGATGATGAGACGTTGGAGCATTTCCTTTGTCATTGCCCGGCTTTTGCGTACAACAGATACCGGTACTTAGATGGAGACACAATATCAGACATGAACCAACTTAGGGGAGTGGTATTGAAAACAATTAAGGATTTTTTAAGTAGCACGGAATTCCTAACCTAAAATTTTCTTTTTAGAGGTTTCTTTATAGTTTTTAGAGTGCACAACAACTCGATTACTGGCTTAGGTGTATGTCCATAGTGGCATAGGGCGGATTAATATCTGCAGATTCGTTTATTTTAACTAGTGTCGAGATTCAAAATTTTTTGAGTGTGTAGTATCACAATGGAGGAAAACGTCTAAGTGAGTCTAAAGGCAGACTGCCACATAAACTTTGCCTAATCTTTAAAGAATGATAAGATATACACATATGTATGGTAGTGGGTATCCATAGTTCGACCAAAGCGAACTTTAGGCCTTTTTGACTTGTTTATTTAAGTTTTTGACGAAAAGTCCACTACGTTTCTGAGTGAACGCATCACCTTGTCACTGAAGATAGACTTTTTATACCCTCCACCATAAGATGGGGGGTATACTAATTTCGTCATTCTGTTTGTAACTACTCGAAATATTCGTCTGAGACCCCATGAAGTATATATATTCTTGATCGTCGTGACATTTTATGTCGATCTAGCCATGTCCGTCTGTCTGTCCGTCCGTCCGTCCGTCCGTCCGTCCGTCTATCGAAAGCACGCTAACTTCCGAAGGAGTAAAGCTAGCCGCTTGAAATTTTGCACAAATACTTCTTATTAGTGTAGGTCGGTTGGTATTGTAAATGGGCCATATCGGTCCATGTTTTGATATAGCTGCCATATAATCCGATCTTGGGTCTTGATTTCTTGAGCCTCTAGAGTGCGCAATTCTTATCCGATTGGAATGAAATTTTGCACGACGTGTTTTGCTATGATATCCAACAACTGTGCCAAGTATGGTTCAAATCGGTCTATAACCTGATATAGCTGTCATATAAACCGATCTTGGGTCTTGACTTCTTGAGCCTCTAGCGTGCGCAATTCTTATCTGATCAGAATGAAATTTTGCACGACGTGTTTTGTTATGATATCCAACAACTGTGCCAAGTATGGTTCAAATCGGTCCATAACCTGATATAGCTGCCACATAAACCGATCTTGGGTCTTGTCTTCTTGAGCCTCTAGAGTGCGCAATTCTTATCCGATTGAGTACTAACCAATGTATTGGTCCATTATTTGGTTCCGGCTTGTCACAAATTAATAATATTCACAACGTTTTTGGTAAACTTCTTGACCTTGTATTCGTAAGTCAACCTCACGACATTTTTGTTTGTCCATGGGATCCTTTAGTCCACCCTGAGGATAGATATCATCCCACCATAAAAATTCAAGTTCCCTTATTGTTATGCTCTAGTGACTCTGCTAATTCTTATTTAGAGGAGACAAGATATTGTTTCTCCAAAACAAACTATAATCAGATGAATTCATTTTTAAGATCGATTGATTGGTCTGTACTTAAATCACTAAACTCACTGGATGAGATGATTGAAATGTTTTATTCTATTTTGAAAGATGGATTGTCTATAGCTGTTCCGAAGATGATTAAATGTGGGAATACTGGTCCTCCGTGGAATTCGGCTGCTTTATCAGGATTAAAGAATAGAAAGAATAAGCATTATAAAAAGTTTAAAAAAAGTGGTTCTTCTTTGGACTTTGTAAATTATTCAGTCACAAGATCGGAATACACCATCTTAAATAGAAGACTGTATCAGGGCTATATATCGAGAATGAAGAATGAATTGGTATCCAACCCGAAATCTTTTTATGGATTCATAAAGTCTAAGCGTCGATCTAATGATTGTCCAAAGAGCTTACATTTTGGATCTGATGTTGCAGATGATGATACTGGAATTTCCAATATATTTGCATCATTTTTTAAAACTACCTACTCTGATAATGTATATGATTCCACTTTCCAATATCCCTACTATATTGAGGAATTCTCAACCGTTACTATTCCATTATTGGATATTACAACGGTGTTGGCCAATTTAAAGAGTCTAAAGGACACAACGGTCCCAGGTCCCGATGGAATCCCTTCATGCATTCTTAAATACTGTGCAGAGAATTTTGCTCTTCCTCTCTCTATAATGTTCAATAAGTCCCTAGATACTGGCTATTTACCACCAATATGGAAAGAATCGTTTATTGTACCTTTATTTAAATCGGGTAGTAGAATTGATGCATCGAACTATAGAGGAATCGCTAAACTGAATACAATTCCTAAATTATTTGAAAAAATTGTGACTGAGATATTATCCTTTCAGGTCTCATCTGTTTTTTGTAAATTTCAACATGGCTTCCGGAAGCATCGGTCTACAGTGACGAATCTTTTAGAGTTAACTACGATTGTAAATGAAGGATTTAGAAGACGATATCAAACTGACTGTATTTATACAGACTTTAGTAAGGCTTTTGATAAGGTCAATCACGAATTACTGTTGTTGAAGTTGCATCTTATGGGTTTCTCCAATGCGTTATTGAAGTGGATAAGATCATATCTAATGGGCAGAGCTCAGATGGTGAAAGTAGGAAATGCTATTTCTGACAAGATAATTGTGACATCCGGTGTTCCTCAAGGAAGTCATCTTGGACCGGTCTTATTTACATTGTTTATAAATGACCTGCCCAGCGTGATACATCGATCAAAGGTTCTAATGTATGCAGATGATGTTAAAATTTTCTACTCTTTTAATGAGGAAGCAAACCAGTGTATACTGCAATCCGATCTTAATGAGTTTTATAAATGGTGCAATGCTAACTTGCTAGAACTAAACACTTTAAAATGTAAACATATGTCTTTCTTTCGGCTGAGAAGAATTGATACGAGTTACTATTTGAATGATTGTATGGTGGAGTATGTGGACTCTATTCATGATTTGGGGATTCTGTTGGACCACAGGTTGGATTTTAGAAAACATATTTCCTTAATTACGAACAAAGCTTATAGAAGTTTGGGATTTATCAAGCGTTGGAGTAAAGAATTTTCAGATCCCTTAGTAACGAAACAATTATATATTTCTTTTGTACGTTCTACTTTGGAATATGGGTCCATTATATGGGATCCAGCCTATTCCATTCATTCGAATGCGATTGAGTCAGTTCAGAAACAATTTCTTTTATTTTGCCTTAAGGGGCGTGGCTGGGACCCTCGGGCTCTACCATCGTACGAATACAGATTAAACTTAATAAAATTACCAACATTAAAAAGCCGACGAATAATGCTGAATGTTACTTTCCTTATCAATATAATGCAAGGCAAAATAATCTCCGATTTTATTTTGAATAGAATTTACATAAATGTTCCCTTAAGGCCATCCCGAAACTATCAGCTATTTCAAATAAATTATTTCACATCAAACTATGCAAACAACGACCCTTTACGCCGCCTCTTTGTTGAATTTAATAAATTTTATAGCCTCATCGATCTCTCTGAAAAACGTGATTCTGTTAAAAGAAAATTAATACTTCACTTAAACACATAGTTTTATTTATTTTGAATCTAAAATATGTATATATTCGTAAATATTTAGCATATAATTTAGTCTGTAAGGATTATAATCTATAGACTTAAGAATAATAAAAAAAAAAAAAAAAAAAAAAAAAAAAAAGAAATGAAATTTTGCACGACGTGTTTTGTTATGATATCCAACAACTGTGCCAAGTATGGTTCAAATCGGTCCATAACCTGATATAGCTGCCATATAAACCGATCTTGGGTCTTGACTTCTTGAGCCTCTAGAGTTCGCAATTCTTATCCGATTGAAATGAATTTTTGCACGAAGTATTTCGTTATGATATTCAACAACTGTGCCAAGTATGGTTGAAATCGGTCCATAACCTGATATAGCTGTCATATAAACAGATCTGGGGATTTGACTTCTTGAACTTCTAGAGGGCGCAATTCCTATCCGATTTGGCTGAAATTTTGCATGACGTATTTTATTTTTACTTTCAATAACTGTGTCAAATAAGGTTCAACTCGGTTCATAACCTGATATAGCTGCCATATAAACCGATCTGGGATCTTGACTTCTTGACCCCTAGAGGTCGCAATTATTATCCGATATGCCTGAAATTTTGTACGATGGATCCTATCGTGACCATCAGCAAACGTGTTTATTATGGTCTGAATCGTTCTATAGCCCGATACAGATCCCATATAAATCGTTCTCTCTATTTTACTTCGTGAGCCCCAATGGGCGCAATTCTTATACGAATTGGCTGAGAGTTTACACAGGTCTCCAACATATAATTTAATTGTGGTCCGAACCGGACCATATATTGATATCGTTTTAATAGCAGAGCAACTCTTTTCTTATAAAGAGTGATTTGTTAAGAGCTTGATAACTTTTTTTTTTAAAAAAAACGCATAAAATTTGCAAAATCTCATCGGTTCTTTATTTGAAACGTTAGATTGGTCCATGACATTTACTTTTTGAAGATAATTTCATTTAAATGTTGACCGCGGCTGCGTCTTAGGTGGTCCATTCGGAAAGTCCAATTTTGGGCAACTTTTTCGAGCATTTCGGCCGGAATAGCCCGAATTTCTTCGGAAATGTTGTCTTCCAAAGCTGGAATAGTTGCTGGCTTATTTCTGTAGACTTTAGACTTGACGTAGCCCCACAAAAAATAGTCTAAAGGCGTCAAATCGCATGATCTTGGTGGCCAACTTACCGGTCCATTTCTTGAGATGAATTGTTCTCCGAAGTTTTCCCTCAAAATGGCCATAGAATCGCGAGCTGTGTGGCATGTAGCGCCATCTTGTTGAAACCACATGTCAACCAAGTTCAGTTCTTCCATTTTTGGCAACAAAAAGTTTGTTAGCATCGAACGATAGCGATCGCCATTCACCGTAACGTTGCGTCCAACAGCATCTTTGAAAAAATACGGTCCAATGATTCCACCAGCGTACAAACCACACCAAACAGTGCATTTTTCGGGATGCATGGGCAGTTCTTGAACGGCTTCTGGTTGCTCTTCACTCCAAATGCGGCAATTTTGCTTATTTACGTAGCCATTCAACCAGAAATGAGCCTCATCGCTGAACAAAATTTGTCGATAAAAAAGCGGATTTTCTGCCAACTTTTCTAGGGCCCATTCACTGAAAATTCGACGTTGTGGCAGATCGTTCGGCTTCAGTTCTTGCACGAGCTGTATTTTATACGGTTTTACACCAAGATCTTTGCGTAAAATCTTCCATGTGGTCGAATAACACAAACCCAATTGCTGCGAACGGCGACGAATCGACATTTCACGGTCTTCAGCAACACTCTCAGAAACAGACGCAATATTCTCTTCTGTACGCACTGTACGCATTCGTGTGGTTGGTTTAATGTCCAATAAAGTAAACTGAGTGCGAAACTTGGTCACAATCGCATTAATTGTTTGCTCACTTGGTCGATTATGTAGACCATAAATCGGACGTAAAGCGCGAAACACATTTCGAACCGAACACTGATTTTGGTAATAAAATTCAATGATTTGCAAGCGTTGCTCGTTAGTAAGTCTATTCATGATGAAATGTCAAAGCATACTGAGCATCTTTCTCTTTGACACCATGTCTGAAATCCCACGTGATCTGTCAAATACTAATGCATGAAAATCCTAACCTCAAAAAAATCATCCTTTATCTTTTTTGCCTAAGAAGAGATGTCGGGAAAAGAACTCGACAAATGCGATCCATGGTGGAGGGTATATAAGATTCGGCCCGGCCGAACTTAGCACGCTTTTACTTGTTTTTAGTTTGCATTTACATGCATCATAGGAGAATTTGTGTGTAATTATACTTTATAGTGACAGATAATTACAATATTATAAAATTTGATTAACTACTGCGTTTTGTTTGAATGTGAAACATCTTAGCTACCGAAGATCATGCTAACGTCATGACATTTTAATGTCTAACCATCGTTGGCAGCTATTTGGCACGCCAGTCAGGCATCTGGCATTTCCTAGACTAGCAAAGATAGTTGGCACTTCAGTTCAGTTTAAAAGGCAAATTGGAAAGGGTTACTCGCAATCGTAACGGCAAACTACACTGAAAAGTCGTCTTAGTTTGGAAAAAACATGTCAAAGGATACTGCCTACAACATTCCGTCGTGGGTTAAGCCGGAGCTGTTTACCAATGTCCTTAAGGATAATTTGAAGGATTTCAAAGAAATTAAACAGTTCAAGGTGTGTCCTGCATTGGCACCAGGTGAGAATTATGCCACCGTAATGCTCAAGGTCCACATGGAATGTCTACTCAACGGAGGTCACATGGAGAAGTACACGTTGATGCTAAAGGTGCCGCATGACAACGATCTGTATCGCAATGAATTGGTCAAATGGGATATGTTTGCCACCGAAGCGGGAATGTATCGCGAAATAGTGCCAGCATTTGAGAAACTTTATGGCGACAAAGGTGTGGCTATTCGCTTTGGTGCCAATGCCTATGAACTGCCTGTGAAGGAAGAGTACATTCTACTCGAGGATCTTTGCGTCAGAGGTTTTCGCAATGTTAAAAGGCAAAATTGCTTGGACGAGGATCACTGTAAAAGTGTTCTCAAGAAAATGGCCCAATTCCATGCTGCATCGGCGGTGTGGGTACAAAATAATGGACCGCTTCCTCAATTGTATCAAAAAGGCATGTTACGCGAGGAGGGCAAAGGCCTCTTGGAACCTATGCTGAAAGATGGTCTAAAGCATATTCTAAATTCCACCAAGAAATTGAAAAATTGCCAAAACCTACATCCTCAACTAAAGGTATTTTCTGAAAATTTTGTGAAGGTCATCTTTGCAGAGGTCAAGGCCAAAGAGAGTGACTTCAATGTTCTGAATCATGGAGATTGTTGGGCTAACAATATCATGTTCCGATATGACGAACAGGGCAAATTGTTGGAAAACTATTTTGTGGACTTTCAAATGCCCTCGTACGGCTCACCTGCACAAGATTTGTTGTATTTTATGATGTCATCGGCTCAGCTTGATCTAAAAGTTAATCGCTTCGACGAAATGATGCGTTATTACCATGAAAACTTGACGCATCATCTAAAATTGTTGGGCTATCGCAAGAGAATGCCCTCTTTGAAGGACTTACATCAAATGATCATTAGAGGTGGCATATGGGGTAAGATCGGTCTTTTACAGAAAAAATTTAATCCATTAACTGTTTTTTTTTATGAACTTTCAGGTATCGTGACCATTGTCATTACCATGGCCGCTGTTCTATGTGATGGCACCAATGAAGCTTCTATAGATAATTTTGTTTCTGATTCAGAACAGAGCCAAAAATTCAAAGAACTTCTCTATTCCAATGATCGCTTTCTTCAGCATCTGCAGGTAGTCTTACCTTGGTTGTGTAACAGAGGGGCATTGGAAATTTAATTTATTATGTGCAATGTTATACTTAAAGTAAATGTTCAACAATTAACTAAGAAATAGTTTAATAAAAATATATTTGAAAAATACTTGAACGCAAGAAACTATTAGAAGGTCTTAATTAACAGAATGAAAGTGCAAAACGTTGAACACGCCATGACACTTTTTGTGTAATAAGTAATAATTTTGATGCAATCACCCATTGCGAACCAAGGTCTTTTCAATATAGCACATGACTTCTGCCGATTGAGATGATTAAAAAAACAAGTAAAAGCGTGCTAAGTTCGGCCGGGCCGAATCTTATATACCCTCCACCATGGATCGCATTTGTCGAGTTCTTTTTCCGGCATCTCTTCTTAGGCAAAAAAAAAGGATATAAGAAAAGATTTGCTCTGCTATTAGAGCGATATCAAGATATGGTCCGGTTTGGACCACAATTAAATTATATGTTGGAGAACTGTGTAAAATGTCAGCCAATTCGAATAAGAATTGCGCCCTTTGTGGGCTCAAGAAGTAAAATAGAGAGATCGATTTATATGGGAGCTGTATCGGCCTATAGACCGATTCAGACCATAATAAACACGTATGTTAATGGTCATGAGAGAATCCGTAGTACAAAATTTCATGCAAATCGGATAATAATTGCGACCTCTAGAGGCTCAAGAAGATCCCAGATCGGTTTATATGGCAGCTATATCAGGTTATGAACCGACTTGTACTTTATTTGATATAGTTGTTGAAAGTAACAATAAAAAATGTCTTGCGAAATTTCAGCCAAATCGGATCGAAATTGAGCCCTCTAGAAGTTCAAGAAGTCAAGTCCCCAGATCTGTTTATATGACAGCTATATTAGGTTATGAACCGATTTGAACCATATTTGGCACAGTTGTTGGATATCATAACAAAATACTACGTGCCAAAATTCATTGGATAAGAATTGCGCCCTCTAGAGGCTCAAGAAGTCAAGACCCAATATCGGTTTATATGACAGCTATATAAGGTTATGGACCGATTTGAACCATACTTGGCGCAGTTGTTGGATATCGTAACAAAACACGTCGTGCAAAATTTCATTCCAATCGGATAAGAATTGCACTCTCTAGAGGCTCAAGAAGTCAAGACCCAAGATCGGTTTATATAGCAGCTATATCAGGTTATGGACCGATTTGAACCATACTTGGCACAGTTGTTGGATATAATAACAAAACACGTCGTGCAAAATTTCATTCCAATCGGATAAGAATTGCGCACTCTAGAGGCTCAAGAAGTCAAGACTCAATATCGGTTTATATGGCAGCTATATCAGGTTATGAACCGTTTGAACCATACTTGGCGTAGTTGTTGGATATCATAACAAAACACGTCGTGCAAAATTCCGTCCCAATCGGATAAGAATTGCACACTCTAGAGGCTCAAGAAGTCAAGATCCAAGATCGATTTATATGGCAGCTATATCAAAACATGGACTGATATGGCCCATTTACAATACCAACCGACCTACACTAATAAGAAGTATGGACATGGCTAGATCGACATAAAATTTCACGACGATCAAGAATATATATACTTTATGGGGTCTCAGACGAATATTTCGAGTAGTTATAATCAGAATGTCGAAATTAGTATACCCCCCCTCTTTAGTGGAGGGTATAACTAGTACAAGTAGGGAACGCAAAAGACAGGTAGTGCCGGCTATATATACCCAATTACTACAAGTACACTATAGGTATGCTATATCTTAATTTTAAACGAGAGAATGTTCCATTTACAGAAAGCGCAAAGTATCTGGGTGTTGTGCTGGACAGGAAATTGAACTTCCAATCCAACATTTTGGAAAGGTTAAGAAAGGCCACTCTTGCCCTATACACCTGCAAAAGTGCCATTGGCAAAAAGTGGGGGTTTAGATCGCGCGTCTTGCATTGGGTATATACTGCAGTTTTCAGAACTTCAATTCTATATGGTATTGTGGTCTGGTGGACGGCGCTTCAAAAGTCCACCTACTGTTCAATACTCAGCTGAATCCAAAGGATGGGTTGTTTATACATCACAGCCGCACTGAGCATCGAAAGCACTGAATTTAATGCTACATCTAATGCCTTCGGACATTGTAGCTAGGCAAATTGCTGCGTCCACTGCCTTGAGGCTAAGGGAGTTTTCTCTTTGGTCATGTGGCGCCTACGGACACTGTGTTTTCCTTGATACAATGTCCCATGTTCCAGGCAGTGTAGATTACACCCTACCTGAGCCGCTTTTTGATAAAAGGTACTCTAATAATATTCCTCATAGAACCGATTGGAACTACGATATCCCAGGTAACAGAAGTTGCATAGACTTCTATAAGGATGGTTCCAAACTAAACGACCAGATGGGCTTTGGGATGTACTCTAATGATCTAGAACTGGTCATATCGAAAAGGTTACCCGACCACTACAGTGTGTAGTCAAGTGGTGATCCTTGCAATTAAGGAAGTGGTGGAATGGCTAATATATGATGTCATGATGACACATGGCATAAATATCTTCTCAGACAGCCAGGCAGTCATTAAATCCCTAGAGAAAGTATTTCTGAACACAAAAACCGCCCTCTACTGTCGCAGATCTCTTAACGAAATGCCGGAACAGTTCAAAATTCACCTGTTCTGGGTGCCGGGCCACAGAGATATAACAGGGAATTATAAAGAAGATGAGCTTGCGAGACTAGGAACTACCTTTCACATTCCAGGGCTACTGGAATCTGTGGGTATGTCTCTAGCGACATGTAAGCTAAGTTTTTAGGACCAGGCCCGAAGGGCAACGAATGATAGATGGTCACAAAGAGGGGGCTGTGAGCATTCCAAAACTATGTGGCCTAATCTAGACTTGAAGAGGTCTACTGCTTTGCTGTCATTTACTAGAATAGACATCTCAGTTATTGTGTCCGTCATGACAGGTCACTGGAAAACATGCTGACAGGCTGAAGGTTGCCAGCAACGACTTTTGCAGAAGCTGTAGGGACATCGAGGAAGAAGAGACTATAGAACACCTTCTGTGTGTGTGTCAGGCACTAGTAGTCAGAAGGAGTCCCACTTTAGGTTCTCATTTCTTTGAGAACCTGTCTGATTTAGCGGACGTGAACATTCGCAAGTTGCTAGGCTTTTTAAAGCAATCTTGATGGTTCAAAGGTATGAATTAGATAGCAATTTCCTTCTTCTGTTTCTGTGGTATCATAATAGACGAAAACGTTTAAGTGAGTCTGATGGCAGGCTGCCACTTAAACTTAACCTAACCTAAATTGTTTATTTGCTACTATCTCCATCTATAAAGTCTCAATCCCATGGTAGCCGGTTGTATGTACCGGATTGACCTGATGGATTCCTCCATCGGTAAGGGCTGCCGCCTCAGAGTACAATACACTGCTACAAAAACAACAGCAACTACAGTCTATTTATATATCCCCGGATTAATTTTATTTAGGTGCATATACTATTTTAGGTAGGAACTAGAAGGCATTTTCCTCCTTCTGTTCCTGTGGTATCACAATGGGCGAAAACATCTAAGTGAGTCGGATGTTAATATTGTCATTGCATTTGCGACACATCAAAATATACTTTTACGAACCTATAAGTTATATATTTATGATCGTCGTAAAAATCTAAGACGAGCTAGCCTTCTAGCCATATAACAGCAAGGGTAGTATCAGTGTCTTGTGTAGAGTAATCTTCATTTGTCGAGAGTTGGCCTTGCTTACTTAGTCCAAAGTAGCATCTATTAGCCAGTACAATTCTTCGCTTTATTTCAAAACTGGTGTCATCCGTTTCGGTTACGGAGTTGCCGAGGTAGGATAAGTTATTGACTTAATCAAAGTTGTGTTTCCCAACTTTCTCCATTTTTTTTTATCTTCTCGGATGTACTCGGCCTTTTTGGGAGTTGATACCATCCATTTGTCTTATCTCCACTTAATGGCAGGCCCACTTTCACTAATTATTTTCCGATTCTTTCAAATGCTAATATTTCCGTTGAACGACCCAAAATATCGATGTCGTCGGCATAGGCGACTTAAACTTAACCTAACCTATTCCAGTGGATGTGGCTTAAAATCCAAATTTTTCACATCAGCCTTATTTGTGCCAATGCCCCGACGGAAGACAAGGACGGGCAGTCCAAGGATATTTAATACAAGCGCTTAGAGAGAGAGAACGATCGCTTCCCTGCCCACGATATTAAATTCGTTCTAAGAGATTTTAATGCGAACCTAGCTGGTGTTTTCCCGGCGAGTTAAAAAATTGCGAACGTGCAGCCTACTCCCAAGAAGGGTGAGGCAACCAACCCTGCCCTGTGACCTGATGAAGCCGCTCCATTCACCAATTCGGTGCGAGTAAGGTCATGGCTCTGGATATATCGAGGACATTTGATAGGGTCTGGTACGGTGCACTCCTTTCAAAGCTTGTCGCTTTTGGTGTCGTTAATAACTTCGTTGATTTATATCGAGTTTTCTCAGAGATTGCACTATTAGAGTTCTCGTGGATGGGTTCTCATCTGACGAATATACATTGACGGCAGGAGTACCACAAGACCCTGATCTTTCCCCCTCTCTTTTTCTTATTTTCATTGTCGATCTACTGGGTCAGACTTTGCATCCGATCTACTCGTTTGCGGATGACAGCAACCTCGGTCATTCATTTTCATCCGACTTTTGGCCGAGTCTTCGAGAGATCGAAGACAGGAGGCAGTTTATGGACGTAAAACTCTGCCTGGATTTGCTGGCCGCTTCTGAGTGAGTCGAATGAACAGAGTGGATTTAAATGCACGTTTGTTGTCTCACAAAAAAAATCGACGGTGTAGATATCAAGCAGTCAGAGGCTCTTGATGTTCTGGGGATGAAGACTCGATGTGATGTCCGTTGGTCAAAATATGTATTTGAAGTGTCGAAGGAAGCATTCAAGTGCTTGGGCTTTCTTAAGCGGTGTAAGAAATATTTCACTCCCTCTGATCTTCTGAATATCTTCACTACGTACATCAAGCCGAACATAACTCGCGCTGTTCTATCGATTCTTCCATTTCTATCGATTCTTGATTTCTGACTTGGTAGCGCACACCGGTTTATAATCAATTGGCCAGTTGGTCGGACCATGCACTACAGAGAGAATTCTTTCGGTAGATGTCTTTCCCGCTACTTACGATATCCAGAAATTCAAAACAAATGTCAATAAACACTACTCCCTCTTTCGCCCCTCCGATCCTTAACTATCCTTTCCAACGCAATGCACTGCATATATAGGGACATCTGCTGCGTGTTGGTTGATTGAGAACAATAAAAACAAGTAAAAAGGCATTAAGTTCCGCCTGTCCGAACTTAGGATACCCACCACCTCGGGTATATATGTAATTCTCTCGAAATTTTAAACGGTGGGTATTTTAACGCTGCCTAGCTTCCGAGAAAAATGGTTCAAATCGGACTGTAATTAGATATAGCTGTTATATAGACCGATATGCAGGTTAAGGGTTTGAGGCCCATAAAAGCTGTATTTATTACCCTAAATTTGAAATACAAAATTCAACAGTGACTTATATTTACGAGACCACTCAATGTCCGTGCCGAATTTGGGAGCATAAGTTATCCAATTTTCACCGGATTGTGACGAAAGGAGGTTTACATATATACCCGAAGTGGTGGGTATCCAAAGTTCGGCCCGGCCGAACTTAATGCCTTTTTATTTGTTTTGTACATATATATTTTATACTACACACACTTCTGAAGCTGACTTTCCGTTGTTTTAGAAAACAGTTTTGGTTTTTTATTAACAAATTTCTCTGGGTATAGTTGGGGATCATTAATTTGAAGTGTTCACAACCTGCACTTTGTGACTATCTTTCATTCGTGGCGCACCGGGCCTGATCCTGAAATCGTAGCTTCCATGTCGCTAGAGGCATACCCACTGAATCCAGTTCGACTTGATTATGCAAGGTAGTTCCTAATATCACAAGCTCGTCCGCTCAACAATTCCCTGTGATATGTCTGTGGCCCAGCACCTAGAACAGATTACTTTTGGACTGCTCAGCTATTAGCTACATTTGAGGACGGTTTTGAAAATCAGAAATAAGTTGCCCAGAAATTGAATAGCTCCCTGGCTGTCTGAGAAGATATTTATACCCATCGTCGACTACCTGTCCGTTTAGTTTGGAACCATCCGTATAGCTGTCTATGCAACTTCTACTGTCAGGGATATTATAGTTCCAATGAATTTTATCATGAATAGTGGTACAGTACTTTTTATCAAAAAGCGGCTCAGGCAATGTGTAATCCACATTGCCTGGAATATCGTATACTGTATCATGGATAACACAGTGTTCAGAGCCGCCGCATGACCAGAGAAAAAGCTCCCTTAGCCTCATAGCATTGGTTGCAGCTACTTGTCTGACCACAATGCTCAGAGCCATTAGGTGTAACATTAAATTGAGTGCATCAGATGATGTCGTTCTCAGTGAGGCTGTGATGCACAAACAAGCCATCCTTTGTATCCGGCTGAGTATTGACCACAGACCAGACTAGAGTGCATGACACGCGGTTTTAGCCCCCTCCTTTTGCCAACAGCTAAACTTGAAGTTCAACTTCCTGTACAGCAGAACACCCAAGTATTTTGCGCTTTCAATACGCGACCACCCTTTTCTTCCATAGAAAATAATGTATTGTGAAGGGCTATATTCCAAAGTAGTGGAGACAGTGCACCTCCTTGAGGAGTTCCTCTGCTAACCCATCTTTTAGCAAATAAGTTATTAACTTACGATAGTATTGATGCTAAGATACCCCAGCTCCTTAATGATTGATATTTGTTTTACATTATTGAAAGCTCATTCGATGTCAGGAAATGCTACAATTTTAATTCCTTGACAGCGAGAGAACCTTCTATGTACCTGACTAGTTCATGATGTTCTATTGTGGACTCGCCTTGCCACATACATGCTGTTGCTGAGACGGGAAATCTGCAGGGATTGTTGCCCTAATAAATGTATCTATAACCTCTCTGGTGTCGTTAGCATAACGGATGACGGTCTTATAGGACGGAAATCTTTCGCCTTCGAGTGGTAAAGTTTTCCAGCAATTTGAATGAAAATGACCTTTGTGTCCCTCCATCCCATAGGTACATACGATTTGTTGATACAAGCAGAGAATATCTCCCTAAACAAGGAGCCACACCATCGACACATAATTTGGTAAAGGGAGTTGCATAATACTCGTACGGTCAGAGTTGGATCATAATGTGACATAGTGGTATATTGAATGATATTCCGAAAATATTTCTTGGATTTATAAATAGTGGTTTTTTTTTATCGAATTTGGACCATATATAAATAAATCCATGGTCATGGGTATATAATAAATCCATGGTCATGGGTATCAAAAAAAAAATTGGCAAGGCTGAACTTTATGCGTTTTCTAAATTTTCTTCCATTTCGTATATATTGTTCACATATTATTGAAGTTTGTTTTAAAAGTTGTTTGTGGGTCTCAGTAGCAGTGGATAGTAAAAACAGCCAAACATGTACGTTAGTATATAGGAAATGCCTACACTGCGGTTTCTATTATGAAGTCAAGTCGAAGGAACACTCTATATAAAAACCAGTGACGTAGCTGGGACTTTATTTTTTTTTTTTGGTGGCATACAATAGCAAAAAAAACATTAAATCGTAAGAGACACGCTAAAATTCGACAAATAGAAATTTAGTGGAGGGCTCAGAACGATTGCAGCCCCCTCACCCCTCACCTCTACTGGCTACGTCCCTGATAGGGTTATATCCCAATCTGAACCGATATGGCCCATTTGTGCAAAATTTTAAAGGTCTAGTTTTAGGCGTTCGACCGCAATCGCAATTTCGACAAATGGACTGACATGGCTAAATTAGTTAAGAAAGTCGACACGACGGAAGACAACTCGAAACTTGGTGTCAGAGATCATAATTTTAGTTTATACTTCAAGGGTAGCAGATAAATATTTCGAGGTGTTAAAAACGGAATGTCTAAATTAGCATACGCCCCAACCTATGGTGTGGGTACAAATTGACGATTTCTGTTTGATTTTTTAAAGTATGCTTATTTCCGAAGGAGTTAACACAGATGTGTAAAATTTTGTACAAATACGTTGATCCATGTTATGTGATAGTAGTTGTTATATAAACCGATGCGATCATTTAACTTCTTGAGGACCTAGAGAGCGCAATTTTAAGCTGACTTGGTAAAAATTTTGCATGTGATATTCTACAGGGAGCACTTCCATAGTTTTAGTTTCTGCATATAAAACACACAAAGAACTTAATAAACAGTTTAGAGTATAATCATATTCGGCCTGGCCGAACATAACGCACTTTTACTAAGTCCATATTCATAAACTTTAATTTGTCCGGTTTAAACTATGGCTTTTCCATTTGACAAAAATCAATATGCAAATCCCATTGTTCGGTATTACGGTATAAACCTTTCAATGTCTAGTAATTTGTTGCGAATTGCAAAAACAAAAGATTTACAATGTGGTTAATCTTAAAAGTGTTCTTCCGAATAATAGGTTGCACAACGATAATAAATTGTTATTCCGTGGATAATTTCCTAATAATCCTATTAATTGATTTCTATTATTTTACAGAACAAAAAGTTGAATGTGATTATTGAAAATTGTAAACACTTGAGTTAAGCAATTGTTCCACCAATTTAATATGTATTGCTTTATCACCATGGATTCTAATTAGTATTCGTTTCCATATTTAGAGGTGACACTTTGCGTTTATTGTGACAACACTTTTACGATTGATGGAGGCACGTAGTAGGCTTTAGGAAATTGGCACCAAACTAATTTATAAACAGATGTCAGTTTGGCAGAAGGACTGTATCGATTGCTTGTCATTTTTATACCCACCACCATAGGATGGGGGTATACTAATCTAGTCATTCCGTTTGTAACACCTCGAAATAATGATGTAGAACCCCATAAAGTATATATATATTCTTGATCGTCTCGACATTCTGAGTCGAACTAGCCATATCCGTCCGTTTGTTGGAATCACTATAGCGGTCGAACGAGAAAAGCTAGCCGCTTGAAATTTTGCACAGATACGTCATGCTGATGTAGGTCGTTGGGGAATACAAATGGGTAATATCGGTTCAAATGTGGATGTAGCTCCCATATAAACCGATCTCCCGATTTGACTTCTTGAGCCATTTCAAGCCGCAATTTTTGTCCGTTTTGCACATGGTGTTCTGTTATGACTTCCAACAATTGTGCCTAGTACGGTCCAAATCGGTTCATAACCCTTGCAAGCCGTTATTTTTGTCCGTTTTGGCTGAAATTTTGCATGTAGTGTTCGGTTTTGACTTCCAACAACTGTGCCAAGTACGGTTCAAATAGTCAAGAACCTGATATAGCTCCCATATAAACCGATATCCCGATTTGACTTCTTCAACCCTTATAAGCCGCCATTTTTGTCCGATTTGGGTTAAATTTTGCATATAGTGTTCTGTTATGATTCTCGTCAACTGCACGCCAAGTACGGTCCCATTCGGTCTATAACCAAATGGGCTCCCATATTTTGGCAGAATCCATGATGGTGGGTTCCCAAGATTCGGCTCGACCGAACTTAGCACGCTTTTACTTAAGCGTTTAACATCTATGAATGTTGGTATTCGAATAATATTTTCCAAAGCATTGTTCTGATGTAATCGTTTCAAAATATTCTCGTGGATATATTATACTATTTCAAAGTAAGTCTGATAATAGTGCTATCCAAATTTACTCGTAGGAGTCTGTGAAAATAAGACCAGGGGAAACATTAAAGATTCAATTTTTTAGGGTTTCCTCCTAATTTAGGCCTGGTATTATGTTCGTAATGCAGGCAACATTTGTGAGGTACTATCCCACGTAAAAACTTGTCTCCCAGGAGGTGTCGCAATGCGGTACGCCGTTCGGACTCGGCTATAAAATGGAGGCCCCTTATCATTGGGCTTAAACTTGAATCGAATAGCACTCATTGATATATGAGCGTGCCCCTGTTCCTGAATGCAATGTTCATGGACAAAAATTTGAAATTTGCAATTATGTTCGTTTTCCCCAGTTGAAACAGTACAAAAACCTCAATGATAAGATAATAAATATTTTTATTAACATTGTTTCATAAGCTATGTGGGAATGTCCTATTGAATCTGAATCTGAAAATCTATTATCTAAAAAAAGTAATTAGGAAAAAATTGGCTAAAAATCTAACATAGTTCCAGCCATTAGATTAGGCATAAGTCAGTTGTTGTTGTTGTAGCAGTGCGTTGTACACTGAGGCCGCAGCCCTTGCCGATGAAGAATTCCATCAGATCAACCGGTACGTACAACTGGCTGCCATGGGATTGTGCATAAGACAGTGTTAGAGCTAAGCGATTTAAGTCGCAATTTACGAACTTTGTAAACATAAACGGTACTTTGTGACTTTTTATCCCCACCACCGAAGGATGGGGGTATATTCATTTTGTCATTCCGTTTGCAACACATCGAAATATACATTTCCGACCCTATAAAGTATATATATTCTTGATCGTCTTAAATATCTAAGACGATCTATCCATATCCATCCGTCTGTCTGTTGAACTCACGCCATAGTCTTTAAAAATGGAGATGTTGAGCTGAAACTTTGCATAGATTTCTTTTTGGTCCATAAACAGGTTAAGTTGTTTATAAATTAAGGTTAAGTTGTTTAGATCGATCCGCCGATTTAGGGTCTTAGGTCCATAAAATCCACAATTATTATCCGATTTTGCTGAAATTTGGGACAGTGAGTTGTGTTAAGCCCTTCGACATACTGCTGCAATTTTCCCCGATCGGTCCAGATTTGGATATAGCTGCCATATAGACCGATCTCTCGATTTAAGGTCTTGGGCCCATAAAAGGCGCATTTATTGTCCGCTTTCGCCAAGACTTGGGACGGTAAGTTGTGTTGGGGCCTTCGAAATTCATATTTAATTTGGTCCCGATCGGTCCATGTTTGGATGTAGCTGTCATATAGACCGTTCTCACGATTTAAAGTCTTGAGTCCATAAAAGACGCACTTATTATCCGATTTTGCTGAAATTGGCAAAACTGAGTTGCGTTAGGCCAGTCGACATCTTTCTTTAATTTGGTCCCGATCGGTCCCGATTTCGATATAGCTGCCATATAGACCGATCACTCGATTTAAGGTCTTGGGCCCAAAGTTTGGGACAGTGAGTTGTGTTGGGACCTTCAACATTCCTTGTTAATTTGGTTCCGATCAGTCCATGTTTGGATATAGCTGCCATATTGACCGATCTCACGATTTAAGGTTTATTAGTCCAGATATTAGTCCAGATATGGATGTATATGGTATATGGTTCATATCGGTCTACATTTGGATATAGCTACCAAAAAGACCAATATTTTGTTTTACAAAATTGAACAATGTCTTGTACTTATTAGACCACTCAATGTCTATGCCGAATTTGGTCCAAATCGGACCATATTTCGATATAGCTGCTATGGGCTACTAGGGGCTTAAATTGTATAATTTTCACTGGATTATGCCGAAGGGTGTTTACATATATACCCGAGGGGGTGGATATCCAAAGTTCAGCCCGGCCGCCTTTTTACTGGTTATTAGACATTTTTAAGTGTTCCCATATTTGAGGCTTTTTGTTTTATTGTCCTACGCTTTAATACAATTTTTTACAAAACAATGAGCTTTAAAATGAAAAATATCTGTTTCGAGTTCTATATTTCAATACGGCTTTCTGGCTTTTCTCTTAAACGTCCTACTTAGTTCATTGTGGTATTTATACGTCAATGTTATACTCCCTTTGATCTCAAAATTTAAGTCTTTTCTTTTGTTTACCTCTCGATTAGGGCAACATCGATACGATACGATACGATATGCGTTAATAATAACACATATATTAGGTGTGATGGCTTCAAGGGCCGTACGTTGGAATGGTGCATTTGTATCGTATTTATTGCGAAAACTCCTCTATGATACAAATACCACATTGACCACGTTCGATTCTCGCTACTGCTCCGTGTTGCCGTTGTCTAGCGTTCGAAGCCATCAATACAACTTCCAACAGATGCACAGAATCATGTGCACAATGAAAGTAATGTAATTGTCGCAGAAAAAACCATATGCACTTCGAAAAGTGCAGCTAACAGGGTTGCCGAGCGTATAATAAATAAATAAATTCGATGCAAATGCATCATACCAACGTACAGCCCTTGAAGCCATCACACCTAATATGGTTGAAAAGTCTTCTAACCAAAGACCAAACGCGTCCTATAGTGGTTGGTGTGTATTGCGAACTCTGGCTTTCCTTTTCCATTTGCAAAGAAAATCTCCGATCATTGAGCTTGTCTTGAAAGAGAAACAAACCAAAGTTGTGACATTTATTGATATTCGCCCGGCAAATGACGTGAAAATAACAAATATAGTTTATATACCCACCACCGAAGGATGGGGGTATATTCATTTTGTCATTCCGTTTGCAACACATCGAAATATCCTTTTCTAACCCTATCTTATATATAACAAGTAAAAGCGTGCTAAGTTCGGCCGGGCCGAATCTTATATACCCTCCACCATGGATCGCATTTGTCGAGTTCTTTTCCCGGCATCTCTCCTTAGGCAAAAAAAGGATATAAGAAAAGATTTGCTCTGCTATTAGAGCGATATCAAGATATGGTCCGGTTCGGACCACAATTAAATTATATGTTGGAGACGTGTGTAAAATGTCAGCCAATTCGAATAAGAATTGCGCCCTTTGTGGGCTCAAGAAGTAAAATAGAGAGATCGATTTATATGGGAGCTGTATCGGGCTATATACCGATTCAGACCATAATAAACACGTATGTTAGTGGTCATGAGAGAATCCGTCGTACAAAATTTCAGGCAAATCGGATAATAATTGCGACCTCTAGAGCCTCAAGAAGTCAAGATCCCAGATCGGTTTACATGGGAGCTTTATCAGGTTATGAACCGATTTGAACCATATTTGGCACTGTTGTTGGATATCATAACAAAATACTACGTGCCAAAATTCATTCAAATTGGATAAGAATTGCACCCTCTAGAGGCTCAAGAAGTCAAGACCCAAGATCGGTTTATATGACAGCTATATAAGGTTATGGACCGATTTGAACCATACTTAGCACAGTTGTTGAATATCGTAACAAAACACGTGGTGCAAAATTTCATTTCAATCGGATAAGAATTGCGCGCTCTAGAGGCTCAAGAAGTCAAAACCCCAGATCGGTGTGTATGGCAACTATATCAGGATATGGACCGATTTGAACCATACTTGGCACAGTTGTTGGATATAATAACAAAACACGTCGTGCAAAATTTCATCCCAATCGGTTAAGAATTGCGCACTCTAGAGGCTCAAGAAGTCAAGACCCAAGATCGGTTTATATGGCAGCTATATCAGGTTATAGACCGATTTGAACCATACTTGGCACAGTTGTTGGATGTCATAACAAAACACGTCGTGCAAAATTTCATCCCAATCGGATAAGAGTTGCGCACTCTAGAGGCTCTAGAAGTCAAGACCCAAGATCGGTTTATATGGCAGCTATATCAAAACATGGACCGATATGGCCCATTTACAATACCAACCGACCTACACTAATAAAAAGTATTTGTGCAAAATTTCAAGCGGTTAGCTGTACTCCTTCGGAAGTTAGCGTGCTTTCGACAGACAGACGGACGGACGGACGGACGGACGGACGGACAGACGGACGGACATGGCTAGATCGGCATAAAATTTCACGACGATCAAGAATATATATACTTTATGGGGTCTCAGACGAATATTTCGAGTAGTTACAATCAGAATGACGAAATTAGTATACCCCCCATCTTATGGTGGAGGGTATAAAAATCAATTTGTGTTTGTTTGTAGGTTTGTTTGTTTGTGTGTTCCTTATAGACTCAGAAATGGCTGAACCGATTTTCTTGAAAATTTCACAGATGGTGGCGGTGCGATTTAAGCGAAATTTTGTGTGCTCTTATGTAGTACCCCAAAAATAAAAATTTGGTATACAAATTTCGGATGGGGTACCTAGGGGGGCCGCCCTACCCTAAAACCTACCAAACCTATATTTAGACCAATCACGACAATATGGGACTCAAATGAAAGGTATTTAGGATAAGAAAACGTATCTGATATCCAATTGTCGAACCAAGTGCTGGGGGACCACTCCAAACCCAAAACACCCTTAAATCGGAATATGAATAGAATACGAATCTGATATCCAAATGTGGGACCACGTTTCTGGGGGGTGAACCCCTTCCCCAAACAGGATTATTTACTGACCATGAGAATATGGGGCTTAAATAAAAGGTATTTGAGTGTAGAATTCGAATCTGATATCCAAATATGAGACCAAGTGTTTGGGGGGCCGCCTCTCCCCAAAAACATCCCCCAAAGGGGACAAATTTACGACCATAGCCATATGGGGCTCAAATGAAAGGTGTTTGGGAGTAAAGCACGAATCTGATATCAATATTCGGTAAAAGTGTCTATGGGGCCACCCCACCTCCACAACACCACCCAAAAAGAAAGTATTTGCTGACTTTTGCAATATGAGGCTCAAATACGAGGGTTTTTAGAGTGGAACACGAATCCGATATATATATTTTCAAGGCCAACTCACTGAGTGGCCGCCCATCCCCCAAAATACCCTACAAGCTGGTCACGTTTGCCGACTATGGAAATAAGTGGCTCAAATTAAAGGTACTTGGGAGTATACCACGTATCTGATATCAACATTAGGGACCAACTGTCTAGGGGACGTCCCACCACCATAACAACCCCCAAAGAAGACATATTTGCTCACCAAAACAATTTGGGTCGTAAAGAGAGTGGAACTAAATATTCATAGTTTTTAGGGCCAATACCACAAACCGGACATATTTGCTGACTTTTGCAATAAGGAGTTTCAATGAGATTAAAAAACGAATTTGATATCCAATTTTGAGGGCAATGGCAATATGGGGTTCAAATAAATGATATATGGGAATAGAGCACGTTGCTGATATATTTTCCGGGCTTAGTGTTTGGCGGACCACTCCAATCCCCAAAACACCCCTAAATCGGGCATATTTGCTGACCATGTCAATGTGGAGCTTAAATGAAAGGTATTAAGGGAACAGAGCAAGAATTGATACCCACTTTCGGGACCAATTTTCTGGGGGTCAACCCCTTTCCCAAAATACCCCACGAGCAGCAATTTTTTAGTGACCATCGCAAAATGGGGCTCAAATAAAAGTACTTGGGAGTAGAATACGAATTTGATATCCAAATTTAGGACCATGTATTTAGGGAATCACCCCTTCCACAAAACACCACGCAAAGGGTAAAAAATTTTCGACCATGCCAATATGTGGTATTTAAGATTAGAAAACGAATTTGATAACCTATTTATTTTGGGCCAAGTGCCTGGGGGACCACCTCACCCCCGAAACCACCCCTAAATCAGATATCATGAGAGTAGCGGGCTGAAATAAAGTATTTTAAGAATGGAGTACACCTTACATCCAAACTTAAATTCGTAGACCAATAAAGATCATATGGAATTCGGACAAAGGCACTTATATCGTTAAATTGTTAGTCAAGCGATATACTATTTTTGTAGCATGGTATTTCACTAAAAGCTCTTTAATTGTTGAAAATAAATATTCCAAGGAAACTTTCCGCTGCGCCGGAGCGGGACCGGGTCAGCTAGTTAAGTATATATATTCTTCTAGCCGTGTCCGACTGTCTGTCCATCTGTCTGTTGAAATCACGCTATAGTCTTTAAAAATAGAGACATTGAGCTGTAACTTTGCACAGATTCTGTTTTTGTTCATACGCAGGTTAAGTTAGAACATGGGCTATATCGGACTATATCTTGATATAGCCCTCATATAGACCGATGCACCGATTTGGGGTCTTAGGCCCATAAAAACCACATTTATTATCCGATTTTGCTGAAATTTTGGACAGTGAGTTGTGTTGGGACCTTCGGCATCTTTCTTCAATTTTGCCCAGATCGGTCCAGATTTGTATATAGCTGCCATATAGACCGATCTCTCGATTTAAGGTTTTGAGTCTTTACATCAGGAGATACAAATTACCCACAGTGGCTTCTGTCTCCTTGGGAAAGGAAGAATGTTCCATTTACTGAAAGCGCAAAATATTTGCGGGTTTTGCTGGACAGAAAATTCAACTTCAAATCTACCATTTTGGAAAGGGCAAGAAAGCCAACTCTTGCCCCATACACATGCAAGAAAGCCGTTTTTTTCTAAAGCAAGCTAAAAGTAACAGCTGACAACTGACAGAAGAAAGAATGCAATTACAGAGTCACAAGCTGTGAAAAAAATTGTCAACGCCGACTATATGAAAAATCCGCAATTAATTTTTGGGCAACCCAATACTTCATACAATGCCCAATATTCTAAGGCAGTGTGATTTACATACTGCCTAAGCGGCTTTTTGATAAGAAGTACGATGTCACTTTCCTGATAGATCCAATTTGAGCAATAGCAGTTTCATAGACATCAATACGGATCGTTCCAAGCTAGACGACCAGTTTGGTTTTGGTATGTACTCTGAAGAACTAGGATTGGTCACATCGAGAAGATTACCCGACTAATGAAGTGTGTATGGAGCGGGCATGCTTGTATTTAAAGAAGTGGTATAATGGGTAATATAATATTTTTATTAACAGGTATGTTTTAAATAAATGTTGAAGGTCATAACAGAAGTCGTCAGGCAAAATTTCAACCAAATCGGATAAGAATTGCGCCCTCTAGAGGTAAAATACCGCTAGATTGGGCATATCGGCCACTGTGCGCTGGTTAGAACAGACGTCTCAGCCATTGTGTCCGTCATGACAGGTGACTGCCTGATCAAAAAGCTTGCTGACATACTGAAGGTTGCAAGTTACAATATCTGCAGAAGCTGTGAGGACGTCGAGGTAGAAGAGACTTTGGAACATCTGATGTGTACATCTCCCGCACTGACAGTCAGAAAGAGTTCCACTTTAGGTTCTCATTCCATTGAAAACTTCTCTGATGTAGCGGACGTGAACCATCGCAAATACTCATAAGCAAATCTAAACCGATATGGCCCATTTGCAATCCGCAACGATCGACTTCAAAATAAAGTATCTGTGTCAAATTTTAATCGGATATCTTTATTCGTTCGATTGCAATTGTGATTTCCACAAAAGGAAGAACGGAAATGGCTAGATTGACTCAGTATCTCAAGACGATCAACAATATATATGTATAGCGCCGCATATCAATATTTCCAGGTACGAAATCGGAAACACTAGATTTATACACTGCCATCTATGTTGGAAGGTATAAAAGTTCGACCAGGCCGAATTTCATACAGTTTATATAAAACGTTAACGGCTTAATTATGAATTTTATATACACACATATATATTTCGATCACAAACTTAAAGTAAATGGCGGTGTGTACAGATACAAATGGCAGTAGGTTTTAATAGACCTATTAAACTAATCTGGTAACACTACTTAAGGTTAAGAAATTAACTACGACTAACAGCAAATATTTTTAACATTTTAAAATCTCTATTACTAGCCACATCAATACCTCCTCAAGGATCAAATGCTCCTCTGTTATTAAGCCAAGGCAACACCTCCTCTAAGTGTCGCAAGTAACGTTCACTAAAGAACAATTTTTGCCTAAAATCATCGCCTTCCTCAGATTCAGTCACAAAATTGTCCATACAAGCAGCATTTGTGGGTTCACATAAAACTCCGGCCATGATGCAAGAAACTGTTAGAATACCTGAAATGAAAAGCAATGTGAATATGCCATCAAAGAAGCTTCAAAAAAAAAATCTTAATTACCCCAAACATTCCGTTTGATAAGCGACTTGTGGATATCTCTCAAGCAAGGCATGGTTTTGGAATATTCCAAGATTTTCAAATGTTCTACCAACTGTTGATGGTAATAGGCTACCAGCTCATCGAATCGTTTAACTTTTAAATCCAGTTGAGTGGACGATAATATGAAGTACATCAAATCCTGCGCCACAGAACCAAAGCGAGGCATTTGTAAATCCACTACATGGGTATCCTTTAGATTGCCCTCGTCATCATACTGATACATGATGTTGTTGCACCAAAAATCACCATGGTTTAAAGCTAGAAATTCATTCTCAAAGATTTCTGTTGAACTTTCACTATAGACAATGTCGGTTAAGTTGGCAAACATGGCTTCCATTTTTCCATAGTACTCTTCATGATGGGGCAGCTGACGTGCGGCGGCCAAAATATGTTTTAAATTGCAGTCGAACATTTGTTGGGTAATCTCCCTGGAACTCTCGATTAAAAACCCATGTACATAGGCTTCGTCGTATGGACCCTTTTGGGCCACTCTGACGGCGGAGGCGGCATGCCATTGAGCCAACATCTTAAGACTACTCTTCGCATGTTGCATATCCAAACCATTCTGGCGTTTTATGTTGCGAAACCCTCTTCGCGACAAATCTTCCAGCAGTATATAGTCCTTGGTCACTGGCAAGGAGTAAGATTTAGCACCAAAACGAACTTCCACGCCTTTGTTGCGATAGAGTTCCTCCATTTCTGGTATAACGTCCCGATACATGCCAGCTTCTTTTTTGAACATATCCCACTTGGACATTTCTTCTTCGTATAATTTGTTATCGAGAGGTACCTTTAACATAAACGACTGTGTGCTCAAGCTATCATCCAGCAGCAGAAACTCAATTTGAACTCGCAGCATTAATGTGGCATAGTTCTCACCCGGTCCCAGAGCATTGCAAACATTGAAGTTTTGAATTTTCTTAAAGTCCCCCACAGATTCACGTAACGCTCCCTCGAATGTTGTTGAATTTATCCACGATGGTATGTTGCTCTGGCTGGTCATTGTTTGAGGTACTTTCGATGTCAAAGTGGTTTTATTATTTCGTGCTCTCAGTGCTATGGTATTACTGCAGGCAAAACGCTTCATTTTATGGTAGTTAACGAAAGCTTTTTCCGAAAACATTGATAGCTTTTATATTTCAAAATAAGCTTTTATATCTAATCAAGACAGGGTTGCTGTTGCTGTTTACGTTAATCATTTGTTGCTCTTTATTCGTGGTCAACTCTCATTATATGGAAATATAGAAATAAATTATATGAAATAATTGTGAAATAATTAAAATACCATTTTTAAACCATCCACCATCACCTTCCCTTAAAATTTTGTTGTAAAACCCTACAAGGTAGCTAGCAATATCTGTTTGCCTGTATGAAGCACCCAAACTTTGATACGATTGCGGTTATCTGCTTCAAATATAGACTTTATTCTTTCTAGTGATGTGGTGTTTAGGCATATCTCGCTTAGGAACCAATCTCCCGGTAGAAGACCCACAGAAACAATTTTTATTTGATTTTCCTGCAAGTTAAGTTCTGTTAACATTTTCAGCATCGACGTTAGGTATGATTTTCGACAGTTGTCGGACGCCCGTTGTGAGCAAATTGGGATCGTCGTGCTCGGCTGAAGTCGGAAAGTTGGTCGGCGGATACGATGACGACGTCTTATGTTTCAATGGTAGGGAAAGTCAGGTGCACTCTATATCAATAAATATACAATTTCATGTATCGCTACTAGCAGGGGAGCATTGGCGCGGGTGCTACTAGGTGCGGATACGAGCTAGGCGCGAATGCAACTGGGTGCGGAGGCGAACTAAGCGCAGATGCGTGGCAAGTGCGGATGCGAGCCAAGCACGGATGCAACTAGATGTGGATGCAAGCTAAGTGCGAGGCAAAAACCTGGAGCTATGTCAGGACAAGTTGTTTCGATTGCGGACAATGCCACTTAACTACTTAAGCCCGTGTTTCTCTAGAACCAGAGAGTTCACAATGATGGCGGCGCAGACCCAACCTTAAGAGCACCAACGAAAACAGACTGATTGAGAACTATCACTAGCATTGGAAACAAATGCAAGGAATAACATAAACACCCAATGTCACGCCAACATGCAATGGTCTCCACATTGATTGTTTGCACAACTCATTGGCGGGGTTGTTATGGGTGTACTAGGTAGTCGAGGAGTTGTCATAAGTACATACGAGGCATATTCCTTTGACGGAATGAAGTAACGCGTATGCACGAGGCATGTGCGATTGGTAGAACGAGTCGTAAATAGCAGGTAAATGTAAGTAGCGCGGGAGTAATGTCTTCTCGGCTTATCTATCCATTACTAAAATCAGTAAGGAAGGGCAAAAGTCGGGCGGTGCCGACTGTATAATACCCTACACCTACACTATAAGTACAATGTGGGACCTATATCCAATTCTGAACCAATTGTGATGGACCTCGACGAGCAAATATGTTCAAACTGTAAAAACTACGGTTGACAAAAGACAACATTATGGCAAATTAGCCAAAATCTAACGAACATATATATGGGAGCTATATCTAATTCTTAACCGATGGTCGGAGAGGAAAGCATTGTGCAAAATTTTGGCAAGATTCGTCAAACGCTTGGCGCTTGCAGTGGCTTTAGAAGTGAAAATTTGGCGATTTACATATATGACAGCTATATCTAAATCTGGGCCGATTTCTATGAAGTTACTCAACCTTAAGAGCACCAACAAAACAGACCGATTGAGAACTATCACCAGCATTGGAAACAAATGCATAGAATAAAATAAACACCCAATGTCATGCCAACACTCAATGGTCTCCACATTGATTGTTTGCACAACTCATTGGCGGGGTTGTCATGGGTATAATAGGTAGTCGAGGAGTTGTCATAAGCACATACGAGGCATGTTCGTTTGACGGAATGAAGTAACGAGTATGCACGAGGCATGTGCGATTGGTAGAACGAGTCGTAAATAGCAGGTAAATGTAAGTAGCGAGGGATGAAGATTAATGTCTTCTCGGCTTATCTATCCATTACTAAAATCAGTAAGGAAGGGCAAAAATCGGGCGGTGCCGACTGTATAATACCCTACACCAAAACTATAAGTACAATGTGGGACCTATATCCAATTCTGAAACAATTTTGATGGACCTCGGCGAGTAAATATGTTCAAACTGTAAAAACTACGGTTGACAAAAGACAACATTATGGCAAATTACCCAAAATTTGACAAACATATATATGGGAGCTACATCTAACTCTGAACCGATTTCGAGCAAACTTCTCATATAATGAGGTAGTCGGAGAGGAAAGCGTTTTGGCAAGATTCGTCAAACGCTTGGCGCTTGCAGTGGTTCTTGGGGTGAAAATCTGGCGATATACATATATGACAGCTATATCTAAATCTGAGCCGATTTCTATGAAATTCACCAGTAATATTGAAAGTCATAAGAAAATCCTTCCTGCAAAATTTCGACAGAATTGGTTAACAAATGAACTTTTTTGCAATATTTTTCAAAATCGGACGAACATATAAATGAGAGCTATATCTAAATCTGAACCGATTTTGACCAAACTTTATAGATATTGTGTTAGTCGTCGAGGAAAGCGTTATGTAATATTTTGGCAAGATTGGCCTATAAATATGCTTGCAGTGCTCTAGGAGTTAAAATCGGGTGATATATATCTATGAGAGCTACATCTAAATCTGAACCGATTTCCATGAAATTCACCAGTAATTTCGAGAGTCGTAAAGTCCTTCCTGCCAAATTTCGAGAGAATCGGTTAACAAATGACCATTTTATTGCATTATTATTGAAAATCGGGCAAACACAAATATGGGAGCTATATTCAAATCTGAACCGATTTTTTCCAATTTTAATAGGCTTCGTCTCTATGCCGAAAAACATGCTTATACCAAATTTAAAGACGATCGGATGAAAATTGCGACCTTTAGTTTGTATGCGAATAAACCTTGACAGACGGACATAGCTAAATCGAGTCTGAAAGTGATTCTGAGTCGATCGGTATACTTATCAATGGGTTTATCTCTCTTCCTTTTGGGTTTTACAAATGCAGCTATAATACCCTGTACCACAGTAGCGGTGTAGGGTATACAAATTAATACGAATATTTGATTCAACAGTGGTGGAAACGTTGTTCTTATCCGGAAACCATGGGTGTGTAGAGGCGTGGTTAGTGGAGCAAGAATTAAACTACTAAATAGTGCGGGGAGTGGGAGACATTGTGTCTGTATTCTTTCAATCAGTAGACGAGTATGCTAGTATCCAGATTAGCAAATCACGGTATTGGCTGGCTTCCCCCCATACGGCTGGCTTCCCCCCAGAGATGCTGCCTTCGAATCTAAAGTTTCTGAGAGAAACCGCTCGTGAAGGGAAGAAGAACCTGATTGTGGGTAGTGATGCTTATGCACCTTACCAGATATATGAAAGTTCAGATGTAAGGGCTGAGCTACCTATCGAATATATTATAGGTTGCAACCTGGCGATTAAATAATAAAGGAGAATCTTTACTAGAACCAGAGAGGGGTGCCCGATGTTAACTTGTTGTCAGAGAATATGACAGCAGCTTCCCTTAAGCTTATTATATAAACTTTAGCCTAGAAGAAAATAATGCAGAAGTGGTCCCTTCGCTTTACATAAGTATACTAGCATTCCGGTGGTCCGCTTCGCTACCCCCGTTTTTGATACTTTTTAGTGTAGGACTTCCAAAAATGTGGGTAGTCGCACAATTTATAAGATTATGAAGTTTTGTTATAATTGCGTATAAAATTTCAGAAATCTGTCTCCTACTGCTACCAAATGTACGAATTAAAAGCAAATCTACTAACCGCCCAATATTTACTGTCAAGGTGTAAACGAGTCCTAATTTTGAGTGATTTAGCTTAATTCGTAAAGAAAGTACCATTTTGTACGGTTTATTACCTTAATGTACGATTTTGAATAATCCACCGTATGTCGCATTTTTGTCAAGGCTGTACGAATTTTGAATGGATCATTTAGTCACCCATTATATACCTATATATATATATATATATATCTACATTATGTATATATATATCTCTAGCTCCATTTGTGATGAAAGTACCAAATGGTACCAAAATGTTTGAGTTGTGAATAGATTATTTAGTCACCTATCATATTTTTCTTGTTGTTCCTACATGTTAATTTTCAGACCTCTAGACCCATCTATGAAGAAAGTACCAAATGATACCAAATTGGTACGACGTATCCTCTCATGACCATCAACATTTGTGTTTATTATGGTCTGAATCGGCCTATAGCCTGCCTGCCAGAGAAAATCTTTTCTTTTATCCTTTTTTTGCCTAAGAAGAGATGACTCGACAAATGCCATCCATGGTGGAGGGTATATAAGATTCGGCACGGCCGAACTTAGCTCGCTTTTACTAGTTAAATATTCTTTGTTTGCCAAAAAAGAGATACTGCGCATAGAACTCGACAAGTACGGTCCATGGAGGAGGGTATATAAGATTCGGCCCGGCCGACCTTAGCACTTTTACTTGTTAATTGTTTTACACTTCACATCTGTAAACAACAAAATTTATTTAAAACAAAAAAAAAAAAAATGAGATAATATTGCTGTAGACTTTGAGGATCTGTAAAATTATTTGAATTGTATACTCCTTATTTTAAGATTGTTGTGATTTCATGTTTGAAAGATAGCAGACCATGAAGACTTAAATTCTCCAGCTATTCAAAAGCCCCTCTGTTGTTCAGCCAAGGCAAAATCACCTCCAGATGTTGAATGTATCGCTCATTGAAATATAACATTTGCCTAAATGTTTCCCCATCCTCTGAGTCGTTCAAAAAATTTTCCATACTAGCAACGTCTGTGGGGTCACACAATATACCAGCCAAGGTGGAACATACGGTAAAAATACCTTTAGGGAATATAAAAATAAAGAAAACAATCTCACAGCTTTTGATACACTTATCCCCATATTTACCCCATGCACTTTTCTTGATCAAAGATGTGTGTAATTCTCTTAAATTTGGCAACGGCTTCGAATATTCCAAACATTTTAAATGCTCAACCAACTGGTGATGGTAATAACGAATAAGCTCATCAAAACATTTGATTTTTATTTCCAAGTGCGCGGAAGACATAATGAAGTACATCAAATCTTGGGTCACAGAACCAAAGCTGGGTACCTGCAGATCCACAAAATAAGTTTCACTTATGTCGTCATCGCCGCCTTGCTCATATTGAAACATAATATTATTGCTCCAAAAATCTCCATGATTCAAGGCTAAAAATTCATTGTCATCACATTCGGTTAATCGTTCTTTGTAAATAACATCGCCTATGCGGGAGAAGTAGGATTCCAATTTGCCATAGTACTCTTGATTATTAGGTATTTTGCGAACAGCAGCCAAAACATATTTAAGACTGTCGCCAAACATTTGCTCAGTCATTTCTTTGGTTTCCTCTATCAGGAATCCATGGAAAAGAGGTCCATAAGATCCTTTCTTTTCAACTCTTACCGCAGAGGCTGCATGCCACTGAGCCAACTTTTTTAAAGACTTTTTGGTATGCTGCATATCGAAACAATCCTGACGCTTGACATTGCGAAAGCCCATATGCGATAAATCCTCCAGAAGTATATATTCCTCATTCACTGGCAGGTTGTATGATTTGGCAGCAAATCGAACTTCAAGGCCCTTGGAGCGATAGAGTTCTTCCAACTCTGGCACTATATCGGTATACATCATGGCTTCCTTTTTGAACATTTCCCATTTGGCAACATGCTGTCTGTACCATTCGTTCTCATGGGCTACCTTCAATATGAAACTTTGCGACTGCCTTGAATCATCTGGAAGCAGATAATCAATCTGCACTCGCAAAACTATAGTGGCATAATTTTCACCTGGTCCCAGGGCATTAGAGACTTTAAAATGTTGAATCTCTTTGAAATCACCAACAGATTCCCTTAGAGCATCCACAAACAATTTTGATTCTATCCATTTTGGATTGTTGTTGCTATTCATTGCGATGAATTCGAACCGCTTTTACAATAATTGGGGATCATATAAAACGCTTGTGTGATGTATTCACTAGAGAACTGCTTTTATGCGACTAAAATGGGTCAAATATTTAAATTAATTAAATGCCTAATTCTCATCCGTGCTGATCACATCTAATGAAGACAGAGTTTCCGCCTTTCTAAACATACTCGAAACGTCATGAAGGGGTTGTTTTAGATTTTTCTATTTCCTTTGCATCCACCATTCTATAAAATTGTTCACCATTTATGATCATATTCTAAAGGGTGATTTTTTAGCTATTATCTTTTGGCAACATTGGTTTAAACAGCTCACGCATGTTTCGAGTTCTGTCAAAACGCGTGTTCTGTTAAGAAAGTTCATCGCGCGCTTCTTCCATTCAGCAACGAAGCTCACTTTTGACTAAATGGGTCTGCAATAAGCAGAATTGTCGATCTTGGAGTAAAGATCAGCCAGAAGTATTGCTAGAGCTATCAATGCATCCAGAAAACATCTCAGTTTGGTGCGGTTCATAGGCTGGTGGCATCATTGAACCGCACTTCTTCGAAGATAACGCGAATCGTAACGTAACTGTAAATGGTGAGCGCTACCGTAAGATGATATTTAACTTATTTTGCCCAAAATGCAAGAACTTGACTTGCATGACATGTGGTTTCAACAAGACGGTGCCACATGCCACACAGCACGCGTTACAATGGACTTATTGAGAGAGAGGACCGGTCAATTGGCCGCCTAAAGCGAGCCATTTAACGCCTTTAGACTACTTTTGTGGAGCTATGTTAAAGCTCATATCTATACAGACAAGCCCGCTTCAATTGACGCATTGGAAGACAAAATTGAAGCATTTATTCGTGATATACCGGCCGAAATGTTGGAAAGAGAATGCCAAAATTGAATTGCATGAAATAAACTCCAAACATTAAATTTTATGGATAATTTAATCCCATCCTATAGCACCATAGGATAGGTGCCATCGAAAGATCAATTTCCGACCCTACAAAGTATATGTATTTCGGATCGTCGTAAAAATCCAAGACGATTTACCGATGTCCGTGTGTGTGTCCGTCTATCCGTCTGTCCATCTGTTGTAATCACTCTACAGCCTTCAAAAATTGAGATATTGAGCTGAAATTTGGCACAGATACGTCTTTTTGCTGCACGCAGTTTAAGTTCTTGAACGGCCCATATTTGGATATAGCTGCTATATAGACCGATCTGCCGATAAAGGGTCTAAAGCCTATAACATCTTTATTTATTACCCGATTGCTGCAATTTGAAACAGGGAGATGTTTTAAGCCTCCCGATATCCAACCTAAATATGGTTCAGATCAGACTATGATATAGCTGCCATATAGACCGATCCGGCGGTTAAGGGTCTAAGACCTATAATAGCTGCATTTATCACCGATTTCGCTGAAATTTGAAACAGTGAATTGCTTTAAGCTCCCCAATGTTCGACCGAAATATGGATCAGATCGGACTATATTTAGATATATCTGCCATATAGACCGATTTCAAGATATAGGGTCTAATGCCCATAAATCCTTTATTTGTCATCCGATTTCGCTGAAATTTGGAACAGTAAGTAATTTAAGGCCTCCTAACACAGAACACAAATATAGTTCTGATCGGACTATATTTAGATATAGCTGTCATATAGACCGATCTGCTGATAAAGGGTCTGAAGCCAATAAAAGCTTTATTTATTTTCCGATTTCACTGAAGTTTGAAACAGTGAGTAGGTAAAGGCCTTGGTTGCTTAAGTTATCCAATTTTTACCGGATTGCGACGAAAAAGGTTTTACATACATATCCGAGGTGGTGGGTATCCAAAGTTCGGCCCGGCATTACGTAATGCTTTTTTACTTGATTTTTTTGAAAAGTTTTCTTATAGCTATTAAAATTCACCCTTTATATTTTTGAATGAGATCAATAGAGGAAAATTCCAAAAGGATTGGAGTTCTCAACCTAAACTTTTTTAGGACCCTTATTTATACTCTTCAAGTGTCACGTTGAGACACTGCTGCCAGAGACACAGTCTTGAATAGACGGAACTCTGGTATTGCCATCTGGGAGATAAAGCTTAACAGATGGATCAAAGCAAGAGGACAGAGTTCACATTCATTTCGACTGCCTAACCATATGGTCCTGTGGTGTTAACGCGAGGACATCTAGGATGAACAACTTTACGGCGTGAACAATAGTAATTGCTTTTCTTATGACGCTAAGGACAGCTTGGTGTTGGTAGTTGTCGACAAGGGAGAAGAATGGGGCCGCACACCTAGGAACAATTGGAGTGATATAGTCAATGGACTGTCATCTGTATACCCTTGCCTAGGTCTCCTTCAGTTTGTGACGATGCAGGCTAGTATCGGGGCCGATACAAACTAATTGCTTTCGGAGATCAACGCTCAGTTAAAATGTATCGTTGAGCCCTAAAAAAGATCGGCGCATCTGCCTAGGTGCAGCACTGGATTTTGTCAAGAAGGAAGAAATACCTTCTCCAGCAATGGATACCAAGGATTCCCTCGGATCGTGAATCCATATTTGGGACTGTAATCACAATCTTTCAAACAGCCACTGGAAAACAGCGTCTGTATCGCAGACCTCAACAAGTCTGAAGGAGTTGTATCCTTCTGATTCATCAAGTTGAAACTGAAGGTGTATACATGCGTTGGGGTTGGGGAAGTCAGGAGACGACTCAGCAGTTGTGGCAGAATAGTTGGCTGAATTCTGGCAGATTGCAGGAGACTGAATATCCCTCTGCCACGATGAAAACAGGAGCAGAAGGCGTCAAATCGGAAGCCAACAAACCCTGTGTGGATAGGTTATCCGGATAAATTGGGCCCGAGGTGTGCGCCAGCAGAAAAAGACCGAACACAAAATGTACTTCCACAGTAGCAGCTAAAGAAGCATCTAAGGAGGAACCGTCTACAACGCCACTGCCTAGTACCCTGAGGAAGAGTGGTTCCAATGCTTTCTCAAGTGCTCTTGGATGCGTAAGGAAAATCATCATAATCGAACGAAGCAGATCGTATATAAGACTTAGCTAAGAAAATACAAGGGCGAGAAAGGGTGGAATTCTGCAGCTAAGTGGAGGATACATCTGAGGAAGATCCTATCCTCGAAACCTATAAAGGTGGGATATATTCAGAGGTCAGAAAATATATGAAAAATGTCTAGTGTGGCAACACTAGAACTACAAGTTGATACACATTTCCCAGGAAACTTTCCAATGGACAATGTGGCGCCAGAAGAGGTTGTCACTGATATACATTCGTCGGAGGTTATTGTGGAAATTGTGTCTGAGTCAAAAATCCTTTGGATGATAAAAAGGTATTATAAGTCGCCAGGCCCTGATAATGTATCACCAGATTAATTACAAGCTGTGTCCTATGGAATTGTTGCTTGGGTTAAGGAGATATATTCTGCTGGTATCAGCTTGTCGTACGAGGTTTGCCTTTTATATTTCGCGATTAGAGAACACAAAAACAACAAGTAAAAGCGTGCTAAGTTTGGCCGGGCCGAATCTTATATACCCTCCACCATGGATCGCATTTGTCGAGTTCTTTCCAGGTATCTCTTTTTAGACAAACAAAGGATAAAAGAAAATAATTGCTATGCTAATTGAATTGAATGTTGGAGACCACAGTAGAAGTCTATATGTAAAATTTTAGCCATATCGAATCAGAATTGGTCCTTTTAGGGGCTCAAAAAGTAAAATAGGGAGATCGGTTTATAGGGGAGCTGTATCAGGCTATAAACCGATTCAGACCATATTTGACACGTACGTTGAGGCTCAAGATGTCAAGAAACCAAATCGCTTTATAGGGCAGCTATATCAGGTTATGGATCGATTTATATTTGGTCGTATTTGGCACAGTCGTTGGAAGTCGTAACAAAACACGTCATTTAAAATTTCAACCAAATCGGATAGTAATTGCGTCCTCTAGAGGCTCAAGAAGTCAGCTATATCAGCTTATAGATCGATTTCCACCATACTTTGCACATTTGTTGGAAGTCATAACAAAATACCTCATGCAAATTTTCAGCCAAATCGGATATGAATTTCGTTCTCTAGTGTTTCAAGAAGTCAAGATCCCAGATCGGTTTATATGGCAGCTGTATCAAAACATGGACCGATATGACCCATTTACAATCCCAACCGACTTACAATAATAAGAAGTGTTTGTGCAAAATTTCAAGCGGTTAGCGTTACTCCTTCGAAAGTTAGTCGATCAAGAATGTAAATGCTTTTTGGGGTCGAATATTTTGAGGAGTTACAAACAGAATGACGAAATTAGTATACCCCCATCCCATGGTGGAGGGTATAAAAAGTATTTACAATTTTTTTATTTTATTTTTACTTTTGAGAAACAATACTCATTAAGTCTAAAAAATGATTTTTTACGTACTAAGAGAGTTAAAAATACTTAAAGAGAGTATTTCACAAATACAGCCACATTTTATTTTGGGTATCGCTGGTCTAGTGCATATATTTTTCCCATCAGTACAAAGAGTCCAAAAAACTGTTTGTTTGCGTTTCCTGCTGAGGTTTTAAAGTTATGTATGCACATTGGTTTCCCACAGTTTTCCCCATTTTATTAAGTTATGACGAATAAGTGGCAACCCTTATAAACTTAAAAGCATTTCTCACAAAGCTTTTCAGCCAAAAATGAGGGAGATAAACAAACGTATTAAGCTTTGGCAGCAAGCAATATTATGAAATTCATGCGTTCGTCTCTTCAGTTTCATTAAAAAGTACTCCCTACTATTCTAATAATCAACAGTGTCGCGTGGCTCTCACTGATAAGCGGTGAGCAAAAACATAATAGCGATTGTAATTATAAACAACATAACCGGTAAAGAAGACATGACAAATATTCCACAATGGATCAGGGCGGAATTGTTTGAAAATTTCGTCAAAGAAGAATTCCCCGATTTTCACAAGATCTCAGCATTCAAAGTTCATTCTGCACTCGCACCAGGAGAGAATTATGCCTCAAATATGTTAAAAGTTCAATTGGATATCGAAATGATAGATGGTTCTGCAGACAAACTTACCTTTATGTTGAAAGTGCCCAACAAGTACGAGATAATGCAAGAACAGTGGGAGGCTTGGGGCCTTTTTGAAAGGGAATCCCAAATGTATAATCAAATTGTCCCACAATTTGAAAATCTTTATAAATTTTATGGCAAGGATTTGAAATTTGGAGCCAAGTTCTATTGTTTGCCAGTCAGTGACAAGCATATTATGCTGGAAGATTTGACCAGAAGAGGTTTTAAATCTCTAAAACGGCAAGACGGCTTAGATATGGAACATTGTAAAAGTGTTCTAAAGAGAATGGCACAATGGCATGCCGCATCGGCAGCCTGTATTCAACTTAAAGATGAACTCACCAAAATGAGAGGTGTTCTTAATGTAAGAGCGAAGGATTTACTACATCAAATGTTTGTTGATGCCATGAAGGGACTACTAAAGGCCACAAAGCAATTACCAGGTCACCAAGAATACTTTGACAAATTAAATAAACTAAGTTCGAATATACTGGATAAAGTCTATCTCAACTGTCAATGGGATGAATCCGAGTTTAATGTTCTCAATCATGGTGATTGTTGGTCCAACAACATAATGTTCCAATATGACGGTGAAAGTCGATTGCAAGCTACCTATTTTGTTGATCTACAAGTGCCGCTATATGGTTCACCTGCCATGGATTTGTACTACTTTATCTTATCTTCCAGTAAATTGGATTTGAAAATTGCCCATTTCGATGAAATGATAAAATACTATCATGAGAATTTAATTGAGAATTTGGTTTTGCTGAAATATGAAAAAGACCTTCCTTCGCTCAGGCATATCCATCAAATGTTAATAAAATATGGTATATGGGGTAAGTTGATTTCACTTTTAGCATAATGGAAAATATCTTTGACATTAAGCAGGGTACTCTGTTCGGTTTTTGAAATATTGTAAAAAAAATTTAACAAAATATCATTATTTTATACAAATATGGCACAAACAAAATGACGAAATTAGTATACCCGCATCCTATGGTGGAGGATGCGGGTATACCAATTTCGTCATTTTGTGCCAAATATGGCACAGTCCATAACCGGTCCATAACCTGATATAGCTGTTATATAAACCGATCTGGGATCTTGACTTCTTGAGCCGCTTGAGGACGCAATTATATTCCGATTTGGCTGAAATTTTGTACAACGGCTTCTCCCATGACCTTCAATATGCGTGTCATATATGGTCTGAATATGTCTTCAGCCTGGTACAGCTCGCCTATATACCGATCTCCCTATTTTATTTTTGAGCCCCTAAAAGGCCCAATTCTTATTCGATTTCGATACTGTGGTCTCCAACACTCAATTCAATTAGCATAGCAATTCTTTTCTTTTATCCTTTGTTTGTCCAAAAAGAGATACCGGGAAAGAACTCGACAAATGCCACCACCGTAGGATAGGGGGTGTTGTGAACGGAATGCCTAAATGAACAAGCAAAAAGGCGTTAAGTTCGGCCGGGCCGAACTTTGGATACCCACCACCTCTGGTATATATGTAAACCACCTTTCGTCATAAGCCGGTGAAAAATGCATAATTTATGCCCCCATAGCCGCTTTATCGAAATATGGTCCGATTTGGACCACATTTGACACGGATATTGAATGGCCTAATAAGTACAAGTAATTGTTCAATTTTGTAGAACAAATTTGGTCATTTTGGTAGCCATATCCAAATATAGACCGATCTGTACCATATACGACACGGATGTCGAGATGTCGCTGTGTCAAATTTCAGCGCAAACGGATTATAAATGTGCCTTTTATGGAGCAAAGACTTTAAATCGAGAGATGGGTCTATATGGCAGCTATATCCAAATCTGGACTGATTTGGGCCAAATTTGAAAAAAGTTATGGGAGAGGCTAACGCAACAAACTTTCTCAAATTTCGGCGAAATCGGACAATAAATGCGCCTTTTATGGTCCCAAGGCCTTAATAGAGGGATCTGTCTATATGGCAGCTACATCCAAATCTGGACCGATGTGGGCCAAATTGACGAATTCAAAATTGAAAAATTGAAAATTCAAAAATTGAGATATTGATCTCAAAATTTAGCACAAATACATTATTTTGATGCACGCTGGTTAAGTTCTTGAACGGGACAAATCGGACCATATTTGGATATAAATAGCTACTACATAGACCGATCTGCCAATAAAGGGTCTAATGCCTATAAATGCTTACAGCGTGTTATCCTAAGCCTATCGACACCTGATCTAAATATGGTTAAGATCGAACTATATTTAGATATAGCTGCTATATAAATTGATCTCCCGATAAAGGGTCTAATGCCCATAAATGCTTTATTTTTCATCCTATATCGCTAAAATTTGAAACAGTGAGTAATTTTAGGCCCGACATCTGACTTAAATATGGTTCAGTTCGGACTATATTAAGATATATCTGCCCTATAGACCGATCACCCGATAAAGAGTCTGAAGCCTATAAAAGATTTATGGTTTATCTAATTTCGCTGAAATTTTAAGCAGTGAGTAGTTTTATGCCTCTCAATATTGGACTTAAATATGGTTCAGCCGAATTTAATGCCTTTTTACTTGTTTGTGCTTTCTTTGATTTCTAAGCACAAAAACGCGTTATTTTTTATACCCTCCACCATATGATGGGGGGTATACTAATTTCGTCATTCTGATTGTAACTACTCGAAATATTCGTCTGAGACCCCATAAAGTATATATATTTTAGATCGTCGTGAAATTTTATGTCCATCTAGCCATGTCCGTCCGTCCGTCCGTCTGTCTGTCGAAAGCACGCTAACTTCCGAAGGAGTAGAGCTAGCCGCTTGAAATTTTGCACAAATACTTCTTTTTAGTGTAGGTCGGTTGGTATTGTAAATGGGCCATATCGGTCCATGTTTTGATATAGCTGCCATATAAATCGATCTTGGGTCTTGACTTCTTGAGCCGATTGAGACGATGTGTTTTGTTATTATATCCAACAACTGTGCCAAGTATGGTTCAAATCGGTCCATAACCTGATATAGCTGCCATATAAACCGATCTGGGGTCTTGACTTCTTGAGCCTCTATCCGATTGGCATGAAATTTTGCACGACGTGTTTTGTTACGATATCCAACAACTGTGCCAAGTATGGTTCAAATTGGTCTATAACCTTATATAGCTGTCATATAAACCGATCTTGGGTCTTGACTTCTTGAGCCTCTAGAGTGCTCAATTCTTATCCGATTGGAATGAAATTTTGCACGACGTGTTTTGTTGCGATATCCAACAACTGTGCCAAGTATGGTTCAAATCGGTCCATAACCTTATATAGCTGTCATATAAACCGATCTTGGGTCTTGACTTCTTGAGCCTCTAGAGGGCACAATTCTTATCCAATTTGAATGAATTTTGGCACGTAGTATTTTGTTATGATATCCAACAACTGTGCCAAATATGGTTCAAATCCGTTCATTACCTGATATAGCTGTCATATAAACAGATGTGGGGACTTGACTTCTTGAGCTTCTAGAGGGCGCAATTCCTATCCGATTTGGCTGAAATTTCGCAAGACGTTTTTTATTATTACTTTCAACAACTATGTCAAATAAAGAACAAGTCGGTTCATAACCTGATATAGCTGCCATATAAACCGATCTGGGATCTTGATTTCTTGAGCCTCTAGAGGTCGCAATTATAACCCGATTTGCCTGAAATTTTGTACGATGGATCCTCTCGTGACCATCAACAAACGTGTTTATTATGGTCTGAATCGGTCTATAGCCCGATACAGATCCCATATAAATCGCTCTCTCTATTTTACTTCTTGAGCCCCAATGGGCGCAATTCTTATACGAATTGGCTGAAATTTTACACAGGTCTCCAACATATAATTTAATTGTAGTCCGAACCGGACCATATCTTGATATCGTTTTAATAGCAGAGCAACTCTTTTCTTATATCCTTTTTTGCCTAAGAAGAGATGTCGGGAAAAGAAGTCGACAAATGCGATCCATGGTGGAGGGTATATAAGATTCGGCCCGGCCGAACTTAGCACGCTTTTACTTGTTCATTACTAAATCTTTGTTGAATGGTGTTTTACAGTTGTTGAATGTGAAAAGACAAAAACATCTCCAACCCTTGAATTGACTTTTAAGAACATTTTTAGATGTTATTCATTCGAATTTCTAGTCTTTAATTTTTTTGATGTTTTTTTTCTTTCTAGGTATCTTTACTGTCAGCACCATTATGGCGGCAGCATTGTGTGAGCCCACCGAGCTGGCCAATTTGGATCTACTAATGGGAGAGTCAGAGGATTCGGAAAAATTTAAAGATCATATGTTTCTTAATGAAATATATTTGAAACATTTAAAACTTATTATACCTTGGTTGAATTCAAGAGGAGGTTTAGATTACTAGTAATAAATTCAATTTGAAAATATACTATTCACACCAAAATCTGTTCTAAACATATTCATTTCTTTTTCATGAATCAAAATTAGGTTTGAACAAGAAACATGTAGAACCCGCTAAGTTCGGCCGGACCGAATCTTGGGCATCTGTTAAAAGGTGCACTTAATTTTTCAGTTTATATAAAGAATATTTTCAAGAACTCTAGGCTGGTAATAATTGAGGATTTTTGGTGCTCAGAAGTATAATCGGTAAAGCGGTCTAAAAAAATCCTATATTTATGATCCTATATCGGAGGCCAACGTAGCGCAAAGATTAGCATGTCCGCCTATGACGCTGAACGCCTGTGTTTGAATCCTGGCGAGACCGTCAGCGGTGGTTTTTCCCTCCTAATGCTGGCAACATTTGTGAGGTAGTATGCCATGTAAAACTTCTCTCCAAAGAGGTATCGCCCTGCGGCACGCCGTTCGGACTCGGCTATAAAAAGGAGGCCCCTTATCATTGAGCTTAAAATTGAATTGATATATGAGAAGTTTGAGCCTGTTCCTTAGTGGAATGTTCATGGGCAAAATTTGCAATAGCGAGGGCATGAGCATGAGCGTATCTATATTTGAAGCCGTATACAAAATACACGAAGTGGTACCACTACAAAACAAACACTTTTTTATAGCCTCCATCATAGGGTAGGGGGTATATTCCATTAAGTCATTCTGTTTGCAACACATCGAAATATCCATTTCCGACCCGACAATGTATATATATATATATATATATGTATATATGCCGGATAGTCATAAAATTCTATGGCAATTTTACTATGACCGTGTGTCTGTCCGTCCGTATAATCACGCTACAGTCTTTAAATATTTAAATATTGAGTTGAAATGTTGCACTCGTATTTCTTCTACATTCAGGTTATGTTTTTGAATGGGCCAAATTGGACTATATTTGGATACAGCTGCCATATAGACCGATTTGACGATGTAGGGCCTTAAATCCATAAAAGTCGCATTTTTTGTCCGATATCTCTTAAATTTGAAACAGTAGGTTATGTTAAGGGCCCCGACATCCGACCTGAATATGGTGAATATCGGACCATATTCTCATATAGCTTACTTCAGGGGCGTAGGCAAGGGGGTTAAGAGGCCCCGGATATTGGCCCCAAAAATAGCGAATTTATAATCCGATTTCACTGAAATTTGACACAGTGACTTATGTAAGGCTTTTCGACATCCGTGACGTATATGGTTCAGATCAGTTTATTTTTAGATATTTCAAATTTTGCCCATGAACATTCCACTAAGGAACGGGGGCATACTTGAACAATGACTTGTACTTATTAGTATTTGGTCCAAATCCAAACACATTTAGATGCAATGGGGCAAAAGATATGCATTTCCACCGGATTTTGACGAAAGGTCGTTTACATATATTTTCGAGCTGGTGGGTATCCAAAGTTCGGCCTGGCCATTTTGCTTGTATTTTTTGTTTTTTATTTCTTTTTTTTTTTAAGTGTATCTTATATCCACACTTAGATGACCCTAGGTAAGGCCGCTTCGTCGGCACTAAAGGTCTTCCTGATGGCTGGGGAATTTGACGTAGTTCTTATCCAGGAACCATGGGTGTGTGGAGGAATAGTACGTGGACTAAGAATTCCGGGATTTAAACTTCTCAAGGGTACGGGGAATAGGAGACACAGAGCCTGTATTCTTGCAAAGGGTAGTATAAGTGTTTTTCTTCTTCCGTCGCTAAGCACTGAAAATTTAGTAGTAGCCAGCCTTGAAATAAGCATGTTTCATTACTGGCAGGCTTCCCTATATATGGCACATGATTCAGAGATGCCGTCTTCAAACCTTAAGTCGCTGGTTGAAGCCGCTTCTGTAGGGAAGAGAAGCCTCACTGTGGGAAGTGATGCTAATGCACATCACCAGATATGGAGAAGTTCGGATGTCAACGAAAGAGGTGAGCTGCTTATAGAATATATTATAAGTTGAAATCTGGTGACTTGTAATAAAGGAAATAAACCCACCTTTATTACCAGGAATATGCAGGAGGTACTAGATATTAAATTTGTATCGGAAGATATACATAAGTGGAAGAATATGCGATTGGGATGTGTTGGATGGCCACAGCTTCTCTGATCATCGTTATATTAGTTTTAGCCTTGGAGACTAAACAGAAGAAATCGACTAAACAGAAGAAATGTCATATATACCTGTGGAATGGAGGGACACGAAGGTCATTTTTATTCCGAAAGCAGGAAAACCCTACCACACGAAGGCGAAAGATTTTCGTCCTATAAGTCTGTCATCCTTTATGCTGAAGACTCTTGAGAGGTTGATAGAAACATATCTTAGGGCAAAGATCCCTGGAGATCGCCTGTCGCCGCAGCTGCATGCATATAGTAAAGGTAAATCCACTGAAAAAGCCCTTCACGACGTAGTCGGCTACATAGAGGGTTCTCCCGCTGTCAAGGAATATGCAATGGTAGCATTCCTTGACATTGAAGGGGCTTTCAATAATGTAAAACCAATGTCAATTATGAAGGAGTTGGAGTTTTAGGCATCAACTCTATCGTAGGAAAGTTTATTAATAGCTTACTTACTAAAAGATGCATTACGGCAGGCTTGGGATCTGTGGATCATAAAAGATGGAATACCTCAAGGAGGTGTACTGTCTCCTCTACTTTGGAATATAACCTTTAACAATATATTATTGTCTCTGGAAGAAAAAGTCGTAAAAAAGGCGTATGCTGATGACGTGGCAATTGCGGTTAGGGGAAGTTTCCCAGCACTCTAAGGGATATAATACAGGAAGCTCTACTTGTAGCAGCAACGTGGGCTATCGAAAGTGGTCTGTGTATAAATCCGTGCAAGACAAAAGTGATTCTTTTCAGCAGGAGATACAAGTTGCCTACAGTGGAACCTGTCTCCTTGAGTGGAGAGAATGTTCCATTTACAGAAAGCGCAAAATACCTGGGTGTTTTTCTGGACAGGAAATTGAACTTGAAATACAACATTTTGGAAAGGGCAAGAAAGGCCACTCTTATACACCTGCAAAAGAGCCATTGGCAAAAGTTGGGGATTTACACCGCGTGTCATGCATTGGGTATATACTGCAGTTGTCAGACCTGTAATGCTATATGGAGTTGTGGTCTGGTGGACGGCGCTTCAAAAGTCCACCAACTTCTAAATACTTAACCGGATCCAAAGGATGGCTTGTTTGTGCATCACAGCCGCACTGAGCACGACACCAATGATGCACTGAATTTAATGCTACATCTTATGCCTTTGGATATTGTGGCTACCCAAATTGCAGCAACCACTGCAGTGAGGTTAAGGGAGCTTTCCCACTGGTCATGTGGCGGCCATGGACACTGTGTTATACTTGATAAAATGTCCGATGTTCCAGGCAGTGTGGATTACACCCTGCCTGAGCCGTTTTCTGATAAAAATTATTGTACCACTATTCCTGATAGAACCGATTAGAACTACGATATCCCTGGTAACAGAGGTTACATAGGTTTCTATACGGATGGTTCCAAACTAAACGACCAGGTGGGCTTTGGGGTGTACTCTAAAGATCTAGAACTAAAGGTTACCCGACCACTGCAGTGTGTATCAAGCGGAGATCCTTGCAATTAAGGAAGTGGTGGAATGGCTAAGATATAATGTCATTACGACGATTGGCAGGCACCCATTAAATCCCTGGAGAACGTATTTCTGAACACAAAAACCGCGCTCGACTGTCGCAGATCTCTCAACGAGATAGCTGAACAGTTTAAAATTCACCTGTTCTGGGTGCCGGGCTACAGAGATATCCCACGGAATTCTAAAGCAGACGAGCTTGCGAGACTAGGAACTACCTTACACACTCCAGGGACACTGGAATCTGTGAGTACGCCTCTAGCGACATATAAGCTAAGTTTTCAGGACCAGGCCCGAAGCACAACGAATGATAGACGGCCACAAAGAGGGGGCTGTGAACATTCCAAAACTATGTGGCCACTTCTAGACTTGAAGAGGTATAGTGCTTTGCTGTCATTGGCTAGAACAGACGTCTCAATCATTGTGTCCGTCATGACAGGTCACTGTCTAATCGGAAAACATGCTAACAGACTGAAGGTTGCCAGCAACAACTTTTGCAGAAGCTGTAGGGACATCGAGGAAGAAGAGACTATAGAACAACTTTTGTGTGTGTGTCCCGCACCAGCAGCCAGAAGGAGTTCCGGTTTAGGTTGTCATTTCTTTGAAAACCTGTCTGATTTAGTGGATGTGAACATTCGCAAGGTGTTGGTCTTTTAAAGCGATCTGGATGGTTCAACGGTAGGTATCACAATGGACGAAAACGCCTAAGTGAGTCTGATGGCAGACTGCCACTTAAACCTAACCTAACCTAGATGACCCTTAATACTCCGAGCGAATTCATATACCAATAGAGATCTTATGGGATTTTTTTATAAAGGTATTTATAAATTGTTATCCTGTTAGTCAAGCGATATACGCATACCATTTTCGTAGCATTGTATTTCACTAAAAGCTCTTCAATTGTTGAAAATAAATATTCAAAGGATAATTTTGTTCCATATTATATTGGGTTGCCCAAAAAGTAATTGCGGATTTTTTAAAAGAAATTAAATGCATTTTTAATAAAACTTAGAACGAACTTTAATCAAATATACTTCTTTACACTTTTTTTCTAAAGCAAGCTAAAAGTAGCAGCTGATAACTGACAGAAGAAAGAATGCAATTACAGAGTCACAAGCTGTGAAAAAATTTGTCAACGCCGACTATATGAAAAATCTGCAATTACTTTTTGGGCAACCCAATATTTAAGAAGGCGCAGGGGATCGGGCCCGGTTCGGCTAGTTCTCTATAATGGCCAATTAAAGTAAAGTGTTGGTTAATGACAAAAGTGTACATATTTATTTAAACAGAAGTAATAACATTTCATCTGACTTTAAAATACCCTACACCACCGTTCTACCGACTACTATTATTACACGACTATGTCTAAATCGGGTCAGACTTAAATTGTGTATAGCTCTTAAAATATCGAACAAAACTGATTTTGTACGATCAAAGATAATTGTGGCTATTGCATTCTTAAAAGGGCGTATCGGCTAAAAAATATATAGCTGAGCTATATGAATATCTGAAACCAATTTTGGATGAAATCATGTAATTCAAATAAAGCACCTCATGCAAAATGTTGTAAAGTTGGACCAAAATTTTGACTACTGCAGTCTCATCCATATCGAGGGCTTGGGCAGCAATTTTTTTCGATTTGTGGCCACAGTGAGGGCGGTCCCTCCCGAAATTAAGTCTTGGATACGAGCCTGTTGGCGGCTATGTTGGGACGTTGAACAGAACGTCTTGTGCAAAATATTTGCATAAGGTTTGGACAAAAATTGAAGCTGTTACATCCTTGAAAGACCATATTGGATGAAATATATATGTATATGGGAGCTATTTCTAAATCAGAACCGATTTGTTTCCAAATCAATAAAATTCTGCCCTAACCAGAAAATCGAACAACAACGAGCTGTACCTTGATCACAAGTATACATGGACAGATAGATTATGGACAGACTGACGGACATAACTAAATCGAATCAAAAAGTGATTCTTAACCAATCGGTATACCTAACAATGGGTTTAGCTCATCTCCTTGTTAGCATTGCAAAAAAATGCTCATAGCTATAATACCCTGAAACACAGTGTCGGTGTAGGGTATGCAAATCTCTATTGTGTACATTCAAGTAGGCCTCGGTTTAATAGCCATGGTAAAATTGCCTCCATATGTTTACGATATCGGGCATTAGTATACATTAGCTTCTTGAATGCTAAACCCGACTCGGTCTCAGATATGAAATTATCCATGTTGGCATCTTCAGTGCGATCACACAATACTATGGCCATCACGTTCATAGCAGTCGAAAATGCTGCAACAAAACGAAGAACAATAAACAAACATGTTATGTTTACACTTTGAAATCTCAAGCACTTACCCCAAACTCCTTGTTTGAGCAACATACAATGCAAATCCTTTAGGGTTGGTATCTTCTTGGGGTACTTTAGTATTCGCAGATATTTATCCAAATGCTTGTGATAAAAAGCAATCATCTCTTCAAACTTGGCTAGTTTTATCTCATATTTGCAGGATGTCATAATGAGGTACCATAAATCCTGTGCCGGTGAGGTGAAGAGTGGTATCTGGTAATCAACCAAATAGGTCTCACTAATATCACCGCTTTCCTCATCATATTGGAACATGATGTTGTTCGACCATGCGTCGCCATGGTTAAGAACCTTAAATTCTTCATCGTCCTCTTTGGCACCTATGCCAACCGCCTTAAATAGCTCATCTGTCATTTGAGGCATTAATTTTGAAATTTGGTCATAGTAAACATCGAAGTTGGAGTATTGTCTAATACAATCTAATATTATGGGGGCAACATTGTTGTACATTTCCTTAAACATTTCATAAGATTCGGGTTTCAAATATCCTTTGGAATATGCATCCGCATATTTGCCCTTAGTGACAACTCTGAAGGCAGAAGCAGCATGCCATTGGGCCAATTTTTTGAGAACACTTTGAATGTGTGGCATGTCTAATCCTTCCAAACGATTGGTATTACTAAAGCCATACTCTTTTAAATTTTCCAACAATATATAAGATTCTTCTGTTGGCAAAGAATATGTTCGAGCTCCAAATCTTGCATTGATTCCCGCACTGCGTAAAATCTGCTCCAACTCAGGAACGACATCGCGATACATTCCTGCTTCGATATCAAATACATTGTGCTCCTTTGTCATTTTACGTAAAACTTCAGAGTCATTGCATACTTTCAACATGAAACTTACTGCCTTCACAGAGTCATCTGAAAGAAGAGAATTATTGTTTAAGTTTAATTGAATTACCAGATACATTCTTATCTAAGACTGCTAATTTTGTTATTTAGTTTGCAACACCTCGAAACATAAATCATCGCCGCTATTAACTTTGTACATATGTGTACAGGGGCAAACTTTAGGAGAGGAAAACCACCGCTGAAATGTTTTTTTCCCATGGTCTCACCAGGATTGGAACCCAGCCGTTCAGCGTCATAGGCGGACATGCTAACCTCTGCGCTACGGTGGTCTCGGGTATGCTAATCATGTACCACTGTGTCCTTCAAATCTACGTGAGCACCTACAGGAAGTAATTGTAATCTTAATACAAATTATGATTTCTTAAGAGCTATAGAAAAGTTTCTGATAAAAAAAGATAACATGCAAAATTCAGAAAAATGCATTATAATTTGGTCAATACAATTTAATATTTGAAGATTATTTCATGCAAATGCTAACCGTGACTAAGCCTCAAATAGTATATCCGCTTAGTCCAATGTTGGCATACTCTTTCCAACATTTTGCCCGGTATGTCACGAATAAATTCTTCAATGTTGTCTTCTAATGCGTCAGTTGAAGCGAGCCTGTCTGTATAGATATGAGCTTTACCATAGCCCCACAAAAAATAGTCAAAAGGGGTTAAATCGCACGATCTAGGCAGCTAATTGACCGGTCCCCAACATGAAATAAAATGTTCACCGAACTTGCTTGCTTGGACTTATTCATTTTTAGGCGTGCTGTGTGGCATGTGGCACCGTCTTGTTACAACCACATGTCATGCAAGTCAAGCTCTTGCATTTTGGGTAGAAAAAAAGTTGGATATCATATCACGATAGCGCTCACCATTCACAGTTACCTTACGATTCGCATCATCCTTGAAGAAGTACGGTCCAATGATGCCAGCAACCCATAAACCGCACCAAACTGTGACTTTTTCTGGATGCATTGGTAGCTCTTGCAATGCTTCTGACTGATCTTCACTCCAAAATTGACAATTCTGCTTATTGACGTACCCATTGAGCTAAAAATGAGCTTCCTCGTTAAATGATAATAAAATTCAATAATTTGCGAGCGATGTTCGTTTGTAAAACGATTCATGGTTAAATTATAGACCAAACAGAAGATGTTTGACAGTGAAACAAATCACGAAAATTGGGTGAGCTGTTAAAACCAGATAATAGCTAACAAATCACCCCTTAAATTAAGTAGGTTAGGTGGAAAAGAGGGTGCGAATATTAATCCACCCAATGTCACTATGGACATACACCTAAGCCAGTAATGTACCAAATTGCAGCCAAATCAGATGAAAACTGAGGTTTCTAAGCCAAATCCTAGGATCGGTATATATGGGGCTATACAAGTTTATAGACCTATTTGGGGCATACTTGGCAAGGATATTGCAAGTCAGAGCAGAAGTCCTTGTGCCAAATTTCACAAAAATCTAAGGAAAGTTGAGGTTTTTAGCGGCTCAAGATGTCAAATCCACGATAGGTTTATATGTGGGCTCTATTAGTATATAGACCAAATCGTATCATACTTGGCACATCGTGATGAAAGTCAGAACAGAAGTCTTTGTGCGAAATTTCTGACAAATCTGATGAAAATTGAGGCTTCTAGAGGCTCAAGAAGTCAAAACCGGGTATCGGTTTATATGGGGGCTACATCAGTTTATGAACCGATTCGGATCATAATTAGCGTTGATGTTGAAAGTTTTGTAAGGTTTAAGTGGCACTCTGCCTTCAGACTCACTTAGACGTTTTCGTCCATAGTGATACCACAGGAACAGAAGAAGGAATATGCCTTCTAGTTCCTACTGTTGATTCATCCAGATCGCTTTTAAAAGCCCAATAACTTGTGAATGTTCACATCAGAGCATACTTGTCACATAAGTCCTTTTGCCAAATTTCAGCCTAATCAGATGAAAATTGAGGCCTAATCAGATGAAAATATGGGGGCTATATCCAAATCTGAACCAAGAAAGGCTAGCTTTACGCGTTCGACGGCTAAAGTGATTTCGACAAACGCAGGCATGGACGGACGGACATGGCTAGATCGACGCAGAATGTCGAGACTATTAACAATATCTATACTTTGTGGGGTCACAGAATAATATTTCGAGGTCTTATAAACGGAATGACAAGATAAGTATACCCCCCCATTGGTGGTGAGCAAAAACAAGTAAGAGCGTGCCACTTCCAAAAACTGTACAAGGTACGGTTCAATTCGGATCATTTTTTGATATAGCTGCCATATAAACAGAGGGCGCAAATCTCGTCCGATTTGACTGAAATTTTTGCACGTGGTGTTTTAGTATCACTTCCAACACCTATGTTAGGTATGATTCAAACCCGTTCATAAGCTGGTATAGCTGTCATATAAACCGATCTTGGATCTTAACTTATTGTGCGTTTAGAGGGCGCAATTCATGTCCGATTTGGCTGAAATTTTGAATGAGCTGTTTTGTTATGACTTCCAACAAATGTGCCAAGTATGGCTTAAATTGGTACATAACCTGATATAGCTGCTATATAAACCGATCTGGGATATTGACTTCTTGAGCCTCTAAAGGGCGCAATTCTCATCCGATTTGGCTGAAATTTTATGCAATGGCTTCTCCCATGACCTTAATCATACGTGTTCTATATGTTCTGAATCGATCTATAGTCTGGTACAGCTACTTTATAAACCGATCTCTCGATTTTGCTTCTTGAGTCCCTACAAGGCGCAATAATTATCCGAATGTACTACAATGAAGACCATTCAACTCAGTTATGGTCCGAATTGGACTACTCCTAGGTCCAAAAGCATAACAATTATCATTATCATTAACAATTATCCATTATTATTTGTTTGCCTAAAAAGAGATACCGTGAAAAGAACTCGACATATGCGATCCATGGTTGAGGGAATCCAAAGTTCGGTACGGCCGAACTAAACACGTTTTTACTTGTTAAGTTTCTGCACCAAAGAACTTCACAAATGCGGAGGTATATAAGATTCAGCACGGTAGAACTGAGAGCGGTTTTTTATTTCTTTTTGCCGACTTTGGGAATTTTCACTTTGGCTAGAGAACTATTACTTTGAGAAAGTTAGTAAAGTTTATTTACCTCGGCACAGACGGAAATGAAACGAATGATACCAGTTTCGATATAAAACGAAGAATAATATTGAATGACAGATGGTAATTTGGATTAAGCAAGCAGTTCAGGAACAAAGCCACTGTTCGACCGAAAAAAATTATGCTATATAAAACAAATACTTTGTGAAGCTATGAACTATGGGGAATATTAGCATCATAAGAACCACGAGAACGATTTCGATGAGTAGGCCATATTGTCGGAATAAATGAAGAAGATTATGATAAAAAGCCTTATGGACCACTATGCGCAGTACCGCAAAGCAAATTCAAAAAGATCACAAATGTCAACAGCAGTGTTAATGGGTTAACTGCAAAATGCATATTCGCCCACGAACATTTCATTAAGAAACAAGGTGCACATTTCTCACTTATCAATGAGTGCTGTTCGACTCAATTTTAAGAATTAACTATCCACAGGAATTTTTTTACAAACATTGCTGCTTAGATTATACATTCAATGCATTCAATTGGTCCAATAAAAAATTATTCACCCTTCGATAACTAAATGGAAGCATGCAGCTTGAATTAATATTACAATTTGTGAATATTTTTAGTTATCTCTGAGATCATACATTTCCAAGTTCAGCTTCCCATTTAGAAAATTAATTACATCAACGAATTCGATCACCCGTTTTGCACCAAATTTATTCTTCTTCTTTATTTGCATAACCGTTCCGGGTGAAAGCGGTCATATTTTATTTATTCGGCCTTGAAATTTATTGTTTAATATTTGTTGCCTTTGTTCTTGAGCAAATCTTACCTTTAAGCTTAATTACAAATTCCGCCTTGAGCATAAGACTGATGTAATTTTCTCCTGGAGCTAATGCTGGTTCAATCTTAAATTCTTCTATACTTTGAAATTGTGGTTCCGCCTCCTTTAAGGCATCTTCAAATAATTTCGCTTCTATCCATTTGGGGATCGCAGATTTCACCGATTTATCTGTATTGTTATTATTATCACTCATTGTTTAGCAATTTTTAAAAACGTTAATCATAAATTAAACAAAAACAACCAAATTCGTGACAGCTGTACTCGTAAGAAAACAATCTATGTGTATACAATCTTAAGACGCGACCTCAACTGAAACAACATTTCATTGAATTGCAATACGGATGCAGGTATCACTAGATATGCTAGAAAGCAAAAGTTCGCAATTAGAAATTAGATAATTAACATAACTGGTGGAAAAAAGCTTTCAATGAGAACAAGTAAGAAATGGCTAACTTTGGTGATGTCGACTATATAATACCCTGCACAACCAAGACTATGTTAGGTTAGGATGAGAATAAGTTGCGGATTCTAATCCGTTGTTTGCAACTATGGACATACACCACATAGCTTATCTACAACTGAAAATAACTGTTGGATGAAGTGTAAATCGATAGATATACACTCGTAAAGAAGATGTACATTAGGCTGTTCCACAAAATAAAGGAGAACTTTTCACAGACAAGGAAATGCAATCCCCTTCATTTTTTGTTAAAAAGGCTCAGAGCAATTCCTGGAGGGAATTCTGCAGTTCCGTGGAGGATACAACTAGGCTAAAGAAGATGCTATGCTTGAAAACTATTGCAGTGGGATATATTCAGAAGTCGGAGAATGTATGGACAATGTCTAGTGATGAAACACTAGAACAGCTCGTTGATACACATTTAGCGGGAAACTCTCCAACGGACTACGTGGCACCAGAAAAGGTTGTCACTGATATAAAGGGTGATTTTTTTAAGGTTAGGATTTTCATGCATTAGTATTTGACAGATCACGTGGGATTTCAGACATGGTGTCAAAGAGAAAGATGCTCAGTATGCTTTGACATTTCATCATGAATAGACTTACTAACGAGCAACGCTTGCAAATCATTGAATTTTATTACCAAAATCAGTGTTCGGTTCGAAATGTGTTCAAATTTTGACAAATTTTGTTCAGCGATGAGGCTCATTTCTGGTTGAATGGCTACGTAAATAAGCAAAATTGCCGCATTTGGAGTGAAGAGCAACCAGAAGCCGTTCAAGAACTGCCCATGCATCCCGAAAAATGCACTGTTTGGTGTGGTTTGTACGCTGGTGGAATCATTGGACCGTATTTTTTCAAAGATGCTGTTGGACTCAACGTTACGGTGAATGAACACATTTCGAACCGAACACTGATTTTGGTAATAAAATTCAATGATTTGCAAGCGTTGCTCGTTAGTAAGTCTATTCATGATGAAATGTCAAAGCATACTGAGCATCTTTCTCTTTGACACCATGTCTGAAATCCCACGTGATCTGTCAAATACTAATGCATGAAAATCCTAACCTCAAAAAAATCACCCTTTACATTCGCTGGAGGGTGTTGAGGAAATTGTGTCTGAGTCGAAAATCGTTTGGACGACAAAAAGTTTCGACTTCTTTAAGTCGACAGTCAAGAAGGTGTATTTTATCCTCTACCTTAAAATATAGTCATTAACAACATAAATAGGGATTTTGTAGTTATTAATTTTTGACAACCCTGGTTTAAAGCGCTCATGCACGTTTCGTGTTTTATTTTACCGTCAAACATCTTCAATTTGGTCTATAATTTAACCACGAATCGTCTTGCAAACCAACAATGTTTGCAAATTATTGAATTTGATTATAAAATTCAATAATGAGTGCAATGTTAAGAAAAATTGTGTTCAGCGACAAAGCTTATATTTGGCTCAACGAGTATGTAAATAAGCAAAATTGTCAACTTTGGAGTGGAGATCAGCCAGAAGCATTGCAAGAGCTACCAATTCATCCAGAAAACAAGTAACAAGGCGTTAAGTTCGGCCGGGCCGGTATATATGTAAACCACCTTTCCTCAAAATCCGGTAAAAAATGCATACCTATTGTCCCATAGCAGCTATATCGAAATATGTTCCGATTTGGACCCACTACTAATAAGTACAAGTCATTGGTCAATTGTGTATAAAAAAATATTGGTCTTTATATCTAAAAGTAAACCGATTTTAACCATATACGACACGGATGTCGAAAAGTCTAACATAAGTCACTGTGCCAATTTCAGTGAAGTCGGATTATAAATGCGCCTTTTATGGGGCCAAGACTTTAAATCGAGAGATCGGTCTAGCTATATTTAAATCTACATCGATCTGGGCTAAATTGAAGAAGGATGTCAAAGGGCCTAACACATCTCACGGATTCTCCCAAATTTCGGCGACATCGAAAATATATTTGACTTTTATGGGCTTAAAACTTTAAATCGAGAGATGTGTCTATAAGCAGCTATATACAAATCTTGATCAAACTAATTGCAACCAAATGTCGAAGGGCTTAATTAAATCACTGTCCCAAATTTCGGCGACATCGGACAAAAAATGGGCCTTTTATGGCCCCAAAACCTAAAACCGAGAGATCGGTCTATATGGCAGCTATATCCAAATCTGGACCGATCTTTGCCATATTGCAGAAGTATGTCAAGGGGCTTAACATAACTAATTGTCCCAAATTTCGGCGACATCGGACAATAAATGCGCCTTTCATGGGCCCAAAGCCATAAATCGAGCGATCGGTCTATATGGCAGCTATATCCAAATCTGGACCCATCTGGGCCAAATTGAAAAAACATGTCGAAGTGCATAATACAACTCACTGTCCCAAATTTCGGCAAAATAGAATAATATATGTGGCTTTAATGGGCCTAAGACCCTTAATCGGAAGATCGGTCCATATGGCAGCTATATCCAAATCTGGATCGATCTGGGCCAAATTGACGAAGGATTTCGAAGAGCCTAACACAACTCGGTGTGCCAAATTTTGGCAAATTCGCATAATAAATGCGCCTTTTACGGGCCTAAGACCCTAAATCCGCGGAACGGTATATATGGCAGCTATATCCAAATCTCCAACGATCTGAGCCAAATTGAAGAGCGATATCGAGTGGCCTAACATAACTTACTGTGCCAAATTTCAGCAAAATCAGATAATAAATGTGGCTTTTATGGGCCTAAGACCCTAAATCGGCGGATCGGTCTATATGGGGGCTATATCAAGATATAGTCCGATATAGCCCAACTACGAATTTAACTTGCTCATTGACAAAAAAAAAGAATCTGTGCAAAGTTTGTGTTCAATATCGCTATTTTTAAAGACTGTAGCGTGATTTCAACAGACAGACGGACGGATATGGCTAGATCGTCTTAGATTTTTTCGCTGATCAAGAATATATATGCTTTATAGGGTCGGAAAGGAATATTTTGATGTATTGCAAACAGAATGACAAAATGAATATACCCGCATCCTTCAGTGGTGGTTATAAAAAGGAGAGTGGAAAGCTGGAAATCAGGAATTCCATGCTGTTATCAAAATCCCTAATTGTTCTCCTTAGCTTACCATGGTTCATATCTGGTAAAGTGCCAGTATCTGTTAGCGGCGAAAGCCAGGAAATGACATAAGAAGTGCTCCAACGTCTCATGATCTTCGCCACATGCACTTCACATGCTGTCACTTACCTCACCGGTTTTACATAATTGAGCTCATAGTCCTATGTGTCCTGTTATGAAACCGAAATTTATACTGATGTACTTCTTACTTCCTAGAAGTAATAGCCTCGTCTTCTCACGATCCAGATCTCCCCTTAAGATTTTCGTCATCCTACAGATTGTTTCACTGTTCCCCAGTGTAACATGCGCGTTCCTCGCATATGCCGTTAACATGGACCGCAACGCCCCGAATGGTTCGGATTAGACAAGCTTATTGACGGCAGTCCTCAAGCCTTCACTGTCAAATCGTTTGCTTTTTCATTTCTCCTTATTCTGCTATGGCCTAGCAACCAAACAACATGCGGATTGTGCCATTCTCAGAGAAGGCGTTAGTCTGCTCCCTACATTTCAAGACTCTTCGTGACCTTTCCGTCCTGGTTGCTATTGCCTTGATGGCCAGTTTACTGTCCGAAAAGTTTTACACACTCGAATTGCCCACGTAAAGACCATAACACTACACGCATTCCATAGTCTCCCAAACCTCCGCATGCAAGACCGTAGTGTGGAGGCAATCGGAAATAGATCTCAGTCGCTGGGCTCTCAATGTAGACCCCCAAGCGCACTCTGTCTCCTAGCTTTGCTCCATCCGTGTAACATGAACTTCCAGATGGCTCTTCCAGAGTTCCGTCAACCCAAGACTTTGCCGCTGGCAACAGTGCCTGGCACTAGATTTCAAGTGTCGTCTTAGGTATCCGATCCAAAACCTCTTCCATTCCTTCAAGATTTCCCATCGTCTTCTCCCCTATACAATTTGGACTGTTTATCATATATTCGATAAACGCCTAACCCCTTACAATAACATTCAAACTTCCCTACATCAAGGTATCTGTATTGCCACCACAAACTGCAATATGGTTCCATAAATCTGTAGAAGCTGCTTCTGTCAGCAACTTTCGGTTTGAAGGCTACATCACTGTATCGTATGACATATTGAGATGCCAGCCCGCAGTGTAATTTACTAACCTCAAGCCTGGCAGTGAAAAACCTTCGTATTGTTAAGTCAAGATCGTGGAACAAGCCATCAGATGGACCTACTAAACTGCCGAAGCGTTTCATAGTGGTTCAGAATAATTTTTTACTGAGCAAAACTCTCTAACCTACCTCTACCTCCTACCTCAACCAGAATTTGTTATTTCAGTCTGCTAAAATTTTCAGATATTATATTTTTATACCCTCCACCATAAGATGGGGTGTATACTAATTTCGTCATACTGTTTGTAACTACTCGAAATATTCGTCTGAGACCCCATAAAGTATATATATTCTTGATCGTCGCGACATTTTATGTCGATCTAGCCATGTCCGTCCATCTGTCTGTTGAAAGCACGCTAAATTCCGAAGGTGTTAAGCTAGCCGCTTGAAATTTTGCACAAATACTTCTTATTAGTGTAGGGCCATATCGGTCCATGTTTTGATATAGCTGCCATATAATCCGATTTTGGGTCTTGACTTCTTGAGCCTCTAGCGTGCGCAATTCTTATCCGATCAGAATGAAATTTTGCACGACGTGTTTTGTTATGATATCCAACAACTGTGCTAAGTATGGTTCAAAGCGGTTAATGGTTTGGTATAGCTGCCATATAAACCGATCTTGGGTCTTGACTTCTTGAGCCTCTAGAGTGCGCAATTCTTATCCGATTGGAATGAAATTTTGCACGACGTGTTTCGTTATGATATCCAACAACTGTGCCAAGTATGGTTCAAATCGGTTCATAACCTGATATAGCTGCCATATAAACCGATCTTGGGTCTTGACTTCTTGAGCCTCTAGAGTGCGCAATTCTTATCCGATTGGAATGAAATTTTGCACGACGTGTTTTGTTACGACATCCAACAACTGTGCCAAGTATGGTTGAAATAGGTCCATAACCTGATATAGCTGCCATATAAACCGATCTTGGGTCTTGACTTTTTGAGCCTCTAGAGTGCGCAGTTCTTATCCGATTGGAATGAAATTTTGCATGACGTGTTTCGTTATAATATCCAACAACTGTGCTAAGTATGCTTCAAATCGGTTCATGTTTTGGTATAGCTGCCATATAAACCGATCTTGGGTCTTGACTTCTTGAGCCTCTAGAGTGCGCAGTTCTTATCCGATGGGAATGAAATTTTGCACGACGTGTTTTGTTATGACATCCAACAACTGTGCCAAGTATGGTTGAAATCGGTTCATGTTTTGATATAGCTGCCATATAAACCGATCTTGGGTTTTGACTTCTTGAGCCTCTAGAGGGCGCAATTCTTATCCGATTTGAATGAGTTTTTGCACGAAGTATTTTGTTATGATATCCAACAACTGTGCTAAGTATGGTTCATGTTTTGATATAGCTGCCATATAAACCGATCTGGGATATTGACTTCTTGACCCCTAGAGGTCGCAATTATTATCCGATATGAAATTTTGTACGACGGATCCTCTCATGACCATCAACATACGTGTTTATTATGGTCTGAATCGGTCTATTGCCCGATACAGCTCCCATATAAATCGATCTCTCTATTCTACTTCTTGAGCTCCCAAAGGGCGCAATTCTTATTCGAATTGGCTGACATTTTTCATAGGTCTCCAACATATAATTTAATTGTGGTTCAAACCGAACCATATTTTAATATCGCTCTAATAGCAGAGCAAATCTTTTCTATATCCTTTTTGTGCCTAAGAAGAGATGACGGGAAAAGAACACGACATATGCGATCCATGGTGGAGGGTATATAAGATTCGGCCAGGCCGAACTTAGCATGCTTTTACTTGTTCTTTGTCTGTTTGCGCTCTTTTATTTTTATACCCTCCACCATAGGATGGGGGTATACTATTGGGTTGCCCAAAAAGTAATTACGGATTTAGAAAGAAATTAAATGCATTTTTAAGAAAACTTAGAATGAACTTTAATCAAATATAGTTTTTTTCTAAAGCAAGCTAAAAGTAACAGCTGATAACTGACAGAAGAAAGAATGCAATTACAGAGTCACAAGCTGTGAAAAAATTTGTCAACGCCGACTATATGAAAAATCCCCAATTACTTTTTGGGCAACCCAATAATTTCGTCATTCTGTTTGTAACTCCTCGAAATATTTGTCTAAGACCCCACAAAGTATATATATTCTTGATCGTCGTGAGATTTAAGTCGATCTAGCCATGTCCGTCTGTCTGTCTGTCGAAAGCACGCTAACGTTCGAAGTAGTAAAGCTAGCCGCTTGAACTTTTGCACAAATACTAATTATTAGTATAGGTCGGTTGGGATTGTAAATGGGCTATGTCGGTCCACGTTTTTATATAGCTGCCATATCAACCGATCTGGAATCTTGATTTCTTGAGCCGCTAGAGGGCACAATTTTTATCCGATTTGGCTGAAATTTGTCATGAGGTGTTTTATTATGACTTCCAACAACAGTGCTGAGTATGGTTGAAATTGGTTCATAAACTGATATAGCTGTCATATAAACCTATCTGGGGTCTTGACTTCTTGAGCCACTAGAGGACACAATCATTATCCGATTTGGCTGAAATTTAGCATGAGGTGTTTTGTTATGACTTCTAACAACTGTATTAAAAGTATTTCAAATCGGTCCGTAACCTGATATAGCTGCCATATAAGTCGATATGGGATCTTGACTTCTTGAGCCTCTAAAGGGCGCAATTATTATCCGATTTGGCTGAAATTTTGTACAGCGACTTCTCACATGACCTTTAACATACGTATCGAATATGGCATGAATCAGTTTATAGCCTAATACAGCTCCCCTATAAACCAATCTCCCTTTTTCACTTCTTCGGCCCCTATAGAGCGCAATTCTTACTAGATTTGGCTGAAATTTTACACAATGACTTCTATTATGGTCTCCAATATTCAGTTCGATTATGGTCCGAAATGAACCATAACTTGATATTGTTCCAATAACATAGCATTTATTTTCGTTTTATCCTTTGTTTGCCTAAAAAGAGATATCGTGGAAGAGCTCGACAAATGTGATCTATGGTGGAGGATATATAAGATTCGGCCCGACCGAACTTAGCACGCTTTTACTTATTGTATTTTTTTTGTTATCTTTTTCGTGATTTTTCGAACATATTGCATATTCTCCGAGATCATATTCAAAGAATAGGATAGCAAAGGAAGAAAGTTGGGCAAGTGTTGTTCAAAAGTATATTCAAAACACTTTGACTGGCGCGATTTTTGTTACGTCATGTATCTATATGGCAAAAGTGTTGATGAAGAAACATGGTGTATTCGAAATCGCTTTCCACCATGCCAGTCAAAGTGTTTTGAACATCAACACACACTTGCCCAAACTTAAATATTTATTGGTATGCTATTCTTTCAATAAAAAGTATTGAAAATGATCTTAAGCTGTAACATGAGAGAAAAATCATGAAAAAATTATGCCTCTGTCTGAAAATTTATAAAAACTTTATTTTCAACAGGAAATCACGCCCTCAAAAGTCAATGTAATGATCTAAATTTTTGGCTACCTTACTTTTAATGTGGATCAGGTACGATCAAGGGTCAGTTTTTTTCTGTGTTCTTTGGGACATCATCCTTACGAAATCAATTTAGTTTTAATTCTTTTAGTCATCCAGAAAACTTTTTCTCAGGTCGTCGGACACTTTACCCTACTTGGATGCACCTCTTCAGTTTCAGTTCTTCAGTTCAGTTCAGACAAGTCTATAGCAACAATTGCTAAGGTGCCTCCTGAATTCACAACTCACCGCTTCTTCTTTTTACGTCCGAATAAATCTTGATGAATCTATATAATAGGAGAGGATGAAATATATTCCGGTTTTTATTTTAATAGTTGATTTTTAGTTTAGCTTATCAAAACAAAAAATAATTCTCATCTTTCCACATCTTTGAAAACTCTCTTTGCTTCGAAAATTTATTAAGTAATTGGTTACATATGCTTTTATTTTCTGAATACATCTTCTAATACTTTTACAAATTCTATTGTTAACATTCCAAAAGACCTCGATTTAATAGCCAAGGTAATAGTGCCTCCATGTGCTTTCGATAACGAGGATTGGAATACATCTGCCTCTTGAAAGCCAAACCAGCATCCGTCTCGGAAATGAAGTTATCCAGATTGGCCTTGTCGGTGGGATCGCATAACACTGCAGCCATGACATTAGTTGCTGTAGCATAAGCTGTAATAATACGTAAAGTTACGTTGAGAATTAGAATTTATCTTTCTTCTTATAAAGGGTGATTTTTTTGAGGTTAGGATTTTCATGCATTAGTATTTGACAGATCACGTGGGATTTCAGACATGGTGTCAAAGAGAAAGATGCTCAGTATGCTTTGACATTTCATCATGAATAGACTTACTAACGAGCAACGCTTGCAAATCATTTTCAGTGAATGGGCCCTAGAAAAGTTGGCAGAAAATCCGCTTTTTTATCGACAAATTTTGTACAGCGATGAGGCTCATTTCTGGTTGAATGGCTACGTAAATAAGCAAAATTGCCGCATTTGGAGTGAAGAGCAACCAGAAGCCGTTCAAGAACTGCCCATGCATCCCGAAAAATGCACTGTTTGGTGTGGTTTGTACGCTGGTGGAATCATTGGACCGTATTTTTTCAAAGATGCTGTTGGACGCAACGTTACGGTGAATGAACACATTTCGAACCGAACACTGATTTTGGTAATAAAATTCAATGATTTGCAAGCGTTGCTCGTTAGTAAGTCTATTCATGATGAAATGTCAAAGCATACTGAGCATCTTTCTCTTTGACACCATGTCTGAAATCCCACGTGATCTGTCAAATACTAATGCATGAAAATCCTAACCTCAAAAAAATCACCCTTTACTTTTCCAGGACTGTTTTAAGTCGAGGATTAGGCCTAGGTATCTCGCCTGCCTTGACAATTGCAGAGTGGTTCCTTTCAAAGATCTCTCGATTTAAAGTTTTGGGCCCATAAAAGGCTCACTTATTGTGCCATGTCGCCGAAATTTGTAACAGTGAAATTTGTTAGGCTCTTCGACATTCGTCGTCAATTTGGCCTAGAACGGTTCACATTTAAAGATAGCTGCCATAAAGACCGATCTTTCGATTTAAAGTTTCGGGCCCATAAAAGGCGCATTTATTGTCCGGTTTCACCGAAATTTGGGAAAGTGAGTTGTGTTAGGCTCTTTGACATTTTTCTACAACTTGGCTCAAATCGGTCCAGATTTGGATATAGCTGCCATATAGACCGATATCTCGATTTTAAGTCTGGGCTCCATAAAAGGCGCATTTATAATCCGATTTCACTGAAATTTGACACAGTGACTCATGTTAGGCTTATACGAAACATCTGTGTCGTATATGGTACAGGCCGGTTTATTTTTAGATATATCTACTAAAAATACCAAAATTTTGTTATACACAATTGATCAATGACTTGTACTTATTAGTAGTGGGTCCAAAGCGGTACATATTTCGATATAGCTGCTATGGACTATAAGGTGTGCATTTTTCTCCGGATTTTGACGAAAGGTGGTTTACATATATACCCGAGGTGGTGGTAACCCAAGTTCGGCGCGGCGGAATTTAACACCTTTTTACTTGTTTATCAACAACACTACGTTTTTTCAACAACACTAATTTATGAATATTCCCTTTTACTTACCCCAGACTCCATGGGTATACATCATACAATGAATATCCTTCAGCATCGGCATTTTCTTGGGATACTTTAATAAACGCAAACATTCATCCAATTGTTGATGATAGTAAGCCAGCACATAATCAAAATTGGCCAATTTAATCTCATATTTGCAGGATGAGATAATGAAGTACCATAGATCTTGAGCGGGTGATGTGTAACTTGGTATCTGATAATCAACAAAATACGTCTCCTTGAGATCCCCATTGTCTTCGTTGTACTGAAACATAATGTTATTCGACCATGCGTCTCCATGATTAAGCACTTTGAATTCGTCTTCGTTTTCCCCAATACCTATACCCATTTCTTTGAATAATTCATCAGTTATTTGATTTTGTAATTTAACCACTTTCTCGTAATATATATTGGAATCCGTAAATTCGCGAACACTTTCCAATAACACAGCTGTGGCGTTATCAAACATGCCCTTAATCATATCATATGCATCAGGTTTTAAATAACCAGTGGCATATTTGTCCTCAAATTTTCCTTTAGTTGCCACTCTTACCGCTGTGGCAGCATGCCATTGGGCCAACTTTTTAAGAACACTTTTAATGTGCACCATATCAAGTCCCTCTTGGCGTTTGGTGTTGCGAAAACCATGTACTTTTAGATTTTCCAAAAGTATATACGGCTCTTCTGTGGGCAGTGTGTATGTCTTTGCGCCAAATCTAACATTCATGCCGGCATCGCTTAGAATCTTCTCAATTTCAGGTATGACATGGCGATACATGCCGGCCTCCACATCAAACACATTGTGTCCCTCCAACATTTGACGAAAGAGTTCAGAGTCATGGCAGATTTTCAACATAAAACTGATGGGTTTAAGCGATTCGTCTGAAAGTGAAAACAAAAATTATATAAAAATTATGTAATTGCTGTATATTGGGTTCCACAGTGCAATTCATGTGCACTGTGAAACACAAAAAAAAATCGATTTCATATGGGCAAATCATCGTATTAGCTTAATTATTAAAACAAGTTATGGCCAGATACACCTCTAATTTAGATATGTATTATAGAGAATGTTAATTGAATATTTCGACGGAAGAGCAAATAGAGAATATCTTCATTCCCATGATGCTCTTTTCATGTCATAACAAATTTGTTGTTGTTGTAAGAAGGCATTAAGAACGGCCAGGCCGAAGTTTGGATACCTACCACCTCGGGTAAATATGTAAACCATCTTTCGTCATAATCCGATGAAAAATGCATAAATTATGCTCCCATAGCAGCTGTATCGAAATATGGTCCGATTTGGACCAAATTCGGCACGGAATTTAAGAAGTACAAGTCATTGTTCAATTTTCTAATACAAAATATTGGCCTTTTTAGTAGCCATATCCAAATATAGACCGATCTGAATCATATACGACGGATGTCGAAAAGCCTAACATAAGTCACCGTGTCAAATTTCAGCAAAATCGGATTATAAATGTGCCTTTTATGGGGCCAAGATTTTAAATCGAGGGATCGGTCTATATGGCACCTATATTCTAGTTTAAACTCTTCTGGGCCTAATTAGGGAGAGATGTCGAAGGGCCTAACACAACTCTCTGCCCCAAATTTCGCCGAAATCGGATTATAAATGTGCCTTCTATGGGCCTAAGACCTTAAGTCGAGAGATCGGTCTATATGGCAGCTATATTCAAATATGAACCAATCTAGGCCAAATTGAAGAAGGATGTCGAAGAGCCTAACATAACTCACTGTCCCAAATTTGGACGACATCCTTACCCGATAGATCGGTCTATTGCGGCAGCTATATTCAAATCTAGAACGATCTGAACCAATTTATAGAAGAATGTCGATGGGCCTAACGCAACTCACTGTCCCAAATTTCAGCGACATCGGACATAAAATGCGCCTTTCATGGGGCCAAGATTTTAAATCGAGGGATCGGTCTATATGGCAGTTATATTCTAGTTTAAACCGATCTGGGTCAAATTAAAGAGAGTTGTCAAAGGGCCTAACACAACTCTCTGTCCCAAATTTCGCCGAGATCGGATTATAAATGTGCCTTTTATGAGCCCAAGACCTTAAGTCGTGAGATCGGTCTATTTGGCAGCTATATTAAAATATGAACCAATCTAGGCCAAATTGAAGAAGGATGTCGAAGGGCCTACCACAACTCACTGTCCCAAATTTCAGCAAAATCAGAAAATAAATGCTCCTTTTATGGGCCTAAGACCCTTACTCGGCAGATCGGTCTAAATAGCAACTATATCCAAATCTGGACCGATTTGGGCCAAATTGAAAAAGGATGACGAAGAGCCTAACACAACTAACTGTCCAAAATTTCCGAAAAATCGGTTATTAAATGTGGCTTTTTTGGGCCTAAGACCCTGAATCGGCGGATCTGTCTATATGGGGGCTATATCAAGATATAGTCCGATATAACCCATCTTCGAACTTAACCTGCTTATGGACAAAAAAAAAAAAAAAGAATCTGTGCAAAGTTTCAGCTCAATATCTCTATTTTTATACCCTCCACCGTAGGATAGAGGGTATATTGATCTAGTCATTCCGTTTGCAACAAATGGAATTTCAATTTCAGACCCTACAAAGTATATATATTTCGGATCGTCGTAAAATTCTAAGAGGATTTAACGATGTCCGTGTAATTGTCAGTCTGTCCGTCTGTTGCAATCACATTAGAGCCTTCAAACATGCAGATATTGAGCTGAAATTTTGCACAGATACGTCTTTTCGATGCACGCTGGTTAAGCTCATGAATGGGCTAAATCGGACCGATTTTCCGATAAAGGGTCTAATACCCATAAAACTTTTTTTCAGCCGATTTTGTTGAAATTTGAAACAGTGAGTAGTTTAAGGCTTCCGACCACTGACCCAAATGTGTTTCAGATCGGACTGCTACCATATAGACCGATCTACCGATAAAGGGCCCGAAACCCATAAATGCTTTATTTATTAACTGATTTCGCTGAAATTTGTAACAGTGGGTTATTTTAAGCCTCTTGACATCTGACCTAAATATGGATTAGATAGGTCCATATTTAGGTATAGCTGCCATATAGACCGATCTGCTGATAATGGGTCTGAAGGTCATAAAAGCTTTATTAATACCCGATATCGCTGAAATTTGCAGAAGTGGGTTATTTTAAGCCTCCCGGCATCCGACCCAAATACGGTTCAGATTGGACTATATTTAGATATAGTTGCCATATAGACCGATCTCCCGATAAAGGGTCTGAAGGCCATAAAAGCTGTATTTCCAACCCGATTTCGCTGAAATTAAAAACAGTGGAATATTTTAAGCCTCCCGCCATCCGACGTAAATATGGTTCAGATCGGACTACAATATATTTGGATATAGCTGCCATATAGACCGATCTCCCGTTAAAGGGTCTGAAGGCCATAAAAGCTTTATTTATTACCCGATTTCGCTGAAATTTAAAACAGTGGGTTATTTCATGCCTCCTGACATCTGATCTAAATATGGTTCAGATCGCACTTTATTTGGATATAGCTGTCATATAGACCAAAATGCAGATAAAGGGTCTGAGGCCCATAAAAGCTTTATTTTTTAACCGATTTCCCTGAAATTTGACACAGTAAATAGGGTAAGATCTCATAATATCCGACCTAAATATGGTTCAGATCGGACTATATTTAGATATAGCTGCCACATAGACCGATCTCTCGATTTAAGGTTTTGCGCCCATAAAAAGCGCATTTTTTCCGATTTTGCCGACATTTGGGACAGTGAGTTGTGTAAGGCCCCTCGACACCTTTCTGCAATTTGGCTCAGATCGGTCCAGATTTGAATATAGCTGCCATATAGTCCGATCTCTTGTTTTAAAGTCTTTGCCCTCTAAAAGGCGCATTTAAAATTCGATTTCGCTGAAATTTGAGCCAGTGACTTATGTTAGGGTTGTATATGGTTCAGATCGGTCTTTATTTGGTACTTTTTAGACCACTCAATGTCCGTGCCGAATTTGGTCCAAAACGGACCATATTTCGATATAGCTGATGTGGAGCATAAAATATGCATTTTTCAGCGGACTATGACGAAAGGTGACTTGCATATACACTCGAGGTGGTGGGTATCCAAAATTCGGCCCCGCCGAACTTAACGCCTTTTAACTTATTAAAGACTGTAGCGTGTCTTCAACAGAGAGACGAACGGACATGTCTAGATTGGCTTAGATTTTTACGCTGATCAAGAATATATATACTTAATAAGGTCGGAAATGGATATTTCTATATGTTGCAAATGGAATGACAAAATAAATATACCCCTATCCTTCGGTGGTGGATATAAAAATTATATGTTTCGTTCAAGCAAAATATTCTTCATTTTTATTATTAATTAACCAACTGTACCATTACTATGAAACACTTTGTCTTGTCAATGTCTCGTACATCTCGTGAAGTAGCGTACTCATTGCTATTCTTTATGTTAATTACCCCAAACGTTAAAACAAAAATAAAAATACACGTATTAGAGTTATAACTATTCTTCCCTTGAGTGCCACACACATTTTTAATTGACCAGAAAGCAAAAATGTTTCGTATTTAAATACGCTTGGTCATGCTTATTGGCGAAATATTTTCACAAATCATTATAGCTTACCATTCAATTGGATCGTAAAATCCACCTTGAGCATTAAGCTGACATAATTTTCGCCCGGTGCCAAAGCAGGTTCAATCTTATAGTCCTTAATCTCCTTGAATTCGGGTTCGGCCTCTTTCAGGGCTCCTTCAAATATTTTAGCCTCAATCCAGTTAGGCACAACTGATGATGCCTTTTGATTAACGTTGTCATTGTTATCGCCCATTGTTTAATAAACAATTGTTGGGATAAATTAAACTGAATTGAATTGTTATCAACTGATAATACCGCGTACTCCAACAATTCCGAATGACTGGACGCTAGACCAAACAATGATCGACTGAAAACACTACTTGTTATACACGTATGATGTCTATGGCAATTTAAAATTCATTTATTTTGTTGTAGAACGACAAAAATCTTTTTTAGAAAAAATTATATGTTAAACAACTACAGATGAACAATTTTCAAATATCAAAAGCTACAATAACATCTACATGAAAGCTCCACCTAACAGGGAAATGTTAGATGGGGCTCAATTAGATTCAACGGGTGTAGTTAGTAATTTATGCCCACGATGTAGACTTCTTCATTATAAATGAATGATATTCATATTGTTATTATAACATTAGGTTGGGGTACTATGTACGTACTTTGCCGCTTAATTGAGCAGAACATCCTCAATTAATACACAAATCTTAATTATTTTCTGAAGGAAAGTCTATTGTTATCTTTTAAAACTTGTCTCATTGCAAAAATTAAATGTTAACAAGTAAAAGTGTGATAAGTTCGGCCGCGCCGAATCTTTTATACCCTCCACCATAGATCGCATTTTTCAAGTTCTTTGCTCAGTATCTCTATTTAGGCAAACAAAGAATAATGAATAAGGACTGTTATGCTATTGGAGCTATATCAAGTTATAGTCCGAATCGGACCATAAATGAATTGAATGCAGAACATTGTGTAATACTTCTGTCCATTCGGATAAGAATTGCGCCTTGTAGGGGCTCAAGAAGCAAAATCGAGAGATCGGTTTATATGGGAGCTGTATCAAGCTATATATCGATTCAGATCAAATTGCACACGTATATTGAAGGTCACGGGAGAAGCCGTTGTACAAAATTTAAACCAAATTGGATAATAATGCGCCCTCTAGAGGCTCAAGAAGTCAAGATGCCACATCGGTTTATATGGCAGCTATATCAGGTTATGTACCGATTTGCGCCAAACTCATCACAGTTGTTGGAAGTCATATCAAAACACCTCACCCAAAATTGTAGCCAAATCGGATGATAATTGCGCCCTCTAGCGGCTCAAGAACGCAAGACCCAAGATCGGTTTTTATGGCAGCTATATCAGGTTATGAACCGATTTGGACTACACTTCGCACAAATGTTGGAAGTAATACCAAAACACCACGTGCAAAATTACAGCCAAATCTGATAAAAATTGCGCCTTCTAAAAGCTCAAGAAGTCAAGACCCAAGATCGGTTTATATGGCAGTTATATCAGGTTATGCACCGATTTTGACCAAACCAGTCCAGTTGTTGGAAGTCCTTATAAAACACCTCACACAAAATTGCAGCCAAGTCAGCTAAGAATTGCGCTCTCTAGAAGCTCAAGAAATTAAGACCCAAAACCGGTTTATATGGCAGCTATATCAGGCTATGAACTGATTTTGACCATACTTGGCACAGTCGTTGGAAGTGATATGAAAACTCTACCTGCAAAATTTCAGTCAAATTGGAAGAGAATTGCGCCCTCTAAAGGTTCAAGAAGTCAAGACCCAAAATCGTTTTATATGGCAGCTACATATATACATGGACCGATTTGGCCCATTTACAATCCTAATCGACCTACATCTATAAGAAGTATATCGAATGAAAGTTATATATGAGAGCTATATCTAAACTTGGACCGATTTTGCCGAAATTTTAAACACCCTAATGAGGACGTTGAATAAAACATTCCATGCCAAATTTTTTAAAGATCGAACCAACATTTTGGATTCTACAGCCTTAAAAGGCCATATCGGATGAAAGATATATATGGGAGCTATATCTAAATCTGAACCGATTTCTATCAAAATCAATAGCGTTCGTCTGTGGGCCAAAAAGAGACTTGTGCAAAATTACATGACAATCGGACGATACATGCGACCTGTAACTTGATCACAAGAATACATGGGCAGACAGACGGACATAGCTAAATTAAATCTGGAAGTGATTTTTAGCCGATCGGTATACTTATAAATGGGTTCTAGCTCTTCTCCTTCTTAGCGTTGCAAACAAATGCACAAACTTACAATACCCTGTACCACAGTGATGGTGTTGGGTGTAAATAGACCGATTTTAACCGTACTACATGAAAACATGCCAAATCGGTTAAAAATTGCGCCTTGTAAGGGCTCAAGAAGTTAAATCGGTTTATATGGGAGCTCAGGTTATAGACCGATGCTAGGACCGTACTAAGCATAGTTGTAGTAAGTCTTAAAAGAACACTACATGGCAAATTTAAGCCAAATCGGACAAAAATTGAGGCTTGTAAGGACTAATGAAGTCAAATCTGGAGATCGGTTGATGTGGGAGCTATATCTAAATCTGTTCCGATATGGCCCATTTGCAATCTCCAATGACCTACATCAACGATAAGTATCACGACCGCTGTCGTGATTTCGACAGACGGACGGACATGGTTAGATCGACTCAGAACATCGAGACGATCCTGTGGTGGTGGGTAAAAAAACCATAACGGAATTGTGCAAAACTGGAAGGACTTTAATATAATTGTGTCCCATGACATCGAAATAAATCAAAATAAACTCTGAAAGAGAACTGAAATCTGCTAATAATTGGTAATAATTTGGGTTTAAATTAAGTAAAAAATGTGGTGTGCCCACCTCCCCACCCTAAAATAAAATCCCGACTACGTCCCTGATTGTAGCTATTTTCCAATATGATCCGATCTGTACCATATTCGGGGAGTAAGTGAAATGGCTCTCGGTACTTTCGATTCCTATTTGAACAAAATCATGAAATGCGCTATTTATGGGCGAAAGACTTTCACCTGACCATCGATTATATGAGGGCCATACACAAAAATTTTCGGATCTAAACTATACTCAACACGGACATCGAAGGGTTGAACACATCTCCATTCGTTATATTTCTGCGAAATGGGGAAATAAATGCCCGTTTTATTGGCCTGAGATCTTAATAAGATTTATTTTACTTTACTTTAATTGGCTATGAAAGAACTTAAAATTTCAGATTTACTTTATTTTAATTTAATTGGCTTACACAGACCATTTGTTCCATTAGTCGAACTTTGAAGAGCGTTCCAAGCGCCTCGGTCTTCTGCGCTCCTTCTAAAATCTCTGAGACCAAGTTTGGAGATGTCTTCCACCACTTTATCTTAATATCGCGCTTTTCGTAGTACCGATTTGCGTATACCACCGTAATCGCCTTCAAAGAACTTCTTGACGGGACTCCTTCATTCATTCTAACAGCATTACATAGCCAACACAGACGTTGTATTTTAATTCATTTTACTATAGTAATGTCGAAATATAGCTCATACAGTCCGTAGTTCATATGACGCCAATACTCTCCAACAATCCGAACTAGTCCATAAATTTTACGAAGAATCTTTCTATCAAACACTCCAAGCACTGCCATGTCTGCTTTCACATAGTACATTCGAAAGTATATAGAATACAATGAAAAGGAGACTTATTCCTTTGTAGTTGGCAAATTCCTTCTTAAATCCTTTCTACTGTAAGGGACATAGTATGCTGAAGTTCCAATCATCGGGTATGCGTTCTTCTAGCCAGATCGAGCAGACAATCTGATACACGCACCTTATCAGCGTGTCGCCTCCGATCCTAAATAGTTCAGGGGGCAACCCATCGGCTCCTGCTGCATTGTTGTTCTTCAGTGGGGTCACTACTACGTGGACCTCTTTCAGACTAGGAGGTAAACATTCTCTAATATCATTTGGGATTGGTTCTGTGGTAACCACTTCGCCGCCATCGTCGAACACTAGCAGCTGCGCAAAATATTCTTTCCATGTCCTCAGCACACTATGTGTATCAGTTACCAGATTTCTTCCTTTGTCTCTGCAGGAGGATTTGCCTGCACCAAAGCCATCGGTCTGAAGCCTAGATGTAGGCCAATCTTCTGATTATATATCTTGAAGGGCAAATACTCATCCGATATTGATAGAGTTGAAGATATAGTAGACACTTTAACATACATCTGTTCCAAGTATTATTCACATTGATCCACTTTTTGATATAAAGCCCATATTGTAAGAGCTGAATTTGGAAAGGATATTGTGGGGGCTGAATAAACTCTCCTCAAGGCATTTAATTTTAATGTGATGAACAATTAGCCTCTTTGATCTGAAACTCGTTTTAATGGCAACACCGATTTGATCCAATATCAATACCAATAGAATAACCTCAATAATGACCTTCCAAAACATTTACCCTTTTAACCCATAATAGATATTGAAATTTGTGGTTTAATAAATGAACGATAAAATATTGAGTAGACTTTATTATTGAACATGAACTATGTTAGTCTTCTATCAGTAACATAAAACTCATATGATAAGAATTTACAATCTTCAATATGAAAAAAGCAATTCGAACCATTATCACTTTGCAATTCATTATGCAATGGCATATTTTTTCTGTTCAGTCATCAAGAAGACCACGATGTAGTAGCCAAGGTAGTACTGCTTCCATATGCTTTCGATAACGATCATTAGAAAACATTTGTCTTTTAAATGCCAAACCATCATCGGACTTGGAAATGAAATTATCCAAACTGGCGTTGTTAGAGGGATCACACAGGACACAGCACATAACATTGGTGACTGTTGTAAAGGCTAAAAATGAAATGATTCAAATATTATCGAGTTAAGTAAAATTTTTAGAACTAACTGTAAATATCAATCCATACATAAAAGAAGTAAAAAGGCAATAAGTTCGGCCGGGCCGAACTTTGGATACCCAACACCTCAGTTATATATGTAAACTACCTTTCATCAAAATCCAGTGAAAATGGCATACCTTATGTCCCATAGCAGTTATATCGAAATATGTTCCGATTTGAACCAAATACTAATAAGTAAAAGTCATTGTTCAATTGTGTATAACAAAATATTGGTTTTAATTAGTAGCTATGTCTAAAAATAAACCGATCTGAACCATATACGACACGGATGTCAAAAAGCCTAATATCAGTCATTGCGTCAAGTTTCAGTGAAATCGGAAAATAAATGCGCCTTTTATGGGGCCAAGACTTTAAATCGAGAGATCGGTCTATATGACAGCTATATTCAAATCTGGACCGATCTGGGCAATATTGAAGAAGGATGACGAAGGGCCTAACACAACTCACTTTCCCAAATTTCTGCAACATCGGAAAATAAATGCGACTCTAATGGGCCTAAAATCTTAAATCGAGATATTGGTCTATATGGCAGCTATATTCAAATCTGGACCGATCTGAGCTAATTTGACGAAGAATGTCGAAGGACGTAACACAACTCACTGTACAAATTTCAGCAAAATCGGACAATAAATGTGGCTTTTATGGGCCTAAGACCCTTAATCGGAGAATTGGTCTATATGGCTGCTATATCCAAATCTGGACCGATCTGAGCCAAATTGACGAAGGATGTCGAAGGGATAAAGGGAAGGGAAATAGGATAATAAACGTGGCTTCTATGGGCGATTTAAGCGAAATTTTTTTTGCTCTCATATAGTACCCTAAAAATAAAAATTTGGTATCCAAATTTCGGATGGGGTACCTAGGGGGGCCGCCCCATCCTAAAACCTACCAAACATAATTTTAGACCAATCACGACAATATGGGACTCAAATGAAAGGTATTTAGGATAAGAAACCGTATCTGATATCCAATTGTTGGACCAAGTGTTAGGGGGACCACCCCAAGACCCAAAACACCCCTAAATCGGACATATTTACCGATCATGGCAATATGGGACTCAAATGAAAGGTATTGGGTTGCCCAAAAAGTAATTGTCGGTAATATAGTCGGCGTTGACAAATTTTTTCAACGGCTTGTGACTCTGTAATTGCATTCTTTCTTCTGTCAGTTATCAGCTGTTACTTTAAGCTTGCTTTAGAAAAAAGTGCCCGAAATTTTGTTTACATTTGTTTGTTTGGCGTCAATTTTAATATGGGTACCACATGTATTGAAAGAAATTCATTTAACAAACCGAATCAACGCTTGTGATATGCACCTTAAACGCAATGAATTCGATCCGTTTTTAAAACGAATCATAACTGGAGATGAAAAATGGATTGTTTACAACAACGGTAGTCGAAAACGATCATGGTCCAAGCATGGCGAACCAGCTCAAACCACTTCAAAGGCTGATATCCACCAAAAGAAGGTTATGCTGTCTGTTTGGTGGGATTGGAAGGGTGTGGTATATTTGGAGCTGCTTCCAAGGCACCAAACGATTAATTCGGATGTTTACTGTCAACAATTGGACAGATTGAATACAGCCATCAAGGAGAAGCGACCAGAATTGGTCAATCGTAAAGGTGTCATATTCCACCAGGACAACGCTAGACCGCACACATCTTTGGTCACTCGCCAAAAACTGAGTAAGCTTGGCTGGGAACTTTTGATGCATCCACCATATAGCCCTGACCTTGCACCATCAGACTACCATTTATTTCGATCTTTGCAGAACTCCTTAAATGGTAAAACTTTCGGCAATGATGAGGCTATAAAATCGCACTTGGTTCAGTTTTTTGCAGATAAAGGCCAGAAGTTCTATGAGCGTGGAATACTAAATTTGCCAGGAAGATGGCAAAAGGTTATCGAACAAAATGCAATTATATATTTGATTAAAGTTCATTCTAAGCTTTATTAAAAATGCATTTACTTTCTTTTAAAAAATTTTTGGACAACCCAATATTTGCGAGTAGAATACGAATCTGATATCCAAATGTGGGACCACGTTTCTGGGGGACCACCCCTTCCCTAAAACACCCCCCAAATAGGACTTATTTACTGACTGGGGCTTAAATAAATGGTATTTGAGTGTAGATTTAGAATCTTATATCCAAATATGAGACCAAGTGTTTGGGGGGCCGCCTCTCCCCAAAAACCTACCCCCAAAGGGCACACGTTTACGACCATAGCCACATGGGGCTCAAATGAAAGGTCTTTGGGAGTAAAGCACAAATATGATATCAATATTCGGGAAATGAGTCTATGGGGCCAAACCCCAACCCCACCCCACCCCCAAATAGGACGTATTTGCTCAATAAGACATTTTGGATCTTAAAAAGAGTGTAACTAAATATTCATAGTTTTTAGGGCCAATACTCCAAACCGGACATATTTGCTGACTTTTGCAATAAGGAGTTTAAATGAGATTAGAAAACGAATTTGATATCCAATTTCGGGGCCAATGGCAATATGGGGTTCAAATAAAAAATATGTAGTTATATGAAAATAGAGCACGTTGCTGATATATTTTCCGGGCTTTGTGTTTTGGGGACCACCCCAATCCCCAAAACACCCCTAAATCGGGCATATTTACTGGCCATGTCAATGTGGAGCTTAAATGAAAGGTATAGGGGGTTAGAGCAAGAACCCATTTTCGGAACCAATTTTCTGGGGGTCTACCCCTTTTCCAAAATACCCCACAAATAGCAATTTTTTAGTGAACATCGCAATATGGGGCTCAAATAAAGGTATTTGGGAGTAGAATTCGAATTTGATCTCCAAATGTGGGACAATGTATTTAGGGCATCGTCCCTCTCCAAAACACCCCCAAAGGGAAAAAAGTTTTCGACCATCGCAATATGTGGCTCAAATGAAAGGTATTTGAGATTAAAAAACGAATTTGATAACCAATTTTGGGGCCATGTATTTGGGGGACGCCTCATCCTGTAAACTTCTCTTAAGCCAATGGGAATATGGGGTTTAAATAAAAGTATTTGAGAGAAGAGCACGACGCTGATATTTTTCAGGGCCAAGTATATGGGGGACCACCTCTCCCCCGAAAACACCTCTAAATCAGACATCATGCGAATATCGGGCTGAAATTAAGTATTTTAAGGATGGAGTACACTTTACATCCAAACTTAAATTCGTAGACCAATAAAGATCATATGGGATTTAGATAAAGGCACTTATATTGTTAAACTGTTAGTCAAGTTAGCATGGTATTTCACTAAAAGATCTTTAATTGTCGAAAATAAATATTCCAAGGAAACTTTTGTTCCAAATAAAGTACAATAAAATGATCTCGCGATTATATTTCTCAAGGGCGCAATTCTTATCCGATTTGGCATAAAATTTAGTGCAAGGACTTCTCCTATGACCTTGCGCACCAAAGTCTGAGTCGGTCTAAAATCTGTTATAGCTTTCATATAAACCGATCTTCTTGAGTTCCTGTAAGCCGCAATACTTATCCCCAGATGTTGTCAAGATCGTCTTTCCGTCCGTCCGCCCATTCTAATGAATAAAGCAATCCATAATTAAACTTAGACTCTTTATAAACGGATAGCATGATTTGACTCCCTGAGTGTCTGTAAGTTCTACAAATAGACAAAATAATTAAGTACATACCCCATATTCCATTTTTGTACATCGTACATTGAACATCCCTTAGCGTTGGTATCCTTTTAGGATATTTTAATAAAGTTAACACTTCTCTAAGTTGCTTATAGTAGAATGCAATCATGTAGTCGAATCTCTCCAATTTAATTTCGTATTTGCTAGAGGACATTATAAAATATAGCACATCCAATGCAGGTGATGTGTACAGTGGCATTTGGTAGTCAACAAAATAAGTCTCAATTAAGTTACCGCTATGTTTGTCATATTGGAACATGATATTATTCGACCATATATCGCCATGATTAAGGACCTTAAATTCTTCATCGTTATCTGCAGCTTCAGCTACGGTCTTGTATAGATTTTCAGTCAATTTGTATTGCATTTTTTCAACTTTATCATAATACAGATGGGCGTTGGAATATTGTCTAACACATTCCAGTAGAACATTCGTAGTACTGCCATACATCTCCGTAATAAGTTTATGTGATTCTGGTTTCAGATAGCCCTTGGCATATTTCTCCAAATATGTGCCTTTGCGGGCTACCCTTACTGCAGAAGCTGCATGCCACTGGGCCATTTTCTTAAGAACACTTTCCATGTGTTCCACATCCAAGCCATCCAGACGATTCGCATTACGAAATCCTTGTGTTTTTAAATTTTCCATTAGAATGTGTGGCTCTGTTGTGGGCAGTGTATATGTCTTGGCACCAAAACGAACTTTGATATCGACTTTCATTAGCATTTCTTCGATTTCTGGTATTATATCCTGATACATGCCCTTCTCAATGTCAAAAACGTCATATGCCTGTACCATTTCACGATAGAGCTCTGAGTCCTGGCCAACTTTTAACATAAAATCGACGTGTTTTAATGTATCATCTGAAATAAAATTATGCAGAGAACAGAAATAAATACACAAAACAAAGCAAGTAAAACGGCAAGTAAAGTTCGGCCGGGCCGAATATTGGGATCCCACCACATTGGATTCTATTAAAAATGTATACAAAATAAATTTAGTTGAAGGGCATATTTTTATTCTACATACCAACCTTCTGCCAAAAAAGCAAAAATAATAAAGCTTCTAGGAACCGAACAAGTATAATCGAGAGACCGGTTTACATGGGAGCTTTATCAGGTTATAGACTCATTATGACCGTATTTGGCACAGTTATTGGAAGACGTAACAAAACACAGCATGCAAAATTTCCGCCAAAACGAACACCAATTGCAGCTTGTAAGGGCTCAAGAAGTCAAATTGGAAGATTCGTTTATATGGCAGCAATATCAGGTTATAGACCAATTTTGACCACACTTAGCATAGTTGTTGAGAGTCATAACAGAACACTACCTGCAAAATTTCAGCCAAATCGGACAAAAATTAAGGCTTCTAAGGGCTCAAAATTCAAATCTGGAGATCGGTTTATCTCCTGCTAAGTGTGGTCAAAATTCAGATTTAGATATAGCTCCCATATAAACCGATGTGGAAGCTATATCTAAATCTGAACCGATATGGCCCATTTGCAATCCCCAACGCTTTACGCGTTCAACCGCTATCATGATTTCGACAGACGGACGGGCATGTCATTACAGAGGTAGCTCTACAATTCCCTGAGAATTGTAGAGCAGACGAGCTTACGAGATTAGGGACTACCTTGCTTATTCTAGGGGAACTCAAATCTGTCGGTATGCCTTTAGCGACATTTAAGCTAAGTCTTCAATGTCAGACCCAAAGGGCAAAGAATGACTTATGGTCATAAAGTTTGGGTTGTGAACACTCCGAAATTATGTAGCCCAATCTACACTTGAAGAGGTCAATCGCTTTGCTGTTGCCGCCTAGATCAGACGTCCCAGTAGAGCTGGTAAACTACCGATAATAGCAACATTCGATATTTTCGAGATATCTAATAATAAATATCGATAGTATCGATGCTATCGTTAATTTCCCATTATCCATAGTTCAAACGAAAATGAGAAGGACATAATGCAACTTTCTGTGTCAATTTCAAGCCTTAAGTGTTCGACCGCTATCGTGATTTCGAGAGACGAAGGACGGACGGACCTACATAGCTAGATCGATTCAGAAAAGACGACTAAGAATACATAAGTCCCAGGCCAATATTTCAAGGTGTTACAAACGGAATGACCAGATAGTATGCTCTCCATTCTATGCTATTGAGTATAAAAACGTGCTATGTTCGGCCGGGTCGAATCTTGGGTTCCCACAACTAGGGATTCCGCTGAAGATTTACCCTCATTAACTCAGTTTGTATTTGAATTATTTTGCAATAATCAAATAGGGAATTGATTGCGGCTTCTACGACCGCAAAAATACATATCGGAGTATAGGTATTCAAGGGGGCTTATATCGTTATGTAGGCCGGATCGGATCATACTCGACATGGATGCGGGAAGGCATAACAGAATCAAGTGCGGGAGATATACACAGAAGGGCTTCTAGGAGCTGAAGCAGTCAAATCCGTTGATCGGTTTATTTGGAGGCTACAGCAGTTTGTCGACCGAATCAGGTAATAATCGGCATGGATGTTGGAAGCCAGAACAGAAGTGGAGAAATGTTTCTGCCAAATCGGATTAAAATTTAGGCCCTGCGGGCTCAAGAATTCCGAACTGGGGATAGGTTCATGTGGGTTCTATATCCAAATCTGATCCCATGTTGCCTATTCTCAATACCACATGCAAAAAAATAATTCGTTTGATATAAAGGAAATTTTCACCAAGTAAACTTCATTTCTGAAAAACGATGGATTTAGTTGTCGATAAAAGAACATGTTTTTATACCCACCACCGAAGGATGGGGGTATATTCATTTTGTCATTCCGTTTGCAATACATCGAAATATCTATTTCCGACCCTATCAAGTATATATATACTTGATCAGCATAAAAATCTAAGACGATCTAGACCTGTCCGTCCGTCTGTCTGTTGAAATCAAGTTACAGTCTTTAAAAATATAGATATACAGCGGAAATATTGCACAGTTTGGATAACCACCACCTCGGGTATATGCGTAAATACCTTTCGCCATAACCCGGTCAAAAATGCATAATTTATGCCCCCATATCAGCTTTATCGAAATATGTTCCGGTTCGGACCAAATACCAATAAACACAAGTCATTGTACAATTGTGTGAAACGAAATATTGGTTTTTTAATAGATATATCTAAAAATAAACCGATCTTTATATATAGGACACGGAGGTCGAGAAGCCAATCATCAGTCCCTCTGTCAAATTTCGGCGAAATCGGACAATAAATGTGCCTTTTATGGGCCTAAAACCTTAAATCGAGAGATCGGTCTATATGGCAGCTATATTCAAATCTGGAATGATCTGGGCCAAATTTACGAAGGATGTCGAAGAGCCTAACACAACTCACTATCTCAAATGTCAGCGACATCGGACAATAAATGCGCCTTTTATGGCCCCAAAACCTAAAACCATGAGATCGGTCTAAATGGCAGCTATATCCAAATCTGGATCGATCTGTGCCATATTGCTGAAGTATGTCAAGGGGCTGAACCTAACTCACCGTCCCAAATTTCGGCGACATCGGACAATAAATGCGTATTTTATGGGCCTAAGGCCCTAAATCGGAGGATAGGTCTATATGGCAGCTATATCCAAGTCTGGACCGATCTAGACCAAATTGAAGAAGGATGTCGAAGGGACTGACACATGTCACTGTCTCACATTTCATCAAAATCGGAAAATAAATGTGATTTTTATGGGCCTTAGACTCTAAATCGGGCGATCGGTCTATATGGGGGATATATCAAGATATAGTCCGATATAGCTCATCTTCGAACTCAATATCTCTATTTGTAAAGACTGTAGCGTGATTTAAACAGACAGACGGACGTACATGTCTGGATTGTCTTAGATTTTTACGCTGATCAAGAATTTATATACTTTATAGGGTCTGAAATGGATATTTCGATGTGTTGCAAATGGAATAACAAAATGAATGTACCCCATCCTTCGATGGTTGGTATAAAAAGCAGAATAAAATATTCAAAAGAAAATTCGTCCTTATATTCTAGAAGAGGTCACAACTCAATCCTACATTGATGCAACTGATGAAAATTAAACTATTCTATATATATTCTATATAAGCCTGGGTTCGAATCCTGGCAAGAACATCGGAAAAAGTTTCTGCTGTGGTTAGCCCCTCCTAATGCCGGCGATTTTAAACCATTCTCTTGTAATTTCCAGCTCTATTTCATCACCCACACCCATTCTGTTGCTTAATAAATAAATAATGTAACCTTAATAATGTATTTGTATAATTCTTTAAATTCTAACAGAATTTTTTGTACAACTGTCAATAAATTCGAAAAAAAGCCACTTGACATACATATTTCGCTACATTAGTTACAATTGAATGATGGGACCCAACTGTTGATACAAAAGTGTTCTAATGGGCCAGCGCATAATTGAAAGGTCAACATTGAAGGGGACTGTTAAAGTAAATCTACGCTTCATACAAGCTAGTCAATACTAAAATACAATGCCACTCTTGCAACGTCGCCCTTTTCACAAATTAATTAATCTCAATTTGTATAGCTTACCATTCAGTTTTATAACAAATTCTATTTTTAGCATATAACTTGCATAGTTTTCTCCCGGCCCCAACGCAGGTTCAATTTTGAAACTTTTAATTTCTTTGAACTCTATTTCCACTTCTTTAAGTACTTTCTCAAAGAGTTTTGCTTCGATCCATTTGGGAATTGTGGGAGATGTGCTCAACGCATTATTGTCGTTGTTGCCACTCATTATTTCACAAATAAAAATATTTATGAACTTTTCTTGATTGCAATTATTTATCAATTAAGTTTGACGGCAGTAATTAAATTACTGAGCAGGTGGAATTCTGTAATCCAGCAATTCATCCACTAACAGCCAAACATGTCCGTTGACAGGTTTACAATGTGCACAAGTTCACTGCTAGAGATCAACTAATGTCTAGAAGTGAGTAAAGCTTACACTAAATTTTAGCATAACAGTCAAAAAGTTCTACTAAACCATAGTGTTCCTTTAATCTGAAAGCTTTTACGAATAAAGGTCTTTGAACATGGATGGGTTGCTGGAGACCACAACAAAACATTAAGAGCTTCTAAATAGTGATTAAATGGAAAGAGCAAAAGCGGTACAAATTAGGCCAGGCCGAACCGCATGCACCCTACAAAATGGATCGCAAGTTTCAAGTACTTTGTATAAATACTCTTTATATTCAGAACTTTAGCCATACAATTATATATAAAGATTTTTATACCCACCACCGGAGGACGGAAGTACATTCATTTTGTCATTCCGTTTGCAACACATCGAAATATTCAATTCTGACTTTATATGACTGTCCAATTATTATTTTTTGAAAACTTGTTTTTTATATCCACCACCGTAGCGCAGAGGTTAGCATGCCCGCCTGTGACGTTGAACGCCTGGGTTCGAATCCTGGCGAGACCATCAGAAAAAATTTTCAGCGGTGGTTTTCCTCTCCTAATGCTGCCATCATTTGTGAGGTACTATGCCATGTAAAACTTCTCTCCAAATAAGTGTCGCACTGCGGCACGCCGTTCGGACTCGGCTATAAAAAGGAGGCCCCTTATCATTGAGCTTAATTTTGTATCGGACTGCACTCATTAATATGTGAGAAGTTTGCCTCAGTTCCTTAGTGGAATGTTCATGGGCAAAATTTGCATACCCACCACCATAAGATGGGGGTATACTAATCTAGTCATTCCGTTTGCAACACCTCGAAATATTCGTCAAAGGTCCCATAAAGTATATACATTCTTGATCGTCATGAGTCGACCTAGACATGTCCGTCCGTCCGTTTGTCGAAATCACGATAAAGGTCGAACGCGTAAAGTTAGCCCATAGTGGTGGGTATAAAAACTGTTATGACTTCTAAGAAATGTGCCAAGTACGATTCAAATGGGTCTATGACTTGATATAGCTCCCATATAAACCGATCTTCCGATGTGACTTCTTGAGCTCCTGGAAGCCGCAATTTTTGTCCGACTTGACTAAAATTTTGCATATAGTGCTCTGTTGTGACTGCCATTCACGATAGAGGTCGAATGCGTAAAGCTAGCCTATAGTGGTGTGTTTAAAAATTGTTATGACTTCTAAGAGATGTGCCAAGTACGGTCCAAATCGGTCTATAAACTGGTATAGCTCCCTTGTAAACCGATATCCTGCTATGACTTCTTGAGCGCTACAAGACGCAATTTTTGTCCGATTTGGCTGAAATTGAGCATGTAGTGCTTTGTTATGACTTTCAGGAACTGTGCCAAGTACTGCCAAAATCAGTCTATAATCTGATATAGCTCCCATGTAAACCGGTCTCTCGATCATTCTTGTTCGGTTCCAAGAAGCTTTAATCTTGCTGGTTTGACAGAAGTTTGGTATGCAGAATAAAATTATGCAATTCAACTAAAATTTATTTTGTATAAATTTTTAGCTCAATCCATGGTGGTGGTTTCCGATGATTCGGCCCGGCCGAACTTATCACGCTTTTACTTGCTAAATTTAGCATCTTAACCTTAAACAAGTAAAAAGGCATAATTTATGCCTCCATAGAAGCTTTATCGAAATATGGTCCGATTCGGACCAAATTCGACACGGATATTAAGTTTTGTTATAAGTACAAGTCATTGTTCAATTTTGCAGAACAAAATATTGGTTTTTTTGGTAGCCATATCCAAACATGGACAGATCTGAACCATATATGACACAGATGTCGAAAAGCCTAACATAAGTTACTGTGTCAAATTTTAGCGAAATCGGATTATAAATGTGCCTTTTAAGGGGCCAAGACTTTAAATCGAGATGTCGGTATATATGGCAGCTATATCCAAATCTGGACCGATCTGGACCAAATTGAAGAAGGATGTCGAAGCCCTAACACAACTTACTGACCCAAATTTCGGCGAAAGCGGACATTAAATGCGCCTTTCATTGGCCCAAAACCTTATATCGAGAGATTGGCCTATAAGGCAGCCATATCCAAATCTGGTCCGATCTGAGCCAAATTAAAGAAAAAAGTCGAGGAGCCAAACACAACTCACTGTCCCAAATTTCGGCAATATCGGACAATAAATGCGCCTTTTATGGGCCCAGAACCTTAAATCGAGGGATCCGTTTATATGACAGCTATATTCAAATCTAATCCGATCAGGGCCAAATTGAAGATAGATGTCGAAGAGCCAAAGAAAACTCACTGTCCCAAACATTGGATAATAAATGCGCGTTTTATGGGCCCTGAACCTTAAATCGAGGGATCTGTCTATATGGCAGCTATATCCAAAACTGAACCGATTAAGGCCAAATTGACGAAGGATGTCGAAGGGCTAAACACAACTCACAGTCCCAAATTTCAGCAAAATCGGATAATAAATGTGGCTTTTATGGGTCTAAGACTCTAAATCGGAGGATCGGTCTATATGGCAGCTATAACCAAATCTGAACCGATCCGAACCAAATTAACGAAATATGTCGAGGGACCTAACGCAACTCACTGTCCCAAATTTCAGCAAAATCGGATGATAAATTTGGCCTCTAAGAGTCTAAGACCCTAAATCGGAGGATCGGCCTATATGGCAGCTATATCCAAATCTGGACCAAATTAACAAAGGATGTCAAATGGCCTAACACAACTCACTGTCCCAAATTTCAGCAAAATCGGATGATAAAAGTGGCTTTTAAGGGCCCAAAAACCTTAAATCGAGAGATCGGTCTATATGGCAGCTATATCCAAAACTGAACCGATTAAGGCTAAATTGAAAAAAAGATGTCGAAGGGCTTAACACAACTCACTTTCCCAATTTTCAGTAAAATCGGATGATAAATATGGCCTCTAAGGGCCTAAGACCCTAAATCGGAGGATCGGCCTATATCGGAGGATCGGCAGCTTTATCAAATCTGAACCGATCTGGGCCAAATCAACGAAGGATGTCGAATGGCCTAACACGACTCACAGACCCAAATTTCAGCAGAATCGGATAATAAATGTGGCTTTTATGGGCCTAAGACCCTAAATCGGTGGATCGGTCTATATGGGGTCCACATCAATGTATAGTCCGATATAGCCCATCTTCGAACTTAACCTGCTTATAGACAAAAAAAAGAATCTGTGCATAGTTTCAGCTCAATATCTCTGTAGCATGATTTCAACAGACAGACGGACGGACTTGACTCGATCGTCTTAGATTTTTACGCTGATCAAGAATATAAATACTTTATAGGGTCCGAAATGGATATTTCGATGTGTTGTAAACGGAATGACAAAATAAGTACACCCCCATCCTTCGGTGGTGGGAATAAAAATTAAAAGTCAAATATTTCCAAAACCAGTAAAGATATTGCATACCTCTAAAAGTGATTTTCGATCATTATGTAGCAAAAAAATTTTGGAAAACGGACCACAAATGAAGAATTGCCAACCCGAACAATTTTTCGAATTGGCGTGTTGATCAATTTTAGGGCCCTGTCATGAGTCATCCAGATCACCTAGGATCTTTAAATTTTGCAAATGATCCCAATAACGCCTCGGCTCCATATATTTAAAATTTCAAAGCGTTATCTGTGTCCGTTCTCAAATGGCATATATTTTACTAGTGTTTTTCGATTCCAACGCACAGTGGGATAGTGCATCGGAGCATTTCCTATATCATTGCTAGACTTTCGCGGCTAACAGACACCGGCATGAGATCACAACAGCAGGCTTGAAACAACTTGGGGCTTCGAATGGAGAACAATTAGGGATTTTGCGAGTAGCACGGAATTCCTGACTTCGATTTTCTTTTTAGATGTTATTTTTTATACCCTCCACCATAGGATGGGAGTATACTAATTTCGTCATTCTGTTTCTAACACCTCGAATTATGCGTCTGAGACCCCATAGAGTATATATATATTCTTGATCGTCATGTCATTTTAAGTCGATCTAGCCATTTGCGTCCGTCTGTCCATCTGTCCGTCCGTCTGTCCGTCCGTCCATCCGTCTTTCGAAATCACGCTAAATTTCGAAGGAGTAAAGCTAAGCGTTTTAAATTTTGCACAAACACTTCTTATTAGTGTATGTCGGTTGGGATTGTAAATGGGCAAAATCGGTCCATGGTTTGATATAGCTGCCATATAAACCGATCTTGGGTCTTGACTTCTAGAGATTCTAGAGGGCGCAATTTTTATCTGATTTAGTTGAAATTTTGCATTAAGTGTTCTAGTATGACTTCCAACCACCGTTTAAAGTATGGTCTATATAAGTCCATAACCTGATATAGCTCCCATATGAACCGATCACCCGAATAGATTTCTTGAGCCTCTAGAGGGCGCAATTCCTTTCCGATTTGGCTGAAATTTTCCATGACGCGTTTCTTTATGACTTACATTAACTGTGCTAAGTATGGTCCAAATCGGTTCATAACCTGATATAACTGCTATATAAACCGATCTTGAGTCTTGACTTCGTGAGCCACTATAAGTTGTAATTCTTATCCGATTTGTTTGAAATTTTGCACGAGGTGTTTTATTATGACTGCCAACAACCGTGTTATGTATGGTTCAAATCGGTCAATAACCTCATATAACTGCTATAAAAACGGATCTTGGATCTTGACTTCTTGAGCTTCTAGAGGGCACAATTCTTATCCGATTTGGACGAAATTTTGCATGAAGTGCTTAATTTTTTTTTCACGTAACCAACACGCAGGGAATTCTCCTATGTATGCAGCGCATTGCGTTGGCAATTAGAAGAGTTAAGAGTTAGTGGAGGGAAAGAGGGACTAGTATTTATTGATATTCGTCTTAAATTTCTGAACGTGAATGTCGGTGGGAAAGACATTAGCCGGAAGTCGATTCCACATACGAATGGTTCTATGGTCGAATAAATATGAATAACACAGACTACTGTTATCGGTAAATGAGTAGACTGGATTCGAAGTCTGGCCCAATAGATCGTCAATGAAAATAAGAAAAAGGGAAGGGGAAAGGACAGAGCCTTGAGGCACACCTGCGGTCAATGTATACTCATCGGATGAGAACCCATCTACAACAACTCGTATAGTGTGATCTCTGAGAATGCTCGATATAAATCGAACGAAGTTATTACCGACTCCAAAAGCTACATGGCTTGATAAGAGATTTATCCAATATGGTTGTTTTGGTATGACTTCCAACAACTGTTCTAAGTATGATCTAGATCGATATATTATCTTATATAGCTGCCATATAAACCGATCTCCCAGTTTGACATTTAGAGCCTTTGGAGGGCGTAATTATTACTCGATTTGCCTGAAATTTTGTAGGCGGTGTTTTTCTATGACTGGTGTTTTTCTATTCGAAAAAGTCATTTAAAGAACTTGACAAATGCGATCCCATGGTGGAGGATATATAAGATTCGACCCGGCCGAACTTAACACGCTTTTACATGTTAGTACTTAGAGCGCGCAACAAGCCGATCACTGACTTATGCGTATAACTATACTGGCATGGGGTGGATTAATATTCCCACCCACTTTTAAACCTAAACTTACATAATGCGACTTGGCAGTTTTCCATTCCGCAATTTTTCAGATTATCATTTTTGTTTTATGATTTTACTACATTGATATTGTTTTTGTTTTTTGAACAGTCTTAGTTAATAGTTCCAATTACAATTATATTATTCATCATACTACTATTAAACCTCGAGTAGTCCTTTATTTAAAAGCCAGGGTAGTATTGATTCCATTTGTTGGCGATAGCGGGTATTGGAATACAGTTGACGCTTAAATGCTGCACCATCGTCTGAAGCACCCATCAAGTTCTCAAGATTGGCAGTATCCGTGGGATCGATAAGAACGCCACACAAGACATTGGTTAAGGTGACATATGCTGCAAATGAGTAGTCACAACCATTAAAGTAACATCCGTAAAAAACTGAAACTATACACCTTACTTACCCCACATTCCATTTTCATACAACTGGCAATGTATGTCCCTTATTGATGGTATGGCTTTGGGATATTTCAACAGCTTCAGATGATACTGCAAATGTTTGTGATAGTAGGATATCATATAGTCAAACTTGGACAACTTAATATCAATTTTGCAAGATGACATGATGAAGTACCACAAATCCTGTGCTGGCGAATTGTAGCTAGGTACCTGATAATCCACAAAATATGTGTCGAGAAGCTCATTACTATCGTTGTCATACCGGAACATTATGTTATTGGACCAAGTATCACCATGATTAAGTACCCTAAAAGCATTATCATCCTTATCGTCGGTTTTCGCCATTAGCTTGAATATTTCATCAAATATTTGTGGTTGAATTTTCTCAACCTTATCATAGTACAGGTCTGAGTTGGAAAATTGCCCAACACATTCCAATAGCATCGATGTTATATTACTGTACATGCCTTTAACCATGTCATAGCATTCTGGTCTGTACTGGCTTTTGCTATACTTATCGGGGTAATTGCCATTCCTTACCACTCTTACCGCCGAGGCAGCATGCCATTGAGCTAATTTCTTAAGGACGCTCTCAGCATGTCTCATATCTAAGCCTTCTAAACGATTGGCATTACGAAAGCCTTTATACTTCAGATTTTCCATGAGAATATATGGTTCAGTTGTTGGAAGTGTATAGGACTTGGCTCCAAATCTTACATGTACTCCAGCCTCCATTAAGATTTGTTCTAATTCCGGAACTAAATCACGATACATGCCAGTTTCAATATCAAATGCATTGTAACTTTTGATCATTTCGCGATAACTATCAGTGTCATGTCCCACTTTGAACATAAAACTGAGAGGTTTCAAGGAGCCATCTTTAACAAAGATAAACAAATAATTAAAAAGGTGTATTCTATATCAAAGCTAGTATTGATCTTAATGAAATCAAATTTATTGCAAATAAATTTAAATACATGTTTCCTCTCTATATTCGTACACATAGACTCAGCACTAGTACAATCGGGTAGATAACCTTTCGGTACATCTTCAGAACAAATCATCCACCCAGTAGGAATATATGGTATATATATAGTGTTAGCATCCAAGCTACTGCAAGAAGAGCACAGTAATATAAAGGGTTTTCCAACAAGAGATGTAATGTAAATCACCCGGTATTTGGGTAGTTTTCATTTTTGAAGACATTATTCTTCGACATTCAACAATGCTTTGAAATGAATAACCATTCACTACTACAAATAAAAGTGTGCCAAGATTCGGTCCACCACCACCAAATATCTCCAAATATCTGTAAGGGTTCAAGAAGTCAAATCCAGAGATCGGTTTACATGGAAGTAATATCAGGTTACAGGCAAAAATCTCACATTTTGTGAAAAAAATGTTTGCCTGAAGCACTTTTTGCTTTATTAACAAATATTTTTAATTTTTAGCAAAATATCTCGCGACTTCTGCTTATTTAAAATATTTTTAAAAAAATCGCGCGATTTTTAAAAACATTTTTCTCCTGGTGGACTCTTTACTTTTTTAACCATAGTAAAAATATCTTAAAAAGTTGCGTTGATTTTTGAAAATCGCGGGATCTGTGAAAATATTTTTTGCCTGCGCCGCTTTATTCTTATAAAACAATCGTTTGCATGATATACGTCAAGCAAAGTTGCCTTTTTCTACTACTTCTCTTTTTCGCAAACACTTCTTCCAATTTTGGTTAAAATCATATATGAAGATTAGATTAGGTTTAAGTGGCAGTCTGCCATCCGACTCACTTAGACGTTTTTGTCCATTGTGATACCACAGCAACAGAAGAAGGAAGATGCCTTCTAGTTTCTACCTTTGAACCATCCAGATCGCCTTAAAAAAGCCCAATAACTTGCCAATATTCACATTCGCTAAATCAGACAGGTTCTCAAAGAAATGAGAACCTAAAGTGAAACTCCTTCTGACTGCTAGTGCGGGAGACACACACAGAAGGTGTTCAATAGTCTCTTCTTCTTCGATGGCCTCACAGCTTCTGCAAAAGCCGTTGCTGTTAACCTTCAGTCTGTCAGCATGTTTTTCAATAAGACAATGTCAAGACGAACACAATGACTGAGACTTCTGTTCTAGCCAATAGCAGCTGTAGACCTCTTCAAGCCTAAATTAGTCCACATAGTTTTGGAATGCTCACAGCCCCTTATAGTGACCATATACGAAATTACATCACCAATTGTAATTACACTGTAAACAACACATTGCATGTGAGTGTTTGGGAGGTAAATGCATTATAAAAATACACACCAAATTCTAAATCGGAGTTTGACCCCAATTTAATAATAGGGCGCAAATTGCATATTTTGGGGTCATTCTTCATAAGAAAAATCACTCCAACTTTGGGGTCTTTTTTCACTTCCAATTTAGGCCGCAATTGTTATTGCGCCAGAACACCCTATACACATCCAACATTTATTATCCAAAAGTCTGCACTATCGGTTCACTTACATTTTTTATACCCATCACCATAGGATGGGGGTATACTTATCTAGTCATTCCGTTTGTAACACCTCAAAATATTCGTTTAAGACCCCATAAAGTATATATATTCTTGATCGTCTATATGTTCTGAGTCGATCTAGCAATGTCCGTCCGTCTGTCAATAGAAATCACGATTGCGGCCGAACGAGTAAAGCCAGCCGCTTGCACAGATAATTAATATTGATGTAGATCGTTGGGGATTGCAAATGGGCCATATCGGTTAAAATTTGGATATAGCTCCCATATAAACCGATCTCCCGATTAGACCTCTTGAGTTCTTACAAGCCCCAATTTTTGTCCGATTTGACTGTAATTGAGCATGTAGTGTTTTGTTATGACTTCCAACAACAGTGGCAAGTACGGTCCGAATCGGTCAATAACCTGATATCGCTCGCATATAAACCGATCTCCCGATTTGACTTCTTGAGCCCCTGAAAGCCTCAATTTTCATCGGATTTGGCTGAAGGTGTTCTGTTATAACTTCCAACAACTCTGCCTTGTATGGTCAAAATGGGTCTATAACCTGATATATTTAGTTCCCATCTCCCGATTTGACTTCTTGAGCCCCTGGAAGCTGCAATTTTCATCTGATGTAGCTGAAATTTTGCATTTTGTGTTCCGTAAAGACTTTTAACAACTGTTTTAAGTACGTTTCAAACCAGTCTATAACCTGATATAGTTCCCATATAAACCGATCTACCAATTTGACTTCTTGAGTCATTACAAGCCGCAATTTTTATCCGATTCGGCTCGGCCGAACTTAACTCGCTTTAGACTTTGAATCAACAATTTGAAATGTTGCAAACAGAATTACGAAAGTAGCGTAGTCCCCATCCTGTGACTCTATTAATTTAGTCATAACTCCTAAATTGTTCCTAATATTGAGAGAATTTTTGGTTTACGAATTGAAGTACTACATATCTTACCATTTAATGAAATCACAAATTCAACCTTTAGCATAAGGCTGGCATAATTCTCCCCTGGTGCTAGAGCCGGTTCAATTTTAAACTCCTTAATCTCTTTAAATTCTGGTTCAACTTCTTTTAGAGTTCCCTCGAAAAGTTTAGCCTCAACCCATTTGGGGACAATAGATAATTGTGTCTGATTATCATCGTTGGTGCTCATAGTTAAAATAGTGAAGTGGCGTAAATATGTTGACAAAATCCCCTAAAATTTGTAATCTTTTTTGACCGAACATACACCTGTATAAATTCACCGGTTAAATTCAAATCACGGCACAGCGGATACTGAGAGCCAAACATGTTTTGAAGAACTCTTAAGTAACTGTAGTATGGTGTTGTATAGTAGTCAATAGTAGTCACTACCTCAATATGCTGTGAATGAGACTACGCGCGGTAGTTTAACTGATATTGAACAGCGTATGTTAGATTAGACGAAGGGTCTCTCTCATTGAGCATTCGAGGGCTGTATATATGCTTGCATTCGTGAGGTTCAAGTTCTGACAAACATGACAAACAAGTAATTTAGAAAGCTTAATATGCAACGACATATGTACAATATATAAGAAAGAGAGAACATCTGTTCTCGTTTTCTTTCTCCATGGTTTGTTTTGTCCGAAAAAGAGATTTTATACAAACAAATTATTCTTGTTTGTTATGTATACAAAAAATGATTTAAAGCTTTCTTTTGGTCAAGTTTATGGGTGAATTTCATAACACAGACATAGTTGCCAGATTATTTTTTTTTTTAAATCGCTGCATATAATAATTTCTCACCGTAATAAGCAAAAAGCACATGAAGTAGATTTTTACAAAGAATTTTTGACAAAATGGAAAAAATTTTACATTTATAGAATTTTTTTTAGTAAAACCCTAAAAATATTTTGAATAACAAAAGAAAATCTGCTGAAACGAGAACAAATTTCTGCTGTTTTCAAAAATAGCTCACGGACACATCCCTACACTCAAGGAAATAGAAAAAATAACAACAAGAACGGGGAGACAAACTTCTGACATTGATATGTCAGTGCTGTATGATTCAAGTTTTAGGCTCAATGATAGAGGACCTCCGTTTTTCGTCCCTGTTCCTTCATGGTAAAATTTGCAATAATAACAAACTTGCATCCTCTTACATGCTCATCATAAATTGATCAGCAGACGTTTTCACCCAACATTTCAAACAGTCTCCTTGCTTTTTTTAAAGTACTTTTTTAATATCAGCAAAATCAATTTCGAACAGTCAGCAGTCAAAAAATCACTCTAAGGAGATAGTGGTAAATACATAATGAAGTTTCATGTAATATACAATATTCATAACAAATTAAAGTTAAAGTTACCAGATTGAGTGTCAATACGAGTATTGCAGCCAATAAACCGTACTACCTAATCGCTCTTCTCGCGAGAATTATCAATATACAACGCCCGGTTGTATATAATATCCCCATCCTATGGTGGAGGGTATAAAAACCTTTACCATAGGATGGGCGTATACAAATTTCGTCATTCCGTTTGTAACACCCCGAAATTTGCGTCTTAGACCCCATCAAGAATATATATTCTTGATAGTCATGACATTTTAAGTCGATCTAGCCATGTCCGCCCGTCTGTCCTTCCGTCCGTCTGTTTGTCGAAAGCACGCTAACTTTTGAAGGAATAAAGCTAATCGCTTGAAATTTTACACAAATACTTTTGGTTGGGATTGTAAATGGTCCAAATCGGTCCATGTTTTGATATAGCTGCCATATAAACCGATCTCGGGTCTTGACTTATTGAGCCTCTAGAGGGCGAGATTCTCGACCGATTTGACTGAAATTTTCCACGTGGTGTTTTGGTATCACTTCCAACAACTGTGGTAAGTATGGTTCAAATAGGTTCATAACCTTGAAAAGCTGTCATATAAACCGACCTCAAATCTTGACTTCCAATCCGATTTGGCTTAAATTTTGCACGAGGTGTTTTGTTATGGCTTCTAACAACTGTGCTTAGTATAGCGCAAATCGTAAGAGTAAGAGAGGGAATTACAGAGCACGACACAGGGGAAATTTATCGCCACTCCTATGGTGACCACCATAAATAACCTATTACAGATCCTGACGGAGGAAGAATTTTAAGCCTGCTAGGCAGACGGTGTTATAATACTTCTAAGGGATTATAAATGCGCCTTTTATGTGGCCAAGACTTTAAATCGAGATATCGGTCTATATGGCAGCTATATCCAACTCTGGACCGTTTTGGACCAAGTTGCAGAAAAATGTCTAATGTCGAATACAACTCACTGTCCCAAATTTCCGCGAAATCAGACAACAAATGCGCCTTTTATGGCCCCAAAACCTTAAGAGATCGGTCTATATGGCAGCTTTATCTAAATCTGGACCGATCTAAGCCATATTAAAGAAGTATGTCGAAGGGCCTAACACAACTCATTGTCCTAAATTTCGGCGAAATCGGACAATAATGCTATATGGCAGCTATATCCAAATCTAGACCGATCCATTTTGCAAAAGTATGTCGTTGGGGCTTAACTTAACTCACTGTCCCAAATTTCGGCGACATCGGACAATAAATGCGCCTTTTATGGGCCCTAAACCTTAAATCGAGAGATCGGTCTATATGGCAGCTTTATCCAAATCTGGACCGATCTGAACCAAATTAACCCTAAATCGGCGGATCGGTCTATATGGCATATATATCCAAATCTGGACCGATATAGCCCATCTTCGACTTTAACCTAACAGCTTATGAACAAAAAAGACTCTGTGCAAAATTTCAGCTCAATATCTCTATTTTTATACCCTCCACCATAGTATGGGGGGTATACTAATTTCGTCATTCTGTTTGTAACTACTCGAAATATTCGTCTGAGACCCCATAAAGTATATATATTCTTGATCGTCGCGACATTTTATGTCGATCTAGCCATGTCCGTCCGTCTGTCTGTCGAAAGCATGCTAACTTCCGAAGGAGTAAAGCTAGCCGCTTGAAATTTTGCACAAATATTTCTTATTAGTGTAGGTCGGTTGGTAATGTAAATAAGCCATATCGGTTCATGTTTTGATATAGCTGCCATATAAACCGATCTTGGGTCTTCACTTCTTGAGCCTCTAGAAGGCGCAATTCTTATCCGATTGGGATGAAAGTTTGCACGACATGTTTTGTTATGATATCCAACAGCTTTGCCAAGTATGATTCAAATCGGTTCATAACATGATATAGCTACCATATAAAGAGATCTGGGCACTTGACTTCTTGAGCTTCTAGAGGTCGCAGTTCCTATCCGATTTGGCTGAAATTTAGCATGACGTATTTTATTATGACTTTCAACAACTGTGTCAAATAAGGTTACAATCGGTTCATAACCTGATATAGCTGCCATATAAACCGATCTGGGATCTTGACTTCTTGAGCCTCTAGAGGTCGCATTTATTACCCGATTTGCCTGAAATTTTGTACGACGGATTCTCTCATGACCATCAACATACGTGTTTATTATGGTATGAATCGGTCTATAGCCCGATACAGCTCCCATATAAATCGATCTCTCTATTTTACTTCTTGAGCCCCCAAAGGGCGCAATTCTTATTCGAATTGGCGGACATTTTACACAGGTCTCCAACATATAATTCAATTGTGGTCCAAACCGGACCATATCTTGATATCGCTCTAGTAGCAGAGCAAATCTTTTCATATATCCTTTTTTTTTGCCTAAGAAGAGATGCCGGGAAAAGAACTTGACAAATGCGATCCATGGTGGAGGATATATAAGATTCGGTCCGGCCGAACTTAGCACGCTTTTACTTGTTAAAGACTGTAGCGTGATTTCAACAGACAGACGGACGGACATGGCTAAATCGCCTTAGATTTTTACGCTGATCAAGAATATATATACTTTATAGGGTCGGAAATGGATATTTCGATGTGTTTCAAATGGAATGACAAAATGAATACACCCCCATCCTTGGGTGGTGGGTATACAAATCGGTTCAGATTTGAATATAGCTCCCATATATATGTTCGTCCGATTTCGAGAAATATTCCAATAAAGTGCTCATTTGTTTACCGATTATCTCGAAATTTTGCAGGAAGAATTTTTCTTATGACTCTCGAACTTCCAGCTGAAATTCATAGACATCGGTCTTTATTTATGTCGCCCGATTGTATTTAAAGAGCCACTGCAATCGCATTTATTGCCAAATTGCCAAAATTTTACACAACGCTTTCTACCTCAATATCTGAGAAGTTTGCTCGAAATCGGTTCAGATTTAGATATAGCCCCAATATATATGTTCGTCAGATTTTACGTAATTTGCAATTGTCATTTGTCAACCATAGTTATTATAGTTTGAACATATTTTCTCGAAAATTGATACGGATTGTTTAATTACTCATCTGAAAACATCCGCCGAGGTCCATCAGAATTGGTTCAGAATTGGATATAGCTCCCCCATTGTTCTTGTACTATGTAGTTGGCACCATTATAAGACCAGAAATTTGTCTAGCAGCATTCGTATTAAACACATTTGGTCAAAATCCGGTGAATAACACCATCTATGAACCTATAGCAGCTATATCGAAATATAGTGCAATCTAGACCAAACTCGTTAGGACCTCGAGGGGTACAACACAACTCACGGTTCCAAATTTCAACAAAACCAGGCAGTAAATGGGCCATATATGGGTTCAAGACTGCAAGTCGGGTGATCGGTCTATATAGCAGCTGTATCGAAATATGGTCTGATCTGCCCCTTAATTCAAAAGTATGTCGATGGGTCAAAAGCAACTGGCTGTTCAAAATTTGATATAGCTCCCATATATATCTTTCATACACCACTACTGTGGTACAGGGTATAATAGATTTGTGCATTTTTGCACGAAGTGCTTTTTGTGATGTCCCAATATGTGTACAAAATTTCATCTAAATCGGTTCAGATTTAGATATAGCTCCCATATATAACTTTCGATTTGACCTATTAAGGTTGTAGAAAGCACAATTTTGAGCCGATCTCTACAAAATTTGGCACGAAGTGCTTTTTGTGACATCCCAATATGTGTGAAAAATTTCATAAAAATCGGTCCAGATTTAAATATAGCTCCCATAGATATATTTCATCCGATATTACCTTTTAAGGCTTTAGAAGCCACAATTTTGGTCCGATCTCTACAAAATTTTTCATGAGATGGTTTAATTGACATCCCAATACGTGTGCAAAATTTTATCAAAATCGATTTAGATAAAACTACCCTATATATCTCTTATGCGTTTCGACTTTTAAGGCTGTAGAAGCCACAATTTTCTTTACATTGTAAGAAAATCATATAAGGTTCTATTCGATATTTCAATAGGTAAGCGAAATTAAAGTCTGACTAAATTTGGATATAAGTGTTATCTATTAAAAGTATTACGTATACTCGGTGGTGTAGGGTATTATATAATCGGCGCGGCCCGACTTTTGCCTTTCCTTACTGTTTTTTTTATTATAAAATAAACAATTTAACAATCCAAAAGTCCGCGATTTAAAAGCCATGGCAGTATGGCTTCCATATGCTTGCGATAACGAGGATTGGAGTACATCTGTCTCCTGAATATAGTTGCATTCTCCGATTCACTCAGGATGTTGCTCAAATCGGCGTTTTTGCAGGGATCGCATAGAGCCGCAGCCATAACAATTGTAACAGTGGCATAACCTGCAAATATTTTTAGATTGGTTATAGAAATGCATTCTTCACTTTTGTATGTTTCATTGCAACTTACCCCATACTCCATGCCTATACACCATATAATGAATGTCCTTAAGCGTAGGTACATATTTGGCATATTTAAGCAATCTCAAATTTTCTATCAAATGTTTGTGATAGAATGCCACCAAGTAATCGAATTTTTCCAATTTGATTTCATATTTACACGATGACAAGATGAAGTACAATAAGTCTGGTGCTGGGGAAGTATAACGGGGAGTTTGAAAGTCAACAAAATAAGTCTCAAGTACTTCGCCTTTATCTTCATCATATTTGAACATTATGTTATTGGACCAAATATCACCATGAGTTAGAACTTTAAAGACATCCCCATCTTCCTCGCGTTCAATGGTCTTGTAGAGTTCGTCTACTATATTATTTTGCAATTGAACTACCTTATCATAATACCTATCGGAGTTGGAATATTCCTTTATACATTGCAGCAACACCTGCTTGGAATTTTCATACAAGCCTTTGACTATCTCATAACATTGGGGTTTTATATAGCCCTTGGCGATGTAATCCGGATATCTGCCTTTCGTGGCGACTCTTACCGCTGAGGCAGCATGCCACTGGGCCAATTTTTGTAGTACACATTTGGTGTGCTTCATGTCTAAACCCTCCAAGCGATTAGAGTTGCGAAAACCTTTAGTTTTAAGATTTTCCAGAAGCATGTGCATCTCATCAGTGGGTAACTTGTAGGCTTTGGGGGAAAATCTCACATTCAATCCAGCATCAAGAAACATTTCCTGCAGTTCAGGTATAACATCGGTATAAATGCCCATTTCCACATCGAAGACATTATGTGGCTTAAGCATTTCCCTATAGAGTTCTGTATCCTGGCCGACTTTCATCATGAAGCTAACCGTTTTAGTAGAATCATCTGAAAAAAATTTGACAATTATACATCCAGTATTATAATTAACTAGCAAATATATCTGTAAGGAAAATTATATTACAAATTTCTTGTAGCATAAGGTTAGGTAAGAGTGTTAGTCCTTTACAGACTCACTTAGACAATTTTAAGTCTACTGTGATACCACAAATGCGAAATACAAACGCCTATGGGGAGAATCTAATCTACTACTAAGGCTGGCAAAATATCGATGGGACCTTTAATTGTTGTTAGAATATCGATTTAAATTTTTGCAAAATTGAACAGAAATGGGTGACCTGACATTGAATGTCTCCTAAAAGATAAATGGCGCCTATAGAGGGCGCAATTTTCATCCGATTGGGATACAATTTTGTTCAATGACTTCCAACTGGTTTGGTTTTTTGCGGTCTGTGCATTGATATTCCAAATGCAAATTTGCCCATGAATATTCCACTAAGGAACAGGGACAAACTTCTCACATATCAATGAGTGCTGTCCGATTCAAGTTAAAGCTCAATGATAAAGAGCCGGCGTGATGCAGTTCGACACCTCTTTAGGGAGAAGTTTTTACAAGGCTAGTACCTCACAAATGTCCCCGGCATTAGGAGGGGACAAACACTGCTGAATAATTTTTTTCTGATGGTCTCGCCAGGATTTGAATCCAGGCGTTCAGCGTCAGGGCGGACATGCTAACCCACGGGCTACGGTGGCCACCAATAGTTTGATATTACTTCGATATAAATGGATCTCCTGATTTTTACTTCTAATTTTCATTTGAACTATAGGTGATGGAAAATTACCAATAGTATCGATATTTACTATTAGAAATATCGAATGTTGCTATTATTCTAGTTTACCAGCTCTACCCACGACCCTTTTACTGGCAGTTCGTGTACGCTACCAACTCGGCTGCCGGGGTGCCTTAATCTTATATTTAACAAATAAAGCTTGCTTAGCTCGGACGGGCCGAATCTTATACACCCTCCACAATGGATCGCATTTGTCAAGTTCTTTGCCCGGCATCTCTATATAGGCAAACAAAAGATAACGGATAAAGTTTGACATGCTTTTAAAGCTATATCAGGTTATGGACCGATTCAGACCATACTTGATATGGATGTTGGAGACCAAAGTGGAAGTCATTGAACAAAATTTCAGCCAAATCGGAAAAGAATCGGTAGATCGGTTTATATGGAAAAAAACACTTCATGCTAAATTTCAGACAAATCCGATAAGAAATACGCCCTCTAGAGGCTCAAGAAGTCAAGATCAGAGATCGGTTTATATGGCAGCTATACCAAAACATGGACCGACATCGCCGACATTTAATTTGCACTCTCATAGTAACCTAAAAACAAAAATTTCGTATCCAAATTTGTAGTAGAAAGACTAAGGGGACCGCCCCACCCCAAAGCCCACCAGGATATATAAAACAATCATGACAATGTGGGACACAGGTGAAAGATATTGGAGAGTACATAACGAATCTGATATCCAAATGTGGGGCCAGCTGATTAGGGGCCGCTCCATCCTCAAAACATCCGGTAAAACGGACATATTTACCAATCATGGCAATATGGAGCACAAATGAAAGCACTTTCGGAGTAAAGCATGAGTCTGATATCAACTTTTGGCACCAAATGTCTAGGGGGCCATCCCACTTCCATATTGCCCGCTAATATGACATATTTGCTAACCTTGGCATAATGGGGCTCAAAACAAGGTAATTAAGGGTAGAGCATGAATCGGATTTTTATATCCTCCACCATAGGATTTGGGTATACTAAATTCGTCATCCTGTTTGTAACTCCTCGAAATATTCGTCTAAGACCCCATAAAGTATATATATTCTTGATCGTCATGACATTTTATGTCTGTCTGTCTGTCGAAAGCACGCTAACTTTCGAAGCAGTTAAGCTAGCCGCTTGAAATTTTGCACAAGTACTTGGTATTAGTGTAGGTCGGTTGGGATTGTAAATGAACCATATCGGTGAATGTTTTGATATAGCTGCCATATAAACCGACCTTGGGTCTTGACTTCTTGAGCCACTAGAGGGCAAAATTTTTATCCGATTTGGCTGAAATTTTTCATAGGGTGTTTTATTACGAATTTCAACAACTGTGCTGAGTATGGTTGAAATCGATCCATAACCTGATATAGCTGTCATATAAACCGATCTCGGGTCTTGTCTTCTTGAGCTACTAGAGGACGCAATTATTATCCGATTTGGCTGAAATTTTTCATGAGGTGTTTTATTGTGATTTTCAAAAACTGTGCTAAGAATATTTCATATCGGTCGATAACCTGATATAGCCGCTATATAAACGGATCTGGGGTCTTGACTTCTTAAGCCTTTACAGGGAGCAATTCATATCCGATTTGGCTGAAATATTGCACGACGTGTTTTGTTATGACTTCCAACAACTGTATTAAGAATGGTTTTAATCGGTCCATGTTTTGATATAGCTGCCATATAAACCGATCTGGGGTCTTGACTTCTTGAGTCACTAGAGGGCGCAATTATTATCCGATTAAGCTGAAATTTTGTACAACGGCTTCTCACATGACCTTTAACATACGTGTTGAAAATGGTATGAATCTGCTTATTGCCTAATGTAGCTCTCCTTTAAACCGGTCTACCTTTTTTACTTCTTCAGCTCATAAAGGGCGCAATTCTTACTAGATTTGGTTGAAATTTTACACAATGACTTCTACTATGGTCTCCAATATTCAGTTCAATTATGGTCTGAAATGAACCATAACTTGATATTGTTCCAATAACATAGCAATTCTTTTCTTTTATCCTTTGTTTGCCTAAAAAGAGATATCGTGGCAAGAGCTCGACAAATGCGATCCATGGTGGAGGGTATATAAGATTCGGCCCGGCCGAACTTAGCACGCTTTTACTTGTTATACCCCCCACCATAAGATGGGGGGTATACTAATTTCGTCATTCTGTTTGTAACTACTCGAAATATTCGTCTGAGACCCCATAAAGTATATATATTCTTGATCGTCGCGACATTTTATGTCGATCTAACCAGGTTCGTCCGTCTGTCCGTCCGTCCGTCTGTCTGTCTGTCGAAAGCACGCTAACTTCCGAAGGAGTAAAGCTAGCCGCTTGAAATTTTGCACAAATACTTCTTATTAGTGTAGGTCGGTTGGTATTGTAAATGGGTCATATCGGTCCATGTTTTGATATAGCTGCCATATAAACCGATCTTGGGTCTTGACTTCTTGAGCCTCCAGAGTGCGCAATTCTTATCCGATTGGAATAAAATTTTGCACTACGTGTTTTGTTATAACAGATAACAACTGTGTAAAGTATGGTTGAAATCGGTTCTTAACCTGATATAGCTGCAACAAAACCCATCTTGGTCTTGATTTCTTGAGCCTCTAGAGGGCGCAATTCTTATCCGATTTGAATGAAATTTTGCATGAAGTATATTGTTATGATATCCAACAACTATACGTGGTATGGTTTAAATCGGTTCATAACCTGATATGGCTGCCATATAAACCGAACTGGGATCTTGACTTCTTGAGCCTCTAGAGGTCGCAATTATTATCCGATTTGGCTGAAATTTTGCATGAGTTGTTTTGTTATGACTTTCAACATTTGTGCTAAGAATATGTCACATCGGCCGATAACCTGATATAGCTGCCATATAAACCGATCTGGGGTCTTGACTTCTTAAGCCTCTACAGGGAGCAATTTTTATCCGATTTGGCTGAAATATTGCACGACGTGTTTATAGCCTAATATAGCTCTCCTATAAACCGATCTACCTATTTTACTTCTTCAGCCCATAAAGGGCGCAATTCTTACTAGATTTGGTTGAAATTTTACACAATGACTTCTACTATGGTCTCCGATTTTCAGTTCAATTATGGTCCGAAATGAACCATAACTTGATATTGTTCCAAATAACATAGCAATTTTTTTCTTTTATCCTTTGTTTGCCTAAAAAGAGATACCGTGGCAAGAGCTCGACAAATGCGATCCATGGTGGAGGGTATATAAGATTCGGCCCGGCCGAACTTAGCACGCTTTTACTTGTTTTTATAATAGCATCTCTTTTTTAAAGTTCTGCTTCTTTGGCTCGTAATTAATGCTAAAATCCTTCGAGCAAACAAAAATCTCAAATAATCAGACAACTTTTTTCTCTGTGTACCATGTTTATAACATCTCTGTGTGGTGATGAGGTAGAGTGCAAACAGCAATGCATCTGATTTAACAAGACGAAATGCTCAAACACTTAAAAAAAGGCATATGAATAAGGTCAATGATTCCTTGTCTCATATGTATGTTAAGCTTGATGTGCGCTCGCAGTTGTATTATCTTAATTTTTTGTGAACAATCATAGCCAAGTTTGTTTGCTCGACATTAATCTTGTTCGTCGGACGCCGCTTGCAATCACAACACCGTGGTGATAAGTTTGTTCAGTAAAGGTCAATAAATTTTTATTTAAGGATGTCATAAATTTCACAAGCCCGGAAGAAAATTTAAACAAAAAAATTCGTAATCTTAAATGGTCATTATTGGGTTGCCCAAAAAGTAATTGCGTATTTTTCATATAGTCGGCGTTGACAAATTTTTTCACAGCTTGTGACTCTGTAATTGCATTCTTTCTTCTGTCAGTTATCAGCTGTTACTTTTAGCTTGCTTTAGAAAAAAAGTGTAAAAAATATATTTGATTAAAGTTCATTCTAAGTTTTATTAAAAATGCATTTACTTTCTTTTAAAAAATCCGCAATTACTTTTTGGGCAACCCAATAGTAACAAAACTAATAAGCGTCCCTTTTACAATCTACTTTATGCAATTAATGAAAATTCAGTTCGGATAGAAGATCTAAAGAAGTCAACTTGAGAGAACGGCTTATATTGAAATCTATAAAACTTGAGATGGATGCTTTGGCTATGTTGGATGGTGTACTTCTGTTATAAATATGTAGCAATTGTTCTATCAAATTTCAGGGGTTTTTGAGCATTTGCCAAGTTAAATTTCTCATGTTTGATTTTTATTTATTAAAATATTGAGGTCTTGAATGGTTTTAGATGCACCATTTTAATAAACTTTGTAAACTACAAATGAATGCAGAGATGTATGCCATATGAGCCAACAAATTATCTTACCATTCAGCTTAATCTCAAATTGAGGTTTAAGCATGATTGTGTTGTAATTTTCGCCAGGAGCCAAGGCATAATCAATTGTAAACAGCAAAACTTGTTTAAATTCTGGTTCAACTTCTTTGAGCACATCTTCAAATAGTTCTGCCTTTATCCATTTCGGATAAATGCATTCCTTTTTCGAGGTAGTGTTGTTTTCACTGTCACCCATGCTTACAAAATTATTACGGAACAAAAAAGTTTTGTGCGAATTGTTTCGCAGAAAGGTTCTAACTGAAAATAAAAATCGCATGATGCCGATATTGCCAGCCGAAAATGTTCTCTGATGCAATTTATTACCAGCGAAAATTGAAATCTTAATTTGTGCAAATAAAGCACGTATTTGCTTATTGGGAGAAAATGAAAATGTTGATAAAGCTTTAATCAAGTTTCAAGAGTTTCACTCATTTTGAGACAAGTTGATAAGGGATATAAATAACAAGACAAGTGAAATGTGGATCAAAATCGATCGGACCGAATGTAATAAACTCTTAACGATGCATAGCATTTTCGGCTTGAACAAGTAAAAAGGCATTTAGTTCGGCCGGGCCGAACTTTGGATACCCACCACCTTGGGTATATATGTTAACCACATTTCGCCATAATCCAGTGAAGAATGCAGAATTTTTGCCCCATAGCAGCTTTATCGAAATATGGTCCGAACTGGAGCACATTCGACACGAATATTGAGTGGTCTATTAAGTACAAGTCATTGTTCAATTTTGCAGAACAAAATATTGGTCTTTTTGGTAGCCATACCCAAATATAGACCGATCTGAACCATATACGACACAGATGTCAAAAAGGCTAACATAAGTCACTGTGTCAAATTTGAGCGAAATCGGATTATAAATGTGCCTTTTATGGGTCCAAGACTTTAAATCAAGAGATCGGTCTATATGACAGCTATATCCAAATATGAACCGATCTGGGCCAACTTGAAGAAGGATGTCGAAGGCCCTAACACAACTCACTGTCCCAAATTTCGGAGAAATCGGACAATAAATGTGCTTTTTATGGCCCCAAAACCTGAAATCAAGAGATCGCTTTATATGGCAGCTATATCGAAATCTGGACCGTCCTGAGCCAAATTGAAGAAGAATGTCGAAGGGCTTAACACAGCTCACTGTCTCAAATTTCGGCGACATCGGACAATAAATTCGGCTTTTATGGGTCCAAAACCTTAAATTGAGAGGTCGAACTATATGGCAGCTATAACCAAATCTAGACCGATCTGTACCGTATTGCAGAAGTATGTCGAAGGGCTCAACTTAACTAACTGTCCCAAATTTCGGCGACATCGAACAATAAATGCGCCTTTTATGGGCCCTAAACCTTTAATCGAGAGATCGGTCTATATGGCAGCTACATCCAAATCTGAACCGGTCTGGGCCAAATTGAAGGAGGATATCGAAGGGCCCAACACAACCCACTGTCCCAAATTTCAGCAAAATCGGATGTTAAATGTGGCTCTAATGGGCCTAAGACCCTAAATTGGCAGATCGGTCTATATAGCAGCTATATCCAAATCTGTACCGATCTAGGCCAAATTGAAGAAAGAAGTCAAGAGGCTTAACACAACTCACTGCCCCGAATTTAGGCGAAATCGGACAATAAATGCTCATTTTATGGGCCAAAGACCCTAAATCGGTGGATCGGTCTATTGGCAGCTACAACCAAATCTGGACCGATCCGGGCCAAATTAACAAAGGATGTCGAAGGGCCTAACACAACTCACTGTCCCAAATTTTGTAGAAATCGGAAAATAAATGTGTCTTTTATGGGCCTAAGACCCTAAATCGGCGGATCGGTCTATATGGGGGCAATATCTACATATAGTCCGATATAGCCCATCTGCGAACTTGCTTTTGGACAAAAAAAAATAAAGTTTCAACTCAATATCTCAATTTTTAAAGACTGTAGCGTGATTTCAACAGACGGACGGACGGACATGACTAGATGGTCTTCGATCAAGAATATATACATTCTTTATAGGGTCGGAAATGGATATTTCGATGTGTTGCAAACGGAATGACAAAATGAATATACCCCATCCTTCGGTAGTGGGTATAAAAATGCACTATAACAGCAGAAAGTCTGCTGAAAATGAAATAGCATCATTTTTATACCCACCACCATAGAATGGGGGTAAACTAATCTAGTCATTCCGTTTGTAACACCTCGAAATATTGATCTAGCACCCCGTATATTCTTAATCGTCCCACCATTCTGAGTCGAACTAGCCATATCCGTTCATCCGTCGATTCGTCTGTTGAAATCACGATAGCGGTCGATCGCGTAAAGGTAGCCGCTTGAAATTTTGCACAGATGCCTAATATTGATGTAGGTCGATGGGGATTGCAAATGGGCCATATTGGCTCAGATTTGGATATAGCTCCCATATAAACCGATCTCCTGATTTGACTTCTTGAGCCTCTGGGAGCCGCAATTTTTGTCTGATTTGGCATATAGTGTTCTGTTATGACACTCAACTGCTGTGCCAAGTACGGTCTAAATCGGTCAAGAACATGATATAGCTCCCATATAAACCGATCCCTCGATTTAACTTATTGAGCCCTTAAAAACCGCGATATTTAACTGATATGGCTGCAATTTTGAATATAGTGTTCTGTTATGACTCTCAACAACTGCGCCAAGTACGGTTCAATTCGATCTACAACAAGATATAGCTGCCATATTTTAGTTGAATCCATGGTGGTGGGTTCCCAAGATTCGGCCCAGCCGTACTTAGCCCGCTTTTACTTGTTTATGGTGAGTCCGAACGGCATGACGCTTAGCGACACCACCTGTAAGTAAAATTTTAAACAGGGGGTGACCACTTCTAAAATCTGTGCTAGACAGAAGTAGCTCTTTTCAGCAGTAGATACAAGTTACCAACAGCGGCACCTGTCTCCTTGGGAGGGGAGAATGTTCCACTTACTGAAGGCGCAAAATACCTGGGTGTTTTGCTGAATAGGAAATTTAACTTTCCAACATTTTGGAAAGGGCAAGAAAAGCAAGTCTTGACCTATACACATGCAAAAGAGCCATTGGCAAAAGTTGGGGGTTCAGACCGCGTTTCATGCATTAGGTATATACTGCTGTTGTCAGACCTATTATGCTATATAGTGTTGTGGTCTGGTGGACGATGCTTCATAAACCCACTTACTATTCAATACCGTATCCAAAGAACGGCATGTTTGTACACCACTGCCGCACTGAGGACGACACTATCTGATGTACTGAATTAAATGCTACATCTAATGCCTCTGGAGAGGTCTCAATGTTAACCCACAGAAGATTAAAATATGCCTGTTCACGAGGAAAACGAAGGTGGGCCAATTTAACGCACCACGTTTCCTCAATAAGACGATTTCGATGCCTGGCAAGGTCAAATACTTAGGTGTGCTCTTGGACAGGGAACTGAATTGGAAGTGTCACATTCGAGAGCGAAATGAGAAGACTTACAGATGTTAGGCACTATGCTCGTATGTTCGAAATGGGGCCAAAATCCGAGGATAGTCTACTGGTTCTACAGGAGCGTGGTTACACCAATACTTATTATGCCTCAGTAGTTTGGTGGACTGCTATGGAGAAAAAGTGCAACATAAGGACCATACAACAGGTTCATAGAATATGTTGTCTTGCCATAGGCGAAGCGATGAGAACCACGCCCACTAGGGCCCTGGAGACTATTCTAGGTATCGGACACATTGACATACAGATTAAATGTGAGGCAGCCACTGTGGCTATGAAACTTAAGGCAATGGGAAAATGGATTGAGGATGGGAGCAGCTCATACCATCGCTGTATAATCGAGGCGACGATAGAAAACCTGGAAGGAAGGTAAGAGGTTTCCGATCGGATACCTAAGATGAACCTTGAAGTCAAGTGCGACGCACTGCTGCCATCGGCATAGTCTTGGATTAACGGAACCCTAGTATTTCCATCTGGAAGATCATGTTACAGGAATGGATCAAAGCTAGAGGACAGAGTGGGCCTGGCGGTCTACATTGAGAACCCAGGGACTGAGACCTGTTTAGACTGCCTGACAATATTACGGTCCTGCAGGTGAAGATCCGGGCGATGACGAAATGCGTGAAGTGGTGTGGTGCTAACGCGAGGACGTCGAAACATCGAGTGTGAACATCTTTACGGACAGTAAAATTACCATGAGGGCAATAACAACCAGGATACTAAGGTCACGAACAGTCTTGCAGTGTAAGAAGGAGATTAACGCCTTCTCTATGGATGACAAAATCCGCATCGTTTGGGTGCCGGGCCATAACGTAGTAAGCGTTCACTCCCGCAGACGATTTGGCGGTGAAGGCCAGGCGACAGTGGTCAATAAACTTGGTTATCCCGAAGCCTTTCGGGTCGACGCAGTCCGAGTTAACAGAGTGGGTTACGAATACGCATGCAACCCTATGGAACAGCGAAACGGTCTGTAGGACTGCGAAAATTCTAAGGTGCGATCCAGATCATGAGAATACGAGGCTTTTACTGAAAGGATGCAAGAAGGAGGTCAGTATAGCTATTGGTATCATGACGGGACACATAGGACTACAAGCTCACTTATATTAAATCGGTGCGGCAAGCGATAGCATGTGTTGGGCATGAGGGGAAGATGATGAGACCTTGGTGCATTTCCTTTGTCATTACACGGCTTTCGCGTCGAACAGACACTTATGTGGGTACACTGTACCAGACATTAACCAACTTGGGGAGTGCCATGGAAACAATTAAAGATTTTGTAAGTAGCACGGAATTCCTAACTTAGATTTTCTTTTTCGAGGTAACTTTTTTGTATTTAGAGCGCACAACAAGCCAATTACCGGCTTTGGTGTATGTCCATAGTGGCATGGGCGGATTAATATCTGCTCACTTTTTTCAACCTAACCTAAAGTCTCCGGAAATTGTGGCTAGACAAATTGCTGCTACCACAGGCGTGAGACTAAGGGAGCTTTCTCTTGGGTCATGTGGCGGCTATGGTGTTAACATTTGATACAATGTTCAATATTCCAACCAGTGGGGATTATACCCTGCCTGAGCCACTTTTTGATAAAAAGCACTGTACCACTATTCTTGATAGAACAGATTGGAACTACGATATTCCTGGTAGTAGAAGGTTGATAGACTTTTATACGGATGGTCCCAAATTAAACGACCAGGTGGACTTTGGGGTGTTCTCTAAAGATCTGGTCATATCGAATAGATTCTCCGACCACTGCAGTGTGTATTAAAAAAACTTGTTCTTGTCACTTGTTCTTCCGGACCACAGAGATAACCCAGGGAATTGTTAAGCGGATGAACTTGCGAGACTAGGGACTACCTTACACATGCTAGGGGACAAGTAGCGACAAGTAAGCTATGTCTTTAGGATCAGTCCCGAAGGGCTACGAATGTTAGATGGTCACAAAGGGGGGATCTGTGAGCATTGCTAAGTTATGTGGCCTTATTTAGACTTGAAGAGGTCTACCATTTTGCTGTCAGACGTCTCAGTCATTGCGACCGTCTTGACAGGTCACTGTGTGATAGGAAAATATGCTGACAGACTAAAAGTTGCCAGCAACGACTTTTGACTTCTGTGAGGACATCGAAGAGGAAAAGACTTTAGAACATCTGCTATGTATATGTCACGAACTGGCACTCAAAACTGGCACTGTTTTCATTTCATTGAGAACTTGTCTGATTTAACGGATGAAAACATTCGCAAGTTGTTGGGCTTTTGAAGCGATTTGGATGGTTCATCGGTACGAACTTGAAGGAATTTTCATTCTCCTGTTCCTGTGGTATCACAAACGACGAAACCATCTTAGTGAGTCTGATGGCGGACTGCCACTTTAACCAAACCTATTCTTTTGTTAAGATGAGAAATTAACAAGTAAAAACGCATTAAGTTCGGCCGGGCCGGACTTTGGATACCCACCACTTCGGGTATATATGTAAAACACCTTTCGCCAAATTCCGGTGAAAAATGCATTCCTTATGCCCCATAGCAGCTATATCGAAATATGTTCCGATCTGGACCAAATACTTGTAAGTACAAGTCATTGTTCAATTGTATATAACAAAATATTGGTCTTTTTAGTATCTATATCTAAAATATCGTAAAGATGTTGAAAAGCCTAACGTAAGTCATTGTGTCAACTTTCAGTGCAATCGGAAAATAAATGCGCCTTTGAACCATATTGAAGAAGGATGTTAAAGGCCTTAACACAACTTACTGTCCCAAATTTCAGCAAAATCGGATAATAAATGTGGCTTTTATGGGCCTAAGACCCTAAATCGGAGGATCGGTCTATATGGGGGCTATATCAAGATATAGTCCGATATAGCCCAACTTCGAACCACCCATCCTTCGGTGGTGGGTATAAAAACAAATTTAAAACCGCACCTTTAAAAAAACACCATTTATTATTAACCTGTACTTAAATCAAATAATAAATAATAAGTGAAGAGGTCACAAGGTAACAATTACGAGCACTTTTATCTTAGCCTAAACAACCACGTCGGGCCAGCCATGGATAGACAATCGCTGCATTTGCCTTATACTTGTCATTCAAAAACAAAGCATCACGGAACTTTCGGCCCTCAGGCGTGGCGGCCATGAAATTTGCCAAATTAACGTTTTCAGTTGACTCCAACAGACATATGGCGGTAGTGCCCATGGTTGTGTTGTAACCTGGAAATATTTTCAAAAGTTTAATTGACTTTCAAATCGATGAGATGTGTGGTGCTCTGCTTCTTACTAACCCATGAAACCATATTTCAACATGGTCTGATGCAGTTCATTTAGGTTTGGCACATTTCCGCTGAATTCCAATAATTTTAGATTTTCCACCAAGTTCTCATGATAATACCGTATGAAATAGTCAAAGCTATCGACTTTAATATCCAACTTGGTGGAAGTCATAAGGAAGTACCAAAGATCCTGAGCCGGAGTGCCATATTTGCAAACTTGGTAATCGATGTAGTAGGTTTGCTCGACATTGCCATCTTTGTCGTGCTTAAACATTATGTTATTGATCCAACTGTCGCCATGATTCAGGACATTAAATTCACTGCGATCAATAATACTCATGCGAATATTGGAGTCCACACTATTGGCCTGTAAGGCGGGCTATAATAGGAACAGATTTTGTTGGTACATATCAACTGTATAAGAAAACACCATTTGGAAGCTCACCACTTTGTCAATGTACTCCTCATTGTTGTCGAACTGTTTGAAATATTCAAAGAAAATGCTGGAGTCCATACTTTCAAATAGGGCCCGGGTTTCTTCCGTATATATGCCCTTCTGAAACATTGCCGGATAAGGGCCGTGCAGTTCAACATATTTAGCGGATGCTGCATGAAATTGAGCCAATTTTTCTAGCACACACTTAGTGTGTGACATATCCAAGCCTTCACGACGATCAATGCATTTAAATCCACTTTGGCTTAGATCCTCTAGTATAATAATATCTTCTTCCGTGTCTTGGGTACTGAAGTTGTAATATTTAGGGCCAAATGCAATATTTTTTCCACGTTCAGCATACAATTTCTCAAATTCAGGTAAGTATTTGGAGTACATAATACCTTCTTTCTCATATAAATTCATCATAGCCAACATGCTCTTGCTTTCCTCCGAATCAACTGGCATTTTATGAATGTAGGATTTGGTGACAATGCTACCATCTAAAAGTGAGGCCTCAACTTTTACTCTCAGTAGATCAGAAGCATAATTGTCACCCGCTTTTGTAGCCGATGCAGCATTTACGCTAATTATTCGTTCAATATGTTCAACATCAGTTTTCAGTATATTATGGAAGTGGTTAGCATCAATCCAGGATGGTATTGTAGCGATTTTCATTTCACCTGCAGCTGGTGAAGATGTTTCAGGTAATTTGACACTAAAAGTAATAAGAAAAGTTTAATATTGAAAGAGGTTACATTAGTTCTCAAAGAAATGAGAAGCTAAGGCTGAACTCTTTGTGGTTGCCAGTGCGCGACATACACACAAAGGAGATGTTCTATAGTCCTCTTTTCTTGACAGCATCTGCATAAGTCGTTACTTGCAGCCTTCAAACAGTCTTCAAAATTGTTCCTGGTCTCGCCTTCACATCAGCTAAACAAACCTGCGATATCACTGTGTCCCGTCACCCAGAGCAGGTGAATTTTGAATTGTTCAGCCATAGGCGGTTTTTGAACTCAGATGTATGTTTCCCAAAGATTTTATGGCTGCCTGACAGTGTAAAAAGTATTTATGAAAACCGTCGTTATGACATTATATCTAAGCCATTCCGCAACTTATTATATTGCAAAGATCTCCGTTTAAATCCCGGAATTCTTCGTCCAAGAACCATTCCTCCACACACCAATGGTTCCTGGATAAGAACCACGTCAAATCCCCCTGCCATCAGTAGGACCTTTAGTGCCGCCGAAGCGGCCTTACAGTGGTGGAGATTTATCTGTAGAACTAGACCATAGTCAGGTTTCAGAACTTCCACCACTGTTGTGTTAGTCTCGTCTCCTGATTCCACCAGGAGTTCATCCTCACAAGATTCGCTATGGTGAGAAAGCTATGGAACCACTCTTCCTCAGGACACTGGATACTTGCGGTGTAGACGGTTTATCCTTAGATGCTTCACTAACTGCTACTGTCGAAGTACTTTCTGAGTTCCGTGCTTTCCCGCTGGCGCACACTTTGAACCCAGTCCAACTTTGTGGCCCTCCCACACATGGATTGTCGGGTCCCGTTTCGATGCCATCCCCTCATTTCTGGATTGTGGCAAGGGGATTTTCCGTCTCCTGCAATCCGCCAGACTTTAACGATGTGGTCGATAGTTCCTCAGGCAAGTGTTCAACAACAACTGTTAAGTCATCTCCTGATTCCCCAACCCCACCGCTTCTACAGACCTTCAGTTTCAACTTGTTGAATCCGTAGGATACAACCCCTTTAGACTTGTTGAGGTCTATGAGGCAACCGGAGTTTAGTACGAATACTGGACCCCATAAAGTATATTTTTGTTCTTGATCGTCTCGACACTCTGAGTCGATCTAGCCATTTCCATCCGTCCGTCTGTCTGTCGAAATCACGATAGCGGTCGAAAGCGTTGTGCTAGCCGCTTGAACACTTTTGCACAGATACTTTATATTTATGTAGGTCTTTGGGGATATCAAATTGGCCAAATCGGTTCAGATTTGGATATAGCGCCCATATAAACCGATCTCCCTATTTGAAAATTAGTGTTAATTTTGCAATTAGTGTTATGTTATGTCTTCCAATAACTGTGCTAAGTACGGTCCAAATCGGTCAAGAACCTGATATAGATCCCATAAAAATCGATCTTCCTAATTGACTTCTTTAGCCTCAATTTTCATCCGATTTGGTTGAAATTTTGCACATAATATTCTGTTATGACTCCCAACAACAGTATGGTCCAAATCAATCTATAACCTGATATAGCTCCCATATAAACCGATCTCCCGATGTGACATCCTGAGCCCCTCGAAGCCGCAATTTTTGTCCGATTTGGCTGAAATTTTTCAGAAACTTGGTACGTAAAATTCACATATGTATGTCTCCAACTTAGCTCGTTAAGGAGAATTACAGCATTTGAGCGAATGATAGTCCAAGGCTAATTGCCGGAAAACCAATGCAGCCACAAAGAGTGACTGTTTGGTTTATAGGTTAGCAGCATAATCGGCCATGGAGGCTACAGTACCGGCCGCTTATGATGCTGGACGCCTGGGTGATTAGAATCCTAGCGAGAGCATCAAAAAATTTGCAGCGACATTTGTTAGGTACTATGCCATGTAAAAACTTTTCCCCAACGAGAAAGGTTCTTTTGCGCGACAAATTCATAACCCGTGTTATCTTATTTGGTGGTAATATCCATTGGGCATATACAAAAAATTCTGACAACAATGAATGGTAGAGCTGGTAAAATATCGATGGCACTTTGGATAATATCGATATTTTATTTTCTGTCTGAATATCGATTGTTATTTTTCCTATCGACGCTTTTGTAAAGTTAAATTTTTTGCAAAATTTAACAAAAATAAACAATGCGACACTTTAAGATACATCGCGCCTATAGAGGGCACAATTTTCATCCGATTAGACTAAAATTTTGTACATTGATTCTCTCATGACTTCCAACTGACTTTATTATACCCACCACCGAAGTATGGGGGTACTTTAATTTTGTCATTTTGTTTGCAACACATCGAAATATCCATTTCCGACCCTATAAAGTATATATATTCTTGATCAGCATAAAAATCTAAGATCTAGCCATGTGCGTCCGTCTATCCTTCTGTCTGTTGAAATCACGCTACAGTCTTTAATAATAGAGATATTGAGCTGAAACTTTGCACAAGTTATCTTTTATTTCATAAGCAAGTCAAGTTTGAAGATGGGCTACATCGAACTATATCTTGATATAGCCCCCATATAGACCGATCGATCGATTTAAGGTCTTAGACTCATAAAAGCGACATTTATTATCCGATTTTACTGAAATTTGGGACAGCTTGCCAAATTTGCCCCAGATCGGTCCAGATTTGGATATAGCTGCCATATCGACCGATCTCTCGATTTAAAGTCTTGGGCCCATAAAAGACGCATTTATTGTCCGATTTTGCCGAAATTTGGGACAGTGAGTTGTGTTAGGCCCTTCAACAGTTTTCTTCAATTTTTCTCAAATCGGTACAGATTTAAATATAGCTGTCATATAGACCAAACTCTCGATTTAGGGGTTTGGGCCCATAAAAGGCGCATTTCGCCGAAATTTAGGACAGTGAGTTGTGTTAGGCCCCTCGACATCTTCCTGGAATATGGCATATATAGGTCTAGATTTGGATATAGCTGCTATATAGACCGATTTCTCGATTTAAGGTTTTGGGCCCGTAAAAGCACCATTTATTATCCGATTTCGCTGAAATTTGGGGTAGTGCATTGTGTTAGAGCCTTTGACATTCTTCTTCAATATGGCTTAGATCGGTTTAGATTTGGATATAGCTGAAATATGAACCGATCTTGACTTCTCGAGCCACTAGAGGGCGCAATTCTTATTCGATTTGGCTGAAATTTCGCTGGAGGTGTTTTGTTATGACTTTTAACAACTATGCCAAATATGGTTCAAATCGATCCATAACTTAATATAGCTGCCATATAAACCTATCTGGGATCTTGACTTCTTGAGCCTCCAGAGGGCGTAATTATTATCCTATTTGGCTGAAAATTTGTACAACGGTTTCTCCCACGATCTTCAACATACGTGTCAAATATATTCCGAATCGGTCTATAGCTTGATACAGCTCCCATATAAACCGATCTCTCTATTTTATTTCTTGAGGCCCTGAAGGACGCAATTCTTACTCGCATGGTGTCCAACATTCAATTCAATTATGGTCCGAATCGGACCATAATTCCAATTTTATGGCAATTATTTTCTTTTATCCTCTGTTTGCCTAAAAAGAGATGTCGGGAAAAGAACTAGACAAGTGCTATCTATGGTGGAGGGTATATTGGATTCGGACCGGCCGAATTTGTTTTTATTCGGTCTGTGTACTGATATTTCTTCCATATAAATCGATTTCCAGATTTTACTTCTCATTTTCGTTTGAAATATAGGGGATTGGGAAATTAACGATAGTACCGATATTTATTGCTAGAAATACAATATAGAAAATATGGAATGTTGTGACATTCGATGGTTTGCCAGCTCTAATGAACGGTTGCCTCTGTCTTAGCGTTCGAAGCTATCAGCACAATTTCCAAACGATCCACAAAAATCATGTGTATAGCCTGCAAACAATTGTAGGTATGGGGAAAAAAATTCCACGCTACAATTAAACATACATGAATTGGAAAAATGACACAGCCAGTAGGACAAAGTATCGAGCTTAGTTAGTGTTATATGATGTAATTCAGCAATTTCTTCGAGATAAATACAACCTACCAATGTATGACCTTAGAAACCATAACACCTAAAGACTCCCCTCTTTCCAAGGGGTCGTAACGCGTCAAATCATTGTTAGTGAGTTGAATCTCCGGTGGCTTTCGTTTTTCCGTCAAATCATGGTTGCTGAGGTGTATCTCCTGTGGTTTTGAATTTTTCCGCTGCATACAATTTTCGATCACTAAGCTCATCTCGAAATAGAAATTAACACAATTCAAGGGATAATTCGGCACATTAAGGACATAGAATTTCAATGATGCCTCAGCGTCATGCCAAATTTGGATTATGGGAAGGTGGTGTGGCGACGAGCTCGCGGCGTCAATTTGGCCGATATTTTGTCCTATACACAATTAAACCATAACAAAGTTGTCATGGTTAAAAAAAAAGTAAGTACAATAATTTCCTAAATAATTTGCGTTTTATTCAAAATCTAATTTATAAACGGGAGCTTAGCCAAATAACAACCCATTTCGATCAAATTCTGTGATTGTAGTGCTTATAGAAGAGAACTTATAACAAAGTTAAATCAATATTATTTCGGACAACTGTAAACGTTAAGACAATACTTACTTCAAGTCGAATAAACCTCTTCTATACATCCATGGCAGAATCGCTTCGGCATTTGTACGATAACGTTGACTTGAGTACATATTTTTCTTGAAAGCATTTCCATCTTCGCCTTCTTTTAGCATATTATCTAAATTGGCATTATCGCTGGGTTCCAAAAGTATGGCGCCCAAAGCTCCAGTAACAGCATACACAGCTGAAAGAAAATTCCAAACATTTTTACCTAGGTAGGCAGGCATGTATTGTAGTAAACAACTTACCAAAGCCTCCCTTTTGTAGTAGCTCCATATGAAGCTCCTTCAATGTTGGTATAGCTTTTGGATAATTCAACAACTTTAGATTGGCCTCCAGATGTTCATGATAAAAACGTATGAAATAATCAAAATGATCCAATTTCAATTCCAATTTGGCTGAAGTTAACAAAAAGTAGTAGAGATCCTGGGCAGGAGAGCCATATTGACCCATTTGATAGTCCACGAAATATGTATTGGTAATGTCGCCCTTCTCATTGTATTGGAACATGATATTGTTCACCCAGCAATCGCCATGGTTTAGAACATTAAATTTGTTAAAATCGACAGCAAATGTATCGACCATACTATCATAGCCATTGTCTAGGAAAAGTTTCTGAAGTTAGAAGAATTATTAGAACAAATAAGAAGCATTGGGAAGGGTTACTTACCACACTGTCTTTATATTCCTCACATCCATTATAGCCGCTGAGGCAGTTGAGATATATGTCATAGAATTTCTTAAACATAGGCTCCCTTTCAGCCTTGATCTCTCTTTGGTATGTTGATTTTTCAAAAACAATGTCGTAACGACCTTCTTTCTCGAACAAATAAGCAGACGCTGCATGATACTGGGCCAGCTTTTTGAGTACCTCCAAAATGTGATCCTTGTTTAAACCCTGTAGGCGATCACCAGTTTTAAACCCCTTGACACTTAAGTTCTCCAATATTAGGGTATCGCAGCCATTATCTTTAGTTGGTTTATGGCTCTTCGGAGCAAATATCACTTTCATGTCGGTCTGTTTCTGGAATACCTCTTCAAACTTAGGTATAATTTCATTGTAGGCCTTAATTTCCTTTGTAAATGAATTAAAGAAAGCAACAGTTTTTTTAGCCTGTTCTCCACTAGGAGGAATTTTCACCATATATGAGAGATCGCGATGTGATTCATCTAAAATATGTCAATGAAGAGAAATGTATTACATAACGCCAATCTTGGAATGGAATTAAAAGTAATAAATAGGGATAAGATATTCGTGTAGGCTTTTGCCGCCCAGTGTATATTCAAGTTCGGAATATTCAAAAAGAAAACAAGGATCCGTGATCCCATTAAGTATAAATATTATTAATTGTCTTGACATTACAACTCCAATCTGTCGAGATCACTATATTGTGCGAAGCAATACTGCCATCCCGTTAAGATTTTCCATACACTTCAAAATATAAAACGTTTGGCAGATTTTCAGACAAACGAAATACTTTTATTGTGAAGTTTTTCTTTTATCGTAACTTTGTAACGTTATGCTTCAACATATCAAACGTAGTGTTTTTGAATTTATAGAACATTGTTTGATGTTACCCCTTTAGCAGCTTTGCATACGGTAAAAAGACCTCTCTTCTTTGTAAAACCAAAAACTTTTAATAGCAAAAGTGATTCGATAGCCGCAAACGATTATTCTAGTTCCGGAACTGTAATTATTCACTTGTTTCTATCCTACTACAGGCAAAGGGAGCGTATTTAAGCATATAGACCCGTATTGGGCAAAAATAATCACACTGTTGCATGTGTGTGTACGTACAAGAAAATAATCCCAAGCAAGTCCGGAAAATTACGAATACAGCAGATCATAATACTAAACCATAATGATGTTGTGCGAAAATGGAACGCATTTTATATAATCGTGTATCATAACATCGAAATAAATCATAATAAACTTTGAGAGGGTCTGAATTACCAACTGAGATCTGCTTATAATTGGTTAAATAATGAGTTTGAATTCTATTACAACAATAAATTGAACTTGACATCCTTTTTAGTATGCACAACCTATTTTAAAACAAGTAAAAGCGTGCTAAGTTCGGCCGGGCCGAATCTTATATACCCTCCACCATGGATCGCATTTGTCGAGTTCTTTTCCCGGCATCTCTTCTTAGGCAAAAAAGGATATAAGATAAGAGTTGCTCTGCTATTAAAACGATATCAAGTAAAGTCCGGTTCGGACCACAGTTAAATTATATGTTGGAGATCTATGTAAAATTTCAGCCAATTCGTATAAGAATTGCGCCCATTGGGGCTCACGAAGTAAAATAGAGAGAACGATTTATATGGGATCTGCATCGGGCTATAGACCGATTCAGACCATAATAAACACGTTTGTTGATGGTCACGAGAGGATCCATCGTACAAAATTTCAGGCATATCGGATAATAATTGCGACCTCTAGGGGTCAAGAAGTCAAGATCCCAGATCGGTTTATATGGCAGCTATATCAGGTTATGAACCGATTTGAACCTTATTTGACACAGTTATTGAAAGTAAAAATAAAATAAGTCAGGCAAAATTTCAGCCAAATCGGATAGGAATTGCGCCCTCTAGAAGCTCAAGAAGTCAAATCCCCAGATCTGTTTATATGACAGCTATATCAGGTTATGGACCGATTTCAACCATACTTGGCACAGTTGTTGGGTATAATAACAAAACACGTCGTGCAAAATTTCATTTCAATCGGATAAGAATTGCGCACTCTAGAGGCTCAAGAAGTCAAGACCCAAGATCGGTTTATATGGCAGCTATATCAGGTTATGGACCGATTTAAACCATACTTGGCACAGTTGTTGGGTATCATAACAAAACACGTCGTGCGAAATTCCATTCCAATCGGATAAGAATTGCGCCCTCTAGAGGCTCAAGAAGTCAAGACCCAAGATCGGTTTATATGGCAGCTATATAAAAACATGGACTGATATGGCCCATTTACAATACCAACCGACCTACACTAATAAAAGTATTTGTGCAAAATTTCAAGCGGCTAGCTTTACTCCTTCGGAAGTTAGCGTGCTTTCGACAGACGGACGGACGGACGGACTGGCGGACAGACGGACGGACATGGCTAGATCGACATAAAATGTCACGACGATCAAGAATATATATACTTTATGGGGTCTCAGACGAATATTTCGAGTAGTTACAATCAGAATGACGAAATTAGTATACCCCCCATCTTATGGTGGAGGGTATAACAAGTAAGATCGGCCGGGTCGAATCTTATATACCCTTCATCATGGATAGCATTTGTCGAGTTTTTTGCGCGGTATCTATTTTTAGGCAAACATAGAATAATGAATAAGAACTGTAATGCTATTGGAGCTATATCAAGTTATAGTCCGATTCGGACCACAAGTGAATTTGAAGTCATTGTGTATATTTCAGTTCATTCGGATAAGAATTGCGCCTTGTAGGACCTCAAGAAACTAAATCGGGAGATCGGTTTATATGGAAGCTGTATCAAGCAATAGATCGATTCGGACCATATTTAACACGTATGTTGAAGGTCATGGGAGAAGCCGTTGTACAAAATTTCTGCCCAATCGGATGAGAATTGCGCCCTTAAGAAGTCAAGATCCCAGATCAGTTTGTATGGCAGTTATATCTGCTTATAGTCCGATTTGAACCATACTTAGCAAAGTTGTTCAATGTTACAATAAAACATTTCGTGCAAAATTTCAGCCAAATCGGATAAGAATTGCACCCTGTGTCTCAAGAAGTCAAGATCCAGGATCGGTTTATATGGCAACTATATGAGGTTATAGACCGATTAGGACCACACTTAAGACAAATGTTGGAAGTTATATAGGAATACGTCGTCCGAAATTTCAGCTAAAAGGGATAAGAATTGCGTCCTCCAGAAGCTGAAGAAGTCAAGACCCAAGATCGATGCATATGGCAGCTATACCAGGTTATGAACCGATTTGAACCATACTTAGCACATCAGCAAAATGCTTGGTTGTTGATAACAGTTACCTATACCAATATATGAACCTCCAAAGCTTTGAGATAATAGCTCTATCAAAAATTCGCAAATCATCGTGACTCAACTTCAAATGTCCATTTCTGATAAGGCAGTAAATTTGCCATAAAAGCATAGAAATAATTTAACACTTCTCCAAATTTCCTAAATACCTGTTAGTTCGACATCAATATCAATCTTCAACATTATCGATGCATAGTTATCTCCAGCACTTGTTGCGGGACCGACGATGAATTTTGAAATTCTCTGGTAGTTTCCAAACTCTTCACGTATAATGTCTTCGAAATACGATTCATTCACCCAATTGGGATAGTTGAATTTGTCGGTCACTGTTTCTTGTGTTGGAATAGGCACGCTTAACTTATCAGTTGAAGCGGTTGTATTGTCACTAGGAATGCTGAAAATGAAGAGTTAAAGTTAAAAAAATACATATATAGAAAATTATTTGCTTTGTCATTTTCGTAGTACCTTGATTCCATAAAACCGTGATTGTACAACCATGGCAGCACCTCATTGATGTGTTTGATATAACGAGGATTTGAGAAAAGTAAATTCTTAAAGTCCAAGCCCTCCTTGTTATCACTGAAGAAGTTGTCAAATTTGGCATCATCATGGGGGTCCAAGAGAACTACTCCCATTGTCATGAATGCGGTTATGGTAGCCCATGATCCATAAGTGATCAGTTGTTGGTGTAGATCCCTCAAGCTGGGTATTTTATCCTCAGGATATTTCAGCAAACGCAAGCTCTTCTCCAAGTGTTTGTGATAAAAGTGTATGAAGTATTCATATTTTGCTACCTTTATATCGACTTGGGTAGATGATATTAGAAAATAGTGAAGATCCTGAGCCGGCGAAGAATAATTAGTATTTTGGAAATCAACAAAAAGTAAGTCTTCCACTTTGCCATTGGCATCATATTTGAAGAGTATGTTATTGGACCAAGAATCACCATGATTAAGGGCATTGAAAAACTCTGGGTTTGCCTTGCGACCATACACAAATTCATCGACAAGATTAACGAAAAATTTGTCCTGAAATGTTAAAGAAAGAAAATTAAATCAATAAGACGCTATTGTTATTTCCACCGACGGACGAACGAACAAATCTAGATCAACTCAGATCATCAAACGGATCAAGAATGTATGTTATCGTTGACGTCTAAGATTATTGGTTCAAGAAATTGCTAAAGGAATGACTAGTTAAGAATAACCCCTACACTTATCTAGTTATGGTGGAGGTTAAAAGTGGACAAACTTCTCACATATCAATGGGTGCTTTCCGATACTAGGTTAAGGTCAATGACAAGGGTTCTCCTATTCCCAACCGAGTCCGAACGGTGTGCCGCAAGGCGACACCTCTTTCGCGCGAAGTTTTTACATACGTGCTCTGTCATTAGAAGATGATAACCAACACTAAAAATTTGTCTGATATTCAAAACGAAGTGCTTAGCGTCATACGCTGGCATGCTAACGTCTGCGCCACATTGGTCCCCCATGGTGGAGGTAAGAGATCATAAAAGGAAAATGAAGAATACAGTTAGAGGTCCACTATAGTACGGTACAACAAAGTACACAGAAAAAAATAGCCATACAATTTTCAATTAAAATTTTAATTGAAAATAAAATTGTTGTCAATTAAAAAAATTATTGATTCCATAATTTTTTTTACCAATCACCGAAGGATGGGGGCATATTCATTTTGTCATTCCCTTTGAAACACATCGAAATATCCATTTACGACCCTATAAAGTATATATATTCTTGATCTGCGTAAAACTCTAAGACGATCTAGCCATGTCCGTCCGTCTGCCTGTTAAAATCACGCTACAGTCTTCAAAAAAAGAGATATTGAGCTGAAACTTTGCACAGATTCTTTCTTTGTCCATAAGCAGATTAAGTTCGAAGATGGGCTGTATCAGACTATATCTTGATATAACCCCCATATTGACCGATCCGCCGATTTAGCAATATTTAATATCCGATTTTGCTGAAATTTGGGACAATGAGTTGCGTTAAACCCTTTGATATCCTTCGTCAGTTTGGCCCAGATCGGTCCAGATTTCGATATAGTTGCCGTAAAGACCGATCCCCCGATTTTAGGTCTTAGGCCCATAAAAGGCGCATTTATAATCCAATTTCGCTGAAATTTGACACAGTGAATTATTTTCGGCTTTTCTACATCCGTATCCTATATGTGGATATAGCTGCCAAAAAGACCAATTACATTTATTAGACCACTCAATATCCGTGCAGAATTTGGTACAAATCGGACCATATTTGCATAGTTGCTAAGGGTGCATTTTTACCGGATTGTGATAAAAGGTGGTTTACATATATACCCGAGGTGGTGGGTATCCAAAGTTCGGCTCGGCCGATTTTAATGCCTTTTTACTTGTTACTTGTTTTATTAGTCAGTATAGCTTTCGATGTTATAAAGCATATCTAAAGCTAACGAGGAAGATGATGAGACGTTGGAACGTATCATTGTCGGCTTTCGCGACTAATAGACATCGGCATATAGGTGAGGACACATTACCAGAAAAGAACCATCTTAGGGACTTGACATGGAAAAACAAGTAAAAAGGCGTTAACTTCGGCCGGGCCGAACTTTGGATACCCACCACCTCGGATATATATGTAAACCACCTTTCTTCAAAATCCGGTTCAAAACTCATACCTTATGCCCCATAGCAGCTATAACATTATATGTTCCGATTTGGACCAAATACTAATAAGTAAACGTCATTGTTCAATTGTATATAACAAAATATTGGTCTTTTTAGTAGTTATATCTAAAAAGAAACCGATCTGAACTAAATACGACACGGATATCGAAAAGCATAACGTAAGTCAGTGTGTCAAATTTCAGTGCAATCGGATTAAAAATGCGCCTTTTATGGGGCCAAGACTTTAAATCGAGAGATCGGTCTATATGACAGCTATATGCAAATCTTGATCGATCTAGACCAAATTGCAGAAATATGTGGAGGGGCTTAACTTAACTCTTTGTCCCAAATTTTCGGCAACATCGGACAATAAATGCGCTTTTTATGGCCCCAAAACTTAAAACCTAGAGATCGGTCTATATGTCAGCTATTTCCAAATCTGGACCGATCTGAGCCAAATTGACGGAGGATGTTGAAGGGCCTAACACAACTCACTGCCCCACATTTCCGCAAAATCGGATAATAAGTGTGGCTTTTATGGGCCTAATATCCTAAATTGCAGGATAGGTCTATATGGCAGCTATATCCAAATCTGAACCGATCTGAATCATATTCACGGAGGATGTCGAAGGGCCTAGACAACTCACTTTTCCAAATTTCAGCAAAATCGGATACTAAATGTAGCTTTTATGGGCCAATGACCCTAAATCGGCGGATCGGTCTATATGGCAGCTATATCCAAATCTGGACCGATCTGAGCCAAATTGACGAAGGACGTTGAAGGGCCTAACACAACTCACTGTCCCAAATTTCAGCAAAATCGGATGATAAAAGTGGCTTTTATGGGCCTAAGACCCTAAATTGGAGGATCGGTCTATATGGCAGCTATATTCAAATCTGGACCGATCTGAGCTATATTGACGGAGGATGTCGAAAGGCCGAAGACAACTCACTGTCCCCAATTTTAGCAAAATCGGATAATAAATGTGGCTTTTATAGGCCTAAGACCTTAAATCGGAGGATCGGTCTATATGGCTGCTATATCCAAATCTGGACCGATCTGAGCCAAATTGACGGGGAATGTCGATGGCCCTAACACAACTCACTGTCCCAAATTTCAGCAAAATCGGGTAATAAATGTGGCTTTTATTGGCCAAAGACCCTAAATCGGCGGATCGGTCTATATGGGGGCTATATCAAGATATAGTCCGATATAGCCCATCTTCGAACTTAACCTGCTTATGGACAAAAAAAGACTCTGTGCAGAGTTTCAGCTCAATATCTCTATTTTTGAAGACTGTAGCGTGATTTCAACAGACAGACGGACGGACATGTCTAGATCGTCTTAGATTTTTACGCTGATCAAGAATATATATACTTTATAGGGTCGCAAAGTGATATTTCGATGTGTTGCAAACAGAATGACAAAATGAATATACCCCCATCCGTCGGTGGTGGGTATAAAAATAGGGCTTTTGTATGTAGCACAGAATTTCTGACTTGGATTTTCTTTTTCGGGGTTATTTTTTTTTGCGTTTAGAGCACACAAAAAGTCGATTACTGGCTTAGGTGTGGTATGGGGCTCATTTTCTTCCAACCTAACCTAACCTACTTTTTATGTGCTAGGGTGAGTGAGTAAATCGTTTACGAGTTTGTCCAAGGTTTCCCCAGAGTTTATCTTCAGAAACGACCTAGCCAAATCCAGGGACAAAACAGAATTATACGTTAACTTTGCAAATGAAAATTTGTAAAAGGCGTGTCCCCGTTCGACACATTTTCGGGGAGCAGTTTTTATATGGCGTCTATGCAGAGTATAGTACTTCACAAACTTCGCCACCGTTGGAAATTTTTTTCCGATGTTCTCGCCAGGATTCGACGTAGGCGGACACGCCTACTTCTGCTCTACTCTACGTTGACTTTGGAGGAACAAAAATTTAATTATCTCATTTCACGATTAAGTTTATTCCTACACATTCTAATCCGTGATTTTCTAACACATTAGCAGCTTACACGATATTTTCTCCCTCTCTATTTGTATACCCTCCACCAAAGAATGCTGGTATACTAATTTCGTCATTCTGTTTGTAAAACTTCGAGATATGCGTCTGAGACCCCACAAAGTACATATATTCTTGAACGTCATGTAATTTTATGTCGAACTAGCCATGTCCGTCCGTCCGTCTGTCTGTCGAAAGGGCGCTAACTTTTGAAGGAGTGAAGCTAGCCGCTTGAAATTTTTCAAAAATACTTCTTATTAGCGTAGGTCGGTTGGAATTGTAAATGGTCCAAATCTGTCAAATTTTTTGATATAACTGTCATATAAACCGATCTTGGGTTTTGACTTCTTGAGCTTCTAGAGGGCGCAGTTCTCATCTGATTTGCTGAAATTTTGCACGTGGTGTTTCGGTATTACTTCCAACAACTGCGCTAAGTATGGTTCAAATCGGTCCATGTTTTGATATAGCTGCCATATAAACATATCTTGGATCTTGACTTCGCCCCTAAGGGGCGCAATTCTCGTCCGATTTGACTGAAATTTTCCACGCGGTGTTTTGGTATTACTTCCAACAACTGCGCTAAGTACGGTTTAAATCTGTCCATATTTTGATATAGCTGCCATATAAACCGATCTTGGGTCTTGACTTCTTGAGCCTCTAGGGGGCGCTATTCTCGTCCGATTTGGAAGACATTTTGTACAACGGCTTCTCTCATGACCTTCAACATACGCGTCTATTATGGTCTGAATCGATCAATAGCTTGATACAGCTCCCATATAAACCAATCTCTCGATTTTGCTTCTTCTTCCGAATTCCGAATGAACTGAAATATTACGCAATAACTTCTACAATGTTCAGCATCCGAATCGGACTATAACTTGATATAAAGAGATACCGCGCATAGAACTCAACAAATGCGATCCGTGGTGGAGGGTATATTAGATACGGCCCGGCCGAACTTAGCATGCTCTTACTTGTTCTCTCTGCGTTTCTATTGTAACAATACATGCACCAAACTTACCATGGAGTCCCTATATTTTTCACCATTCTCAAAACGATGAATATTATCCATAAATGATTTATTGAATGAACCAAACATTTGCTGCATCATGGCACGAGCAAAAGGATCATCCATGTCTGAAGAAAAAGTTGCTGGGTATGCACCTTTAGTTTGCGCTCTGCAAGCAGAAGCAGCATGAAATTTAGCCATTTTGCGTAAAACAGCCTCAGTGTGTTCCTGGTCCAAGCATTCTAAACGATTGGCATTTTTGTAGCCAAGCAAGCCTAAATCATCCAAAAGAACATAATAGGAAGCGGCGACCTCGGGACCCAATCGATGTGCTTTGGCACCAAATTGTACCTCTACATCAGCTTGACGATACATGTCCTCCAATTCGGGTATCACATCATTGTAGACAGCATTTTCAACATCAAAGAAATTCATGCGCTTTAGCATTTCCATCATTTCCGGATTGTCATGGGCCACCTTAAGCATAAAGGAGAGATCAAGGGTGCTTGCATCCTTTTGTTTAATGGTAATTTTAACTCTTAACATAAGAGTGGCATAGTTTTCACCAGGGGCTAAAGCTGGTTTGGCTTCCAGGCTTATAATTTCCGAAAATTGAGGATATAATTGGGCAAGAAGAGATTTGAAATTATCCTTATTTACCCAGGAGGGAATACGAGGATCTTGGGGCCGATTATCCGCAGGTTTTTCTTGTGTTTCTATAACAAGGGAAGTGGCAATGGGTGCTGCAGTTTCAACAGTGGAGGATGTTACAGCTTCAACGGTTGCAGGTATTACATTGTCAACTGTTCCATTTGTCTCGGTTTGTGTGAGCATTGCCAATTTACTATTGCCATTTTCAATTGGTGTATTCTCCACTGGTGTTTCTGGTGTTATAATAACTTCAGGTAATGGCGTTTTCTTATGGATCAAACCTTTATCTGAAACCACAGGGGCTATGTCATAGCTTTTGGGTGAATGTTTGGAACTACGCAAACCCATGTTTAAGGCGCTGACGCAATTATATGTTCACGAAAAATTAAGCTAATCAATTGATGTATCTTCTTCTATTCATGCAGTAGACCGATAACAAAACCAACGACCAGCGATTCGGAAATAGACACGGAGTGAACCAACCTTCACGGTTCACTGTAAGATCTCAACTGGAACTAAACTATTATTGGCTAATTTTCGATCGCATGCAATTCTTAGATCGTGTTTTTCGTGGCTAGCCAATAGATGATCGGGCGGTTAGTTGTAAGTTTTTGTTGTTGTTTGTGTTGTAGTGTTACTATCGTTCTCAGGGAGCCCTCACATTATAAGATGAGAGGTAAATTTATCACCACAAAATATCAATATAACCATGCACTCTCGTCAAAATTTCCTCCTTGATATTGCTCCCGCTCAAAACTTTATCAGTAACTAAATCTAATCTTCGTGATACTTATAATGACTGCGATTGTAATGTTTTGATTTAGAAAAATGAAATTTCGAGCAAATGTGCGTTGGGATATGCTTCAATAATAAAATTTCCAAGTCATTTCCAACATCCATACAGATACCAAATTGAATCTTCTGTAAGGGACTATATTGTTAAAATACTAGAACAGAAGCTCAATAATATGTTCGTATTGGAATATGTTTTTATGCTCACTACCATGGATATAATCATTTTGTCCTTTTTATGTAAATAATCCAAACATTGATCTGGGACTCTCTAAAATTTATTCTCTAAAAATTATTTTCTAAAAATCTAAGATTATTTAGTAATCTTCGTGGGTATAACTGTTGCGATTACGCTACAGTATAGATTAAAAAAGGGGCTGAACCAATTACTTTGAAATGTTCACAGATTGTGTAGGTTGGTCTGGAAGGAAGCATAGGCTATATAATTTTTTGATATCAGAAGAAGGGCGGACCCTTCCCCTTACCCCAAAAGTACTACCCAAAATAAAAGTGTACCGATCGGGACAATATGCAATTCAAATGATAGATATTCTGGAGTAGATTGCGAATTTCCGAATTGGGTCCAAGTAACTGGGGGCCGCCCCAACCCCAAAAACCCCCTAAAATAGGTTCATGGGACGATCATGACAAAATGGGACTCAAATGAAAGTTATTCGGGAGTAGATTGCTGATATGCGCAGGAAGGAGGATCAGACTTTATAATTTGTTGATGTCGGAAGGGGGCGGACCCTCCCCCGTTACCCCAAAAACCCAACCCAAAATTAAAAATTGGCCGATGTGACAATATGGGTATCAAATGAAAGGTATTGAAGAAAAGAATGCGAATGTTGTATTAACAATTGGGTCCAAGTACCCAGGATATCGCCCTAACCCCAAAACACCTCCAAGCAGACAAATTGAATGTTCATATCAATATGGGGCTCAAATGAAAGGTATTCGGGAGTAGATTACGAATCTGGCATACAAAATCAGATTGAAGTATAGGAGGACACACTAACCCTTGGAGAACGCCCCAAATTTTTTGATATCGGATGGGGTCGGACCCTCCCCCATACACCAAAACACCACCAAAAATCACCGACCGATAGGCACAATATGGGCATGAAATGAAAGGTATTAGAGATTAGAAAACGAAAATTGTACCCAGCGGGCCGCCCCATCCCCAAAATTCATCTAAACTGATATATACGACGTTCATGTCAATATGGGACTCAAATTAAAAGTATTTGGCAGTAGATAAAAACAAGTAAAAAGGCTTTAAGTTCGGCGGGGCCGAACTTGGAATACCCAACACCTCGGGTATATATGTAAATCACCTTTCATCAAAATCCGGTGAAAATTGCATACCTTATGTCCCATGGCAGTTATATCGAAATGTGTTCCAATTTGGACCAAATACTAATAAGTACAGTAGCTATATCTAAAAATAAACCGATCTAAATCATATACGACACGGATGTCGAAAAGACTAATATAAGTCACTGTGTCAAATTTCAAATTTCACACCCTCCCCCATTACCCCAAAAACAACACCCAATATTAAAAAACTGCCGATATGACAATATGGGTATCAAATGAAAGGTATTGAAGAAAAGAATGCGAATATTTTATTAACAATTGGGTCCAAGTACCCAGGATGTCGCCCTAACCCCAAAACACCTCCAAGCAGACAAATTGAACGTTCATATCAATATGGGGCTCAAATGAAAGGTATTCGGGAGTTGATTACGAGTCTGGCATAAAAAATCAGATTGAAGTATAGGGGGACACACTAACCCTTGGAGAACGCCCCAAATTTTTTGATAGCGGATGGGGTCGGACCCTCCCCCATACACCAAAACACCACCCAAAATCAAAAGTTGACCGATAGGCACAATATGAGTATGAAATGAAAGGTATTAGAGACTAGAAAACGAAAATCGTGCCCATCGGGTACGAAAATTGTACCCAGCCCCAAAACTCATCTAAACTGATATTTACAACGTTCATGTCCATATGGGATTCAAATAAAAAGTATTTGGCAGTAGATTAAAAAAATGGTATATAAAATTAGGTCCAAGTAATGGGAGGTCGCCCCACAGACATGGGCTACAGTGGCACGAATTCGATATCCGCATTCAGGGTGAAGTTTCCCCTCCCTAAAAAGACATTAGAGACATAAAGAAGGCGCAGCGGAGCGGTCATGATCTTAGACACGAAAAAACAAATGAGCTGCTGTGCCTGCACGAATATGGTGATTTCCGTGTTTACCTAACAGAGCGCACATATCGGAATTTGAGCTTACGAATCGAAATGCAAAATTGGCCATAAACATTCCATTAAGGAGCAGGGGCAAATTTCGGACATATCAATGAGTTCTGTCCAATTCAAGTTTAAGCTCAATGATAATAGACCTCCTTTTCATAGTCGAGTCCAAACGGCGTGCCGCAGTCTTGCGACACCTTTTGGTAAGAAGCTTTTGAATGGCATAGTTATCCCCTCCTAATGCTGATGAAATTATGAGGGGATAACTATGCCATTTAAAAGCTTCTTACCAAAAGGTGTCGCAAGACTGCGGCACGCCGTTGGGACTCGACTATGAAAAGGAGGTCTATAATCACCGCTATCATTTTTTTTATACCCTCCACCATAAGATGGGGGGTATACTAATTTCGTCATTCTGATTGTAACTACTCGAAATATTCGTCGTGAAATTTCATGTCGATCTAGCCATGTCCGTCCGTCTGTCTGTCGAAAGCACGCTAACTTCCGAAGGAGTAAAGCTAGCCGCTTGAAATTTTGCACAAATACTTCTTATTAGTGTAGGTCGGTTGGTATTGTAAATGGGCCATATCGGTCCATCTTTTGATATAGCTGCCATATAAACCGATCTGGGGTCTTGACTTCTTGAGCCTCTGGAATGCGCAATTCTTATCCGATTGGAATGAAATTTTGCACTACGTGTTTTGTTACGATATCCAACAACTGTGCCAAGTATGGTTCAAATCGGTCCATAACCTTATATAGCTGTCATATAAACCGATCTTGGGTCTTGACTTCTTGAGCCTCTAAAGGCGGAATTCTTATCCAATTTGAATGAATTTTGGCACATAGTATTTTGTTATGATATCCAACAACTGTGCCAAATATGGTTCAAATCGGTTCATAACCTGATATAGCTGTCATATAAACAGATCTGGGGACTTGACTTCTAGAGCTTCTAGAGGGCGCAATTTCTCTCCGATTTGGCTGAAATTTCGCAAGACGTTTTTTATTGTTACTTTCAACAACTATGTCAAATAAAGTACAAGTCGGTTCATAACCTGATATAGCTGCCATATAAACCAATCTGGGATCTTGACTTCTTGAGCCTCTAGAGGTCGCAACTATTATCCGATTTGCCTGAAATTTTGTACGACGGATTCTCTCATGACCATTAACATACCTGTTTATTACGGTCTGAATCGGTCTATAGCCCAATACAGCTCCCATATAAATCGATCTCTCTATTTTACTTCTTGAGCCCACAAAGGGCGCAATTCTTATTCGAATTGGCTGACATTTTACACAGGTCTCGAACATATGATTTAATTGTGGTCCAAACTGGACCATATCTTGATATCGCTCTAATAGCAGAGCAAGTCTTTTCTTTTCCTTATCCTTTTTTTTGCCTAAGAAGAGATGCCGGGAAAAGAACTCGACTAATGCGATCCATGGTGGAGGGTATATAAGATTCGGCCCGGCCGAACTTAGCACGCTTTTACTTGTTTCTGATGTTTTCGCCAGCATTCAATCCCAGGCGTTCAGCGACATAAGCGGATATGCTAACCTCTGAACTACGGCGGTCTACGAGCCTACGAATGACCATCCGTAATTTTCCATCTCAAGTGATGGTAGTTTTCCATCACAAGTATGGTATGTGCACCGATGGTTATCATCGAGCGTGAAGTCGTAAATACAACTTATTGTCGGGAAAATGTTTTGGAAGCTATTTTGGAGCCTTTTCGGTCGAAGACCATGGACGTAACAACAAGACTCGGAACTGTCACATCAAGCTCATGTAATGCAAGAATGGCTAAAAAAATCATCCATGCAAAATAAATTGGAAGTTATTCTAAAATAAATTGGAAATTATTCAAAAAGAAGAAGGTAAGGATCCGAACCAGCTATGCAGAAGGGCTGAAAGGGTTTTGCATATGGCATCTGACTGGGATAAGCACAGGGGTCTCAATGTTAATACACAGAAGACTGACATATGCGTCTACACGAGGAAGACGAAGTTGGGCTAATTTAACGCACCACGTTTCCTCAATAAGACGATTTCGATATCTGACAAGGTCAAATACCTAGAAGTAATCTTTGACAGGAAACTAAATTGCAAATGTCACATTCTGGAGCGTACTAAGAAGGCTCACAGATGTTGGGCACTATGTAGACGGGCCGTAGTTTTCACTGGCTCTACAGGAGCGCGATTCGACCAATACTTACATACGCCTCAGTAGTTTGGTGGAAATAGTGCAACATAAGGACCATACAACAGGTTCAGAGAACATGTTGTCTTGGCATTGGCGAAGCGAATAGACATCTTGAATTGTCTCTGGGCATCTAGAATAGTCTCTAGGGCACTGCAGACTATTCTAGATATCCGACCCATTGACATACAGATTAAGTGTGAGGCAGCCACTGCGGCTATGAGACTTACGGCGATGGGAGAATGGATTGAGGATGGGAGCAGCTCATATCATCGCTGTATAATCGCGGCGACGATAGGAAACCTGGAAGGAAGGGAAGAGGTTTCCGATCGGATATCTGAGATGAACCTTGATGTCGAGTGCGAGGTACTGCTGCCAGCGGCACAATATTTGATTGACGGAACACTAGCATTGCCGTCTGGAAGATCATCTTACACGGATGGATCAAAGCTAGAGGACAGAGTGGGCCTGGGGGTTTACATTGAGAACCCAGGGACTGACATCTTTTTTAGACTGCCTGACCATAATACGGTCCTACAGACGGAGATCCGGTGTGGTGTGGTGCTAACCTGAGGACGTCGAATGTGAACATCTTTACGGACAATAAAATTTCCATAAGGGCAATAACAACCAGGACGGTAAGGTCACGAACTGTCTTGCAGTGTAAGAAGGAGAGAATGGCAAAATCCGCATCGTTTGGGTGCTAGCCCATAACGGAGTAAGGGGGAATGAAAGGCAGACGAGTTGGAGGTGAGTGCCAGAGGACTGTCGGCAATAAACTTGGTTAATCCGAAGCCTTTAGGGTCGACGCCGTCCGAGTTAAGGGCGTGGGCGATGAATGCACAAACAACCCTGTGGAACAGCGAAACGGTCGGTAGGACGGCGAAAATTCCATGGGGGGATCCAGATCGTGAGAAGACGAGGTTATTACTGAGAGGAAGTTAGAAGGAGCTCACTTATGTAAAATCGATGTGGCTAGTGATAGCATGTGTCGGGCATGCGGAGAAGATGATGAGACGTTGGAGCATTTTCTTTCTCATTGCTCGGCTTTCGTGTTTAACAGATACCGGCACCTAAGTGACGAACATAATAAAATTCAATAAAAATATTATAGAATTTCCAATACAAGCAGAATATAAATAGTCACAACCAAAATCACAAGAAACGCCTTACAAAATGCGAAGAACAGAAAATTTAACAAATCACAAAAATACCCAAACATCAAAAATAACAATTACAAGTAAGAGCGCGCTAAGTTCGGCCGGGCCGAATCTTATATACCCTCCACCATTGATCGCATTTGTCATGTTCTATGCGCGGTATCTCTTTTAAGACAAACATAGAATATTGAATAAGAACTGTTATGCTATTGGACCTATATCAAGTTATAGTCCGATTCGGACCATAAATGAATGCTGAACATTGCAGATGTCATTGCGTAATATTTCAGTTCATTCGGATAAGAATTCGCCCTGTAGGGGCTCAAGAAGCAAAATCGGGAGATTAGTTTATATGGGAGCTGTATCAAGCTATTGATCGACCATATTAGTCACGTATGTTGAAGGTAATGAGAGAAGCCGTTGTACAAAATTTCGGCCAAATCGGATGAGAATTGCGCCCTCTAGAGGTTGAAGAAGTCAAGATCCCAGATCGGTTTATATGGCAGCTATATCAGGTTCTATATCGATTTACGCCATACTTATCACAGTTATTGGAACATAACAAAACACCTCATGCAAAATTTCAGCCAAATCGGATGAGAATTGCGCGTTTTATTGGCTCAAGACGAGAATTGCGCTCTCTAGAGGCTCAAGAAGTCATGACCCAAGATCGGTTTATATGGCAGCTATATCATAAACCATACTTAACGCAGTTGTAAACCATACTTAGCGTAGTTGTTGGAAGTGATACCAAAACACTATGTGCAAAATTTCAATTAAATCGGATAAGAAATGCGTCCTCTAGAGGCTCAAGAAGTCTAGACCCAAGATCGGTTTATATGGCAGCTATATCAAAACATGGACCGATTTGGCCCATTTACTATACCACTAATAAAAAGTACCTACACTAATAAAAAGTATTTGTGCAAAATTTCAAGCGGCTAACTTTACTCCTTCGAAAGTTAGCGTGCTTTCGACATACAGACGGACGGACGGACGGACATGGCTAGATCGACTTAAAATGACATGACGTTCAAGAATATATATACTTTTTGGGGTCTTAGACGCATATTTCGAGGTGTTACAAACAGAATGACGAAATTAGTGGAGGGTATAAAAATATTTGCTGAGTTTTATATTCGCCCCATACAGTGCAAGTCAGATGTCCTGGATAAAATAGTAGTGAAAAGTTGTACTGATATGTTATCGATGACATATAATAACAGATAATGAGAAACGAATAATCCGGATTTGCTCTATAAAGCACTAAAATAAAACATATAACTCCTATATAAAATGATCTCCCGATTTTAGTTCTTGATCCTTAAGAGGGCGTTATTCTTATCCGATTTGGTTGAAATTTTATACAATGGCGTCTACTATGGTCTTTAACATCCAAGCCAAGTATGGCCCGAATCGGTCCATTACCTGATATAGCTCCCATAGCGATTTTTATCCATTATCGTTTGTTTGACTTTAAAGAGACACCAGGTAAAGAACATGACTAATGTCATCTATGGTAGAGGGTATATAAGATTCGGCCCGGCCGAACCAATCACGCTTTTACTTGTTCTAATTCCATTCACCAACGCATTGCACTGCGTTTATAGGGGATATCCCCTGCGCGTTGGTTGAAAAAAAAGGGAAAGGATTCCGAAATATAGATTACTTAGTACTCTAACACGTCTCACAAATTAGCATTGATATATGGGGCTTATATATGCTTCATCCTAATGTCTTGATTACGATAGAGCAATCGAGCATTTCCTGTGTTGTGTTCCATTACCTTTATAGAATAAATTATTCTCTTACGTCTTAGCAGCTAAAACGCGATTGACTGTATCCTTCTCTCTCCCTCTCTTTTTGGAAATTCATGCATCTAACTTACCATAGATTCGGCGTATTTTTCACCATTCTCAAAACGATGAATATTATCCAGAAAAGGTTTTTTGAATGAACCAAACATTTGTTGAATCATGGCACGGGCAAAAGGATCTTCCCTATCCGGCGAGAAAGTAGTTGGATATTTGCCTTTAGTTTCTGCCCTAAATGCCGACGCGGCATGGAACATAGCCATTTTGCGTAAAACAGCCTCGGTGTGTTCCTGGTTCAAGCATTCTAAACGATTGGTATTTTTATAGCCAAGCAAGCCTAAATCATCCAATAGAACATAATAGGCACCGGGGGCCTCGGGACCCAAACGATATGCTTTGGCTCCAAAGTGCACTTCCACACCAGCTTGACGATACATGTCCTCCATCTCAGGTATCACATCATTGTAGACAGCATTTTCAGTATCAAAGAAGTTTATGCGCTTAAGCATTTCCATCATTTGCGGATTGTCATGGGCCACCTTTAGCATAAAGGAGAGATCAAGCGTGCTGGCATTCATCAGTTTAATAGTAATTTTAACTCTTAACATAAGAGTGGCATAGTTTTCACCAGGGGCTAAAGCTGGTTTGGCTTCTAAGCTTATAATTTCCGAAAATTGAGGATATAATTGGGCAAGCAAGGGTTTGAAATTATCCTCATTTACCCAGGAAGGAATACCAGAAACTTCAGGCTGATTATCCGTAGATTTTTCTTGTGTTTCTTCAACAAGGGAAGTGGCAATGGGTGCTACAGTTTCAACAGTGGAGGAAGTTACAGTTTCAACGGTTGCAGGTATTACATTGTCAACTGTTCCATTCGTTTCGGTTGGTGTGAGCGTTGCCAATTCGCTATTCCCATTTTCAATTGGTGTATTCCCCACTGGTGTTTCTGGTGTTATAATCACTTCAGGCAATGGCCTTGGAGTTTTCTTGTAACTAAAATCTTTATCTGAAACCACAGGGGCTATGTCATAGCTTTTGGGTGAATGTTTGGAACTACGCAAACCCATGTTTAAGGCGCTGACGCAATTATATGTTCACGAAAAATTAAGCTAATCAATTGATGTATCTTCTTCTATTTATGCAGTAGACCGATAACAAAACCAACGAGCAGCGATTCGAAAATAGACACGGTGTGGGCCAACAACCTTCACGATTCACTTAAAGTTTTCGACTGGAACTAAACTATTATTGACTAATATTCGACCGCATGCAATTCTCAGATCGTGTTTTTCGTGGCTAGCCGATAGATGGTCGGCCGGCCGGCTGGTTGTATGTTTTTGTTGTTGTTTGCCTTTTAGTCTTACTATCGTTCTCAGCTAGCCCCCACATTATAAGGTGGGAGTTAAATTTATCACCACAAAATATTAGAATAACGCACACTCTCGCCTAAACTCTTCTCCATAATATTGCTCTCTTTTCGAAAGCATTCTATACAAACAAATCTAATCTTCGTGTCATTCATAATGACTGAGATTATAATGTTTTGATTTAGAAAACTGGAATTTCAAGCAAATGTGCGTTGGGATATGCTCAATAAAATAAAAATTGCAAGTCATTTCACACAACAATGCAGATACCAAATCGAAGCTGCTGCAAGGAGTAGCATTTCTCAAACACTAAAACCGAAGCTCAATAATTAATGAATAATGGATTATATTCTTATACCAACCGCCATGGGTATAATAATTGTGTCATTTTATCAAAAATTCACCGGCGCATACGTTTGTACATCATTCCTCATCGTTGTAAAAGTCTAACCTGTTTAAGCGATGTTATATATGTGGTCACACCACAATCGTTAACATGTTAAAAGGCGTTAAGTTCGGCCGGGCCGAACTTTGGATATCCACCACCTCGGGTATATATGTAAACCACCTTTCATCATAACCAGGCGAAAAATGCATAATTTATGCCCTCACAGCAGTTTATCGGAATATGGTCCGATTTGGACCAAGTTCGACACGGATATTGAGTGGTCTAATAAAGTCATTGTTCAATTTTGTGGAACAATATATTGGTCTTTTTGGTACCCATATCCAAATATAGACCGATGTGAAACATATACGACACGGATGTCGAAAAGCCTAACATAAGTCACTGTGTCAAATTTCGGCGAAATCGGATTATAAATATGCCTTTTATGGGGCTAAGACTTTAAATCGGGAGAACAGTCAATATGGCAGCTATATGCAAATCTGCACCGACCTGTGCCATATTGCAGAAAGATGTTGAGGGCCCTTACACAAAACACTGTCCCAAATTTCGGCGACATAGGAAAAAACATGGATCGATTTGGCCCATTTCCAATCCCAACCGACCTGCACTAATAAAAAGTAAAACAGCTGTGACAAACAGAATGACGAAATTGGTATATCCCCATCCTATGATGCAGGGTATAAAAATACTATGCTATTAAAACCATATCACGTTTTGGTTCGATTCGTACCATAAATGAATTGAATATTGGAGACCATAGTTAAAGTCATTGTGTAAAATGTCAACCAAATCAAATTAGAATTGCCCCCTTCAGGAGCTCAGGAAGTAAAATAGTGGGATCGGTTTATATGGGAGCTATATCAGGCTATAGACCGATTCAGACCATATTTAACACGTGTATAAAAGTTAATGAGAAAGGCCGTTGTTCCAAATTTCAGCCTAATCGGATAATAATTGGGCCCTCTAGAGCCTGAAGAAGTCAAGATCCCAGATCGGTTTATATGGCAGCTATATCATATTATGGACCGATTTAAACCATCTTTGGTACATTTGTTGAAAGTCATAGCACAACACGTCGTGCAAAATTTCAGCTAAATTGGATAAGAATTGCGCCCTCTAAAGGCTCAAGAAGTAAAGATTCAAGATCAGTTTATATGGCAGCTATATCAGGTTATAGACCGATTTGAACCATACTCGGCACTATTGTTGAAAGTCGTATCGAAACAGGGCTTTCAAAATTTCAGCCAAATTGAATAGGAATTACGCCATCCACCGGGTCAAGAAGTCTCGGCCCCAGATCGGTTTATATGACAGCTATATCAGGTTTTGGGACGATTTCAACCATACTTAGCACAGTTGTTGTAAATAATAACAAAACACCTCAAAATTCAGCAAAATGTTAAAAGAATTGTCCCAAGAATTTCAGCCAAATCGCATAATAATTGGGCCCTCTAGAGGCTCAAGAAGTTAAGATCTCAGATCGGTTTATATGGCAGCTATATCAGTTATAGACCGATTTAAACCATATTTGGCACGTCAGAGCAAGTCAGAGCAAAAAATATAATTTGGAAAAGAATTTCGCCCTCTAGAGGCTCAAGAAGTCAAAATTCAAGATATGGCATTTACATCATGTTATGGACCGATTTGAACCATATTTGGCACCGCTGTTGGAAGTGATAACGAAACATCGCGTACAAAATATCAGCCATATTGGATAGGAATTGCGCCCTCCAGAGGCTCAAGAAGTCTAGACCCCAGCTCGGTTTATATAACAGCTATATCAGGTTATGAACCGATTTCAACCATACTTATCACAGTCATTGTAATAATAACAAAACACCTCAGGCAAAAATTCAGCCAAATCGGATAAGAATTGCGTGCTCTAGTGGCTCAAGAAGTCAAGATCCAAGATCGGTTTATATGGCAGTTATATAAAAACATGGACCGATATGGCCATTTACAATCCCAACCGACCTACACTAATAAGAAGTATTTGTGCAAAATTTCATGCGGCTAGCTTTACTCCTCCGAAAGTTAGCGTTCTTTCGACAGACAGACGGACCGTCATGATTAGATCGACTTAAAATGTCATGATGATCAAGAGTATATATACTTAATGGGTCTTAGACGAATATTTCAAGGATTTACAATCAAAATAACGAAATTAGTATACCCCCATCCTAGATTTACACAATGACTGACAGAAAAGAAGATAGAGTTTCAAGCTATTTTTCTAAAAAAAAAAAAAAAACAAATATACATAAAAAAGTATTTTCATATGTGGCCAGCTATATACAAAAACTTCAGCTAATATAGGCATCGAACAAGTTCGAAGACCAAAGTCATTGACTACATACAGAAATTTTGGGTCTAGCAATCAATATGAAAGTATGTACTAATAATGCTAGTCTGTGTAGTTTTTTATCTGCATGTTCATCCATCCGAGTGCTAGCTATCCTGGAATCTCCGACATGTTATTTAAACTACACTTAATGTGTACGCAGGTAGCGAAATACGCCTGTTCTGAGAAAAGGGTAGCGACGCACAAGCTGCTGGGCCAACCGATTGATAATATGAAGCAAGAGGGGAAGTAGGCTCGCCCACACATATCAACATGCATGCGTAGGTGATAAACTAACTAGAACAATAGAAAGTGTTTGCTAATTAACTTTTTGATATTAAAGATAATAATGATCTTAATGGGGATAATGATGTTTAACGCATTTGAGCAGCTGATAGTAAAATGACTAGGAAGTGAATTAGTAGTAGAAAAATATGATTAAATCATTAAAGTTCTTCGGTATAATGAAGTATAATGGAGAAAGCGATGGTGTTATTGTATATGAGACTAGCTGAACCGGGCCTGCTCAGCTGCGCCTTCTTTTACTTTATATGGAATAAAATTATCCTATAAATATTTATTTTCGATAATTAAGGAGCTTTTAGTATAATACCATGCTACGAAAATAGTATTTGGATGTATATCGCTTGGCTGACAGTTAAACAATTTAAATGCCTTTATCTGAATCCCTTTACTGATTTATGAATACACTCAACGGGCTTAGGGTCATTAAGGATTATGGGAGTAAGAAGGCTCCCAGGGTGGCGTTTGGTGGGTTTAGGGGTTGGTTTGGACCCCCAGAAATATGGTCCCGGAAGTGGGTACGATACCTTCCAAATACCTTTCATTTGAGTCCCCTATGGCCTTGACCCGTAAATATGTATGTCCGATTTATGGGTGAGTTGGTCCCCAGACACTTGGCCCTGAAAAATATCCGCATGGTGTTATTCTCTCAAATTTCATTTATTTTAACCCCATATTGCCGTTAGTTAGAGGGAGTTTGTGGGATGAGGCGTATCCCAATCACCCCAAGCCTCAAAATTGGTTATCATATTCGTTTTCTAATCACAAAAATATTTCATTTGGTCGGTACTCTTGGGGAAGGGGCGATGCCCCAAATACATGGTCCCACATTAGATATCCGATTCGTATTCTACTTTACTTGAGCCCCATATTACTATGGTAAATAAATAATTGCTGTTTGTGGGGTGTTTTTGGTAAGGGTAGACCCCCAAAAAATTTGTCCCGAAAATGGGTACCAATTTAGTGCTCCACTCCCCAATACTTTTCATTTGAGTTCCACATTGATCTGCTCCTGTAAATATGTCCGATTTAGGTGTGTTTTCGGAAGTGGAGTGATACCTCAAACACTTAGCCCTGAAAATAAATCAGCATCGTGCTCTACACTCAGTATCATTTATTTGATCCCCATATTGCCTTTTGACTCAAAGTTGGAAATCAAATTTGTTTTCTAATCTCAAATACCTTTCATTTAAACCATTTATTGCAAAAGTCAGCAAATATGTCTGCTTTTTTTAAGACCCAAATTGCCATGGTGGGGGTTGTTATGGTGTTGGGACGTCCCCTAGGCAGTTGGTCACGAATTTTGATGTCCGATTCGTGATCTACTACAAAATACTTTTGATTTGCACCCCATAATTGTATAGTCGGCAAACATGTGCGGTTTGGGGGGGTGTTCTGGGGGATGGGGCGGCCATTCAATGACTTTCTCTGAAAATATATATGAGCTTCGTATTCCACTCTAAAGTACCTCTTATTGGAGCCCCATATTGCAATGGTCAGCAAATACTTTCTATTTGGGTGGTGTTGTGGGGGGTTGGGCCCATAGAAACTTTTACCGCGAATATTGATATCAGATTCGTGGGGTACCCGTATGTCTATTGAAATCACGCTTCAGTCTTTGAAAATTGAGATAGTGAGCTAAAACTTTGCACAGATTCTTTTTTGTCCATATGCAGGTAAAGTTCGAAGATGGACTATATCGGAATATATCTTGATATAGCCCCCATATAGACCAATGAGCGCGATTTAAAGTCTTAGGCCAATAAATGCCACATTTATTGACCGATTTTGCTGAAATTTGGAACAGTGAGTTATGTTAGGCCACTCGACATTCTTCTTTAATTTGGCTCAGATCGGTCTAGATTTGGATATAACTGTCATATAGACCGATCTCAAGATTTAAGGTTTTGAGCCCATAAAAGGCGCATTTATTGTCCGATTTCGCCAAAATTTGGGACTGTGTGCTTTGTTCCACCTTTCGACGTTTTTCTTCAATTTGGCTCAAATCGATTCAGATTTGAATATAGCTGTCATTTAGACCGATCTCTTGATTTAAGGTCTAAGGCCCATAAAAGGCGCATTTATTGCATAATTTCGCCGAAATTTGGGACAGTGAGTTGTGTTAGGCTTTTCAACATCTTTCTGCAATTTGGCCAAGATCGGTCCACATTTGAATATAGCTCTCATATAGACCGATCTCTCGATTTAAGATTTTGGGGCCATTGAAGGTGCATTTATTGTCCGATGTCGTCGAAATTCGGGACATTGAGTTGTGTTATGCTCTTCGAAAACTTTCTGCGATTTGGCCCAGGTTGGTCAAGATTTGGATATAGCTGCCATATAGACCGATCTCTCGATTTAAGGTCTTGGGCCCATATAAGCCACATTTATTGTATGTCGTATATGGTTCAGATCAGATGGTTCAGATTTTTTCTACAAAATTGAACAATGACTTGTACTTGTTACACCACTCAATATCCGTGTCGAATTTGGTCCGAATCGGATTATATTTCGATATAGCTGCTATGTGGGCATAAATTATGCATTTTTCAACGGATTATGACGAAAGGTGGTTTACATTTATACCCGAGGTGGTGGGTATCAACAGTTCGACCGGGCCGAACTTAACGCCTTCTTACTTGCTCTACTAATGTGTACATGACTGACATGGCCTTATGTTTCTACAATAAATCGAAATAAAAAAGATTATGGGAAGTATAAACATCCACTGAGACACACATATACATTTGTATTTTATCTTTTCTTCTAGCATCCCCTTCATAATTAGCAGCAGTTGTTTTCAGCAAACTACTGGCTTTTCAGCAGTCAGCCTGCTGCTCTGAAATTGCAGAACTACTGCTATAATAGCAGTAAAATTAACTACTAATATTCAGAGGACAGTGTTTGTTATTTTCAGCAAACTTTTTTCTATGAGTGTACATTACTATAGATATATTAGGTTTTTAATAAAATAGGATAATAAATATATCTATGTTGATGTTGATTCATAGTTGGACACGGCTAAACTTAATGCATTTTTTAAATTTGGTTAGGAATTTCATCCGGTATATGCTTAAGAGGTAAAGTCAGATGATCTGTTTAAATATGAGCAATAGACACGGACTTGACCATACTTGGCATGGATGTTAAAGATGATAGGAGTAATCATTGTGCAAAATTTCTCCCTCTAGACGCTACCTCAATCAGCGCAACATCCTCATTTTCAAAGAAGGACATGGCATAATCGTCCTTGAACCATAAGTCCATCAATAACGTATATTCAATACTTTGAAGTGTCAGATAGGGAAATTCCCATGTGCTGCCAGATTTCCCATTCTTTGCTAACTTTTATAAAAAAAATTGGTGAATGTGATAACAACAAAATTCTTTAACATCATCAAGGACGAACATGTAAAATATAATGAATACAATAAGTTATATGTAGTTGACAGAAAAACAGTTTTTAATGTCAATGCCAGCGTAAAGGAAAGTAAAAATGTACAAATAGCATTTATTATCGCTTTTCCATTGTTAAGTATGAATTATTAATTAATAATGTGATAAAAATTTCTTCAGTACAAACAGCAAGCTATACCAAAGGCTTATCAAAATTATGAAATTTAGATAAAGAAAATCAATAACAGTAATAATAGATAAAATTATATTGCGTATATACATAATTATGAATTTTACTGTGTGAGTTTGGCAAAATTTCTTTTTGGTTCTCAAGAACTGTTCTTTTAAGTCAAATTTCCTAAATTATTTGTTATTAAACACCATTATTGTGGTACAGTATTTGTAAAAACTAAAAATAAAGAGAAATAGCCACCTCGAAAAGTATACGGATCGATTCAGAATCACTTTATGTAGCCATATCCGTCTCTCTGACTGTGTGTCCTTGATAGTTTGTACACTCATAGAAAAAAGACTGATGATAGCAGCAAACTCTGTCTGCTGGCAATTAGTAGTACATTTTACTACTAGTACAGCAGTAGTTCTGCTGTTATATCTAAGTACAACTGCTGAAAAAAACTGTTGTAAATGAAGAACAAATTAACAAGTAAGAGCGTGCTAAGATTCGACCGGGCTGAATCTTATATACCCTCCACCATGGATCGCATCTGTCGCAGTATCTCTTTTTAGGCAAGCAAAGAATAATTAATATGGTCGGAGGAGGAGCTATATCAAGTTATAGTCCGATTCGGGGCTCAAGAAGCAAAATCGGGAGATCGGTTTATATGGGAGCTGTGTCAAGCTATAGATGCTATTATAGTTGGAAGTGATAGCAAAACACTACGTGCAAAAATTCAGCAAAATTGGATGAGGATCGCGCCCACTAGAGGCTTTAGAAGTCAAGACCCAAGATCGGTTTATATGGCAGCTATATCAGGTTATGGAACGATTTGGAACATACTTCGCATAAATGTTGGAAGTGATACCAAAACACCACGTGCAAAATTACAGCCAAATCGGATAGGAATTGCGCCGTGCTAAGTATGGTTTAAATCGGTCCATAACCAGATATAGCTGCCATATAAACCGATCTGGAATCTTGACATTTTGAACCTCTAGAGGGCGCAAATATTATCCAATTTGGCTGAAATTGTCCATAAGGTGTTTTGTTATGACTTTTAACAACTGCGCCAAATATGGTTGAAATCGGTCCATATCCTGGTATAGCTGCCATATAAACCTATCCTGGGTCTTGACTTCTCTACAAGGAGCAATTCATATCCGATTTGGCTGAAATTTAGCTTGAGGTGTTTTGTTACGACTTCCAACAACTATGCTAAGTATGGTTTAAATTGGTCTATAACCTGATAAAACTGCCATATAAACCGATCTTGAATCTTGATGTCTTGAGCCACTAGAGGACGCATTTCTTATCCGATTTGGCTGAAATTTGGCATAACATGTTTTGTTGTTACTTCTAACAACTGTGCCAAATATGGTTCCAATCGATTCATAATCTGATATAGCTGCTATTTAAACCGATCTGGGATCTTGACTTCTTGAGCCTCTAGAGGGCGTAATTATTATCCAATTTGGCTAAAATTTTGTGCAACATGACGTTATGTCAAATATGGTCCGAATCAATCTATAGCCTGATACAGCTCCCATTTAAGCGGCAATTCTTACTCGAATTGGCTGAAATTTTACGCAATGGCTTCTACTATGGTCTCCAACATTTAAATCTATTATGGTCCGAATTGGACCATAACTTGATATAGCTCCAATATTATAGCAATTTTTTCTTTTATCGTTTGTTTACATAAAAAGAGCTATCGGGAAAAGAACTCGACATATGCTATCTATGGTGGAGGGTATATAAGATCCGGCCGGCAGAACTTAGCACGCCTTTACTTGTTATACCCTTCTGCTGTGGTACAGGGTATTATAACTTAGTGAATTAGTTTGTAACACCGAAAAGGAAGAGAGATACACCCATTGATAAGTATACCGATTGACTTAGAATCACCTTCTAATTCGATTTAGCTATCAGACAGACGGACGGACTATGTCTGTCCGTCAGTCCATGTTAATTTGTATACAAACTACAGGTCGCAAGTTTCTTTCGATTGGCTTAAAATTTGGTATGGGTATGTTTTTCGGCCTAAAGATGAAGAAAGTTGAAATTGGAAGAAATCGGTTCAGATTTGGATATAGCTCCCATATATATGTTCGTCCGATTTGCAGTAATACTGCAATAAAATGGTCTTTTTTTAAACCGATTCTCTCGAACTTTGGCAGGAAGGATTTTCTTATGACTTCCGACATTACAGGTGAATTCCATAGAAATCTGTTCAGATTTGGATAAAGCACCCATATATATGATCGTCCAATTTGCAGTAATAATTCAATAAAATAGTCATTTATTTATAGATTCTCTCGAAATTTGGCACGAAGGATTTTCTAATGGCATTACTGGTGAATTTCATAGAAATCGGTTCAGATTTAGATATAGCTTTCATATATATATATATCGCCCGAATTTCACTCCTATAGCCACTGCGAGCGCAATTTATTGTCCAATCTTTCGAAAAATTTGTTCAACGCTATCCTCGACGACTTCCACAATGTCTATAAGGTTTGCTCGAAATCGGTTCAGATTTATACATAGTTCTCATATATATATTCTTGTCCAATTTGCAATAATATTTCAATCGAATGTTCATTTGTAAATCGATTCTATCGAAATATAGCAGGGAGGATTTTCTCTTGCTTCTCGACATTATAGATGAATTTCATAGAAATCGGTTCAGATTTAGATATAGCTGTCATATACGTATATCGTCCGATTTTCACTTCCAGAGCCACTGCAAGAGCATTTTTTGACCAATTTGCCAAAATTTTGCACAACGCTTTTCTCGACGAGTACCACATGATCAAATTTTGGGTAATTTGCAATAATGTTGTCATTTGTGAACCGTAGTTATAACAGTTGAACATATTTGCTCGAAATGTGATACGGATTGTTTAAAACCCCATCTGAAAACATACGGCGAGGTCCAACAAAATTGGTTCCGAATTAGACATAGCTCCCACTTTGTACCTATGGGGTAGGTGTAGGGTATTATAAAGTCGGCGCCGCCCGACTTTTGGCCTTGCTTACTTTTTCTTCCCCTGCTCCTGGACTAAACTTAACCCAAACCAATGTCATGGCTTCGAAAATACAATGCTACGCAAAAGTTTAATCAAACTTGGTAACAATCGATAAAAATCGAGGAATAATTGTCATGATTGTGCCTTTTAGAAAGATAAGAAATATTTCGCAGTAGATAATTAAATTTCACAAGCTTTGTACTCACTCTTAAAAGTAATAGAATATTATATTGTTATCGAAAGCTTATTAGAAGCTTCCAATTTAATTTTATGAAATGTTATTTTAAATTTATGCAATATCATTTCAAGTTCAACATATGGAACTACTATAACATTAAAGACTCATGTCAAATAATTTGCCGGTTATAACAAGATAAGCAAAAATATAGGGTATATAGTTTTTTGATAACTGATATGGAATATTTCATCATCTATCGAAATCAATAAAACTTTATTATTTTTATACCCTCCACCATAGGATGGGGGTATACTAATTTCGTCAATTTGTTTGTAACTCCTCGAAATATTCGTCTAAGACCCCATAAAGTATATATATTCTTGATCGTCATGACATTTTAAGTCGAACTAGCCAGGTCCGTCCGTCTGTCGGTCCATCCGTCTGTCTGTCGAAAGCCAGCTAACTTTCGAAAGAGTAAAGCTAGCCGCTTGAAATTTTGCACAAATACTTCTTATTACTTCAGGTCGGTTGGAATTGCAAATGGGCCATATCGGTCCATATTTTGATATAGCTGCCATATAAACCGATCTTGTGTCTTGACTTCTTGAGTCTCTAGAGAGCGCAATTCTGGTCCAATTTGACTCAAATTTTGCACGTTGTGTTTCGGTATCTCTTCCAACAACTGCTCTAAGTATGGTTTAAATCGGTCCATAACCTGTTATAGCTGTCATATAAACCAATCTTGGGTCTTGACTTCTTGAGCCTCTAGAGTGCGCAATTTTTATCCGATTGAAATAAATTTTTGCACGAAGTATTTTGCTATGATATCCAACAACTGTGCCAAGTATGGTTCAAATCGGTCCATAACCCGATATAGCTGTCATATAAACAGATCTGGGGACTTGACTTATTGAGCTTCTAGAGGGCGCAATTCCTATCCGATTTGGCTGAAATTTTTCGTGACGTATTTTATTCTTACTTTCATCAACTGTGTCAGATAAGGTTCAAATCGGTTCATAACTTGATATAGCTGCCATATAAACCGATCTGGGATCTTGACTTCTTGAGCCTCTAGAGGATCCTCTCATGACCATCAACATACGTCTTTATTATGGTCTGAATCGGTCAATAGCCTGATACAGCTCCCATATAAATCGGTCTCTCTATTTTACTTCTTGAGCCTCCAAAAGGCCAAATTCTTATTCGAATTGGCTGATATTTTACAAAGGTTTCCAACATATAATTTAATTGTGGTCCAAACCGGATCATATCTTGATACCGCTCTAATAGCAGAGAAAATCTTTTCTTATATCCTTTTTGCCTAAGAATAGATGCCGGGAAAAGAACTCGACAAATGCGATCCATGATGGAGGGTATATAAGATTCGGCCCGGCCGAACTTAGCACGCTTTTATTTGTTTTATATCCACAATCATAGGATGAGGGCATAATAATCTAGTCATTCCATTTGTTATACCTCGAAATATTGATCTGAGACCCTATTAGATACATATATTCTTAATCGTCTTGACATTCTCAGTCGATCTAGCCATGTCCGTCCGTTCGTCTGTCTGGCCGTCTGTAGAAATCACGATAGCTGGCGAATAAATAAAGATATCCGTTTCAATCTTTCTACACAAACTTCTTATTGACTTATGGCATTGGTTGTTGGGCCATATCGGTTCAGATTTGGATATACCTCCCACGTAAACCGATCTTCTGATTTGACTTTATAAGCCCCCGGAAGCAGCAATTTCTAACCGATTGGGCTGAAATTTTGCACGTAGTTTGCTGTTAGGACTTCCAACTTGTGCAAAGTATTGTTCAACTCGGTCTATAAGCTGATATAGCTGCAGTATGAAACGATCTCCCGATTTGCTATCTTGAGCCACTGGAAGCCATAATTATACCCACCACCGTAGGATTCCGTTTGCAACACATCGAAATATCAAATTCTGACCCTACAAAGTATATATATTTTGGATCGTCGAAAAATTCTTAAACGATTTAACGATGTACGTGTGTATGTCCGTCTGTCCGTCCGTCTGAGATGAAATTGAGACATTGAGATGAAATTTGTCACAGATATGTCTTTTTGATGCACGCTAGTTAAGTTTTTGAACGGGCCAAATAGGACTTTATTTGGATATAACTGCTATATAGCCCGATCTGCCGATTTCGCTGAAATTTGATACAGTGAGTAATTTTAGGCCTCCCGACATCTGACCCAAATATGCTTCAGATCGGACTATATTAACATATAGCTGTCGTATAGACCGATCTGTCGATAAAGGGTCTGAAGCCCATGTAATCTTTATTTTCTATCCGATTTCGCTGAAATTTTAAATAGTGAGTTGTTTTTAGCCTCCCGGCATCCGCCCCAAATATGGGTCAGATTAAGGGGCCGAATCTAGATATGAAAGGATCTACTAATTTGCTGTCGTTGGCTAGAACGGAAGTTGCAGTCATTGTGTCCGTCATGACAGGTGACTGGCTGATCGAAGAACATTCTGACTGATCGAAGAACATTCTGATTGTTGCATGTAAAGATTTCGCAGGATACACGAGTATGAGGACCATATAACATCTGCTGTTTGTGCTCCGCACTGGCCAGCAGAAAGACTTCCACTTAAGGTTCTCATTTCTTTGAGGACTTACCTGAATTGGCGGATATGAATATTCGCAAATTATTGGGCTTTTGAAAGTGTACTGGATGCTTCAACAGTAAGAACTCACAATGGCTGTAAATGTTTTAATGAGTCTCGTGAAAACTGCCATTAAAATCTAACCAACAAACTTGGCTGAAGTTTTCTCTATATGGTTCTACTATGACTTCGAACTTTCACAAGAAAGTATGGTTGAAATAGGTCCAAATTCTATTTGGCCACCTGGAAGACTCTTATTTTATCCGATTGTTATGAAATGCAATAACAGATCATAACTGGTTTCGAACATATGCTGTTATACTTATTTATTTCTTCTAGTGAATATTTGAAAAAACTAACTAATTTATGTATTTTTATATCCACCATCGAAAGATGGGGGTATTTCGCTGAAATTTGAAACAGTGAGTAGTTTAAGGCTTTCCGACAACTAAGCCAAATATGGTTCAGATCGGACTATATTTAGATATAGCTACCATATAGACCGATCTCCCGATAAAGGGTCTAAAGGTCATAAAAACTTTATTTATTTCCCGATTTCACTGTAATTTAAAACAGTTGGCTATCTTGAGCTTCCCGACATCTGACGGGAATATGGTTCAGATCGGACTATATTTAGATATAGCTGTCATATAGACCGATCTCCCGGTAAAGGGTCTGAAGGCCATAAAAGCTTTAAAACAGTGGGTTATTTTAAGCCTCCCGACATCTGACCTAAATATGGTTCAGATCGGACTATATATAGATATAGCTGCCATATACACCAATCTGCCGATTAAGGGCCAAAAGCCCATAAAATCTTTATTTATTATCCGATTTCGCTGAAATTTGAAACAGTGGGTTAGTTTAAGCCTACCGACATCTGATTCCGTGCCGATTTATTGTCCGATTTTGCCAAAATTTGGGTCTTGCGAGTTATGTTAGGCCCGTCGACATTCTTCTTTAATTTTGTCCTGATCTGTCCAGTTTTGGTTATAGCTGCCATATAGACCGATCTCTCCATTTAAGATCTTGGGCCCATAAAAGGTGCATTTATTGTCCGATGTCGCCTAAATTTGGGACAGTGAGTTTAGTTAAGCCTCTTGCATACTTCTGCAATATGGCATAGATCGGTCCAGATTAGGATATAGCTGTCATATAGACCGTTCTCTCGATTTAAAGTTTTGGGCCCATAAAAGGTGCATTTATTATCCGATTTTGCCAAAGTTTGTGACAGTGAGTTGTGTCAGGCCCTTCGAAATCTTTCTTCAATTTGGGCCAGATCGGTCCAGATTTGAATATAGCTGCCATAAAGACCGATTATTCGATTTAAGGCTTTGGGCCCATAAAAGGCGCATTTATTGTCCGATGTCGCCTAAATTTGGGACAGTGAGTTAAGTTAAGCCTCTCGCCATACTTCTGCAATATGGCATAGATCGGTTCAGAGTAGGATATAGCTGCCATATAGACCGACCTCTCGATTTAAGGTCTTGAGCCCATAAAAGACGCATTCATTGTCCGATGTCGCCGAAATTTGGGGCAGTAAATTGTGTCACGCCCCTTGACATCTTTCTGCAATTAGGCTTAGATCGGTCCAGATTTGGATGTATCTGCCATATAGTTGTAAGTTGTGTTGAGTCCTTCGACATTCTTCTTTAATTTGGCTCAGATCGGTTCAGAATTGGATATAGCTGCCATAAAGACAGATCTCTCGATTTAAGGTTTTGGGCCGATAAAAAGCGTATATATTGTCCGATGTCGCCGAAATTTGAGGCAGTACACTGTGTCAAGCCTCTCGACATCTTTCTGCAATTAGGCTTAGATCGGTCCAGATTTGGATATATCTGCCATATAGACCGTTCTCCGGATTTAAAGTCTTGGCACTAGAAAAAGCTCATTTATAATCAGATTTCGAAGAAATTTGACACAGTGACTTATGGTCTGGATCGGTCTTTATTTGGACATAGCTACCAAAAAGATTAATATTTTGTTCCACAAAATTAAACAATGCATACATTATTTATTTTTCACCGAACTATGACGAAAGGTGATTTATATATATACTCGAGTTCGGCCCGGCCGAACATAACGCTTTTTAAATTGTTTGAATTTAATGTGTTCTTTTTTTACTTTCCTATAGCTCTTAAAAAATAACCATTTATATAGTGTTCTTATCATAGAACCCTTGGATTTTCCGCCATTCTCGTATAAGTTAAGATTGCTCTACAAGCAGATGCCGTATTGTGCCAATTTGCGTAGTACAGCTTTTGTGTGGTTCATATCCAAGCCATCTAAACAACAAACGTTTTTGTAATTTCGTTCCTTTAAATTTTCCAAAAGTTTGTGGTGAAACGAAGAAATTTGGTGGTTGAAGTTTATATACTTTTGGAGCAAACCGTACCAGCTTTGGGAAACATTTCTTCTATTTCCGTTATCACGTTATAATAGGCAGAGTTTTCTCAACATTAAAGCAGTTCTTGTGTTTAATCACATTTTATATATAACATTTTTTAACATTCAATTAGAAATATGATTGAATCAACAAATCTTTTAATTGAAATTTTCAGAAAATTCAATCAAGATCGTTTAAAAAAAAAATCTGATTTAATCAGATTAAAACTATAGTTAGATAAATTAATTTTTTAGTTGTAAAATTACATAAATATTAGCCTTCAATTAATTGAAAATTAATTGAAAACATATTTATTTTCAATTAAATTTATAATTAAAAATTTTTCGTAATATTTTTTTTTATATAGTCAACAGATCCTTACAGAAGAGAATATAGACAACATATACTACTACGTTTAGTAACTACGAATTCAATAGGAGTATTATTTTTTGTTCCATGCATATTTGTTTTCGCATATTTTGTTCAATACATATTTGATTATAATATTTATTAAATTCCACGCATGCTCGTCTTCATTATTTGTTGCTAACAAATCTGTTAGACAGTATTCAATATGAAGAAATTCTTAATTCCACGTTGGTCTCAATAGTACATTAAAGTATATGTTCTCCAATAGAACATTGATCATCAGTTTTCCATTTACTATATTGAATGTGAAATTGAGGTTCAGCACCATACGACAGCAAAGCCCTTGATTGCCAAACTACGAGGTAGAAGTGTAAACAAATTCACTATTGGAAAATAGTTAATAAATAAAATGTTTTTTATTAAAAGACAAAACAATTTCTCAACAATTCTTACTCTGTCTCCATGTAACCTCGACTAGCCAACCATGGCAGCAACGTATTCATATGCTGTATGTAAAGTGGATTCGAATACATGGCGTTCTTGTGATCACTCGATAATTTTTGGTTATCAGCATAAAATATGGCATTTTGGAGAGGATCCATTAGAGCAACTCCCATAGTGATTGATGACGTTATGGTGGCCCAGAAGCCATATACAATAAGCTGTTGGTGTAGTTCCCTCAAACTCGGGATCTGCTCCAAAGGATGTTTGAGAATCCACAAATGCTCTTCTAGCTGCTGATGATAATAGTAAATAAGGTATTCAAATTTTGATATCTTAATGTTTATATTAGTTGATGTAATAATAAAATAGAAGATATCTTGGGCCGGCGAACCATAATTGGTGTTTTGGAAATCGATGAAGAGAAGATCTTCCACTTTGCCATCATCAGAGTACTTGAATAGGATATTGTTGGACCAACAGTCACCATGATTAAGTGCATTGAAATAATACGGATGTGGTTTGCGTGCCCTAATTATCTTTTCAACCGCATGAAACATAAAATTTTTCTGAAAGAAAGTGAAAAAAAAAAACATTAAGAACGATAACAAATTTATGAAAGTTTTTACAAATATGACGATAACGAAAAATTCAATATTGCTAAGGAAAAACATATGATTGCCAAGGAAATACACTTCAACCAACAGTGATGTTTTTATTGCAAAAAAAATAAAAAATGAAAAACCTTATATATGCCAGTAAAATTGCAATGTCAAAATATTTGAGACACCTCTTAGTTAAAGTTAAAAACATTATGACTAGATGTAGGTCGTTGAGTATTGGCATAGGCCATATCGGTTCGGATATGGTTATACATTTTCCATATAAAATGGTTCTTCGACTTTACTTTGTGTGCCCCAAGAAACCGCAATTGGTTTATAACCTTATATTGCTCCATATTAACCGATCTCTAGATTTGACAGCTTAAAGTTGCGTTCTGACTTCCAACATCCATAGTAAGTACGGTCCAAATGAGTCTATAACCTGACATAGGTCCCATATAAACTCGGCACGACCCTACTTTCTACGTTTTACTTGTTTTTTCATAGGCAAATTAAATTTTATTGTAACCTTATTCTGATACAGATCTCTATACAGATCAATCGCCAGATTGAGGAGTTGAACATACAAAAGAAGTGCTGCTGTATTATCACTAGGCATCAATGATTATGTTCCAAACCATATCATATTTTAATATTCTAGATATTATAGTGGGATAGAATAGAAAAAAAAGTAAAAAGGCATTAAGTTCAGCCGGGCCGAACTTTGGATAACCACCTCCTTGGGTATATAAGTAAACCACCTTTCATCAAAATCCGGTGAAAATTGCATACCTTATGCCCCATAGCAGCTATATCGAAATTTGTTCCGATTTGGACCAAATACTAATAAGTACAAGTTATTGTTCAATTGTGTATAACAAAATATTGGTCATTTTAGTAGCTATATCTAAAAATAAACCGATCTGAACCATATACGACACGGATGTCGAAAAGCCAATCATAAGTCACTGTGACACATTTCAGTGAAATCGGATTATAAATGCGCCTATTATGGGGCCAAGACTTTAAATCGAGATATCGGTCGACATGGCAGCTGTATCCAAATCTGGACTGATTTGGGCCAAGTTTCAAAAAAATGTCGAAGAGCCTAACACAACGCACTGTCCCAAATTTCGGCGAAATCTGACAGTAAATGCGCCTTTTACGGGCCCAAAACCTTAAATCGAGAGATCGGTCTATATGGCAGCTATATTCAAATCTGGACCGATCTAGGCGAAATTAAAGAAAGACGTCGAAGAGCCTAACAAAACTCACTGTCTCAAATTTCAGCGATATCGGACAATAAATGCGCTTTTTATGGTCCCTAAACTTAAAACCGAGAGATCGGTCTATATGGCAGCTGTATCCAAATCTGAACCGATCAGGGCCAAATTGACGAAGGATGTCGAAAGGCCTAATACAACTCACAGTCCTAAATTTCAGTAAAATCTGGTAATAAATGTTGCTTTTATGGGCCTAAAACCCTAAATCGTAGGATTGGTCTATATGGTAGCTATACCCAAATCTAGACCGATCTGAGCCAAATTAAAGAAGGATGTCAAAGGGTCTAACACAACTCACCGTCCCAAATTTCAGTAAAATCGGGTAATAAATGCTGCTTTTATGGGCCTAAGACCCTAAATCGGAGGATCGATCTATATGGGAGCTATATCCAAATTTAGACCGATCTGGGCCAAATTAAAGAAGGATATCAAAGGGCCTAACACAACTCACTGTCCCAAATTTCAGCAAAATCGGATAATAAATGTGGCTTTTATGGGCCTAAGACCCTAAATCGGCGAACCGGTCTATATGGGAGCTATATCCAAATTTAGACCGATCTGGGCCAAATTAAAGAAGGATGTCAAAGGGCCTAACACAACTCACTGTCCCAAATTTCAGCAAAATCGGATAATAAATGTGGCTTTTATGGGCCTAAGACCAAATCTGGACCAAATCTGGACCGATCTGGGCCAAATTGAAGCAGGATGTCGAAGGGCCTAACACAACTCACGGTCCCAAATTTCAGCAAAATCGGATAATAAATGTGGCTTTTATGGGCCTAAGACCAAATCTGGACCAAATCTGGACCGATCTGGGCCAAATTGAAGCAGGATGTCGAAGGGCCTAACACAACTCACGGTCCCAAATTTCAGCAAAATCGGATAATAAATGTGGCTTTTATGGGCCTAAGACCCTAAATCGGCGAACCGGTCTATATGGGGGCTATATCCAAATCTGAACCGATCTGGGCCAAATTGAAGAACCGTTTCGAGTGGCTTAGCACAATTCACTGTGCCAAATTTCAATAAACTCGGGTAATAAATGCTGCTTTTATGGGCCTAAGACCCTAAATCGGAGGATCGATCTATATGGGAGCTATATCCAAATTTAGACCGATCTGGGCCAAATTAAAGAAGGATGTCAAAGGGCCTAACACAACTCACTGTCCCAAATTTCAGCAAAATCGGATAATAAATGTGGCTTTTATGGGCCTAAGACCCTAAATCGGCGAACCGGTCTATATGGGGGCTATATCCAAATCTGAACCGATCTGGGCAAAACTGAAGAACCGTTTCGAGTGGCTTAACACAATTCATTGTCCCAAATTTCAGCAAAATCAGATAATAAATGTGGCTTTTATGTGCCTAAGACCCTAAATCGGCGAATCGGTCTATATGGGGGCTATATCAAGATATAGTCCGACATAGCCTATCTTCGAACTTAATCTGCTTATGCACCAAAAAAGAATCTGTGCAAAGTATCCGCTTAATATCTTTATTTTTAAAGACTGTAGCGTGATTTCAATAAACAGACGCACAGATGGACGGACATGGCTAGATCGTCTTAGATTTTTACGCTGATCAAGAATATATATACTTTATAGCATCGGAAATGTATATTTCGATGTGTTGCAAACGGAATTGCAAAATGAATATACCCCCAGCCTTTAGTATTGGATATAAAAAACACTTCCTGCAAAATTTCAAATCGTATAAGAACTCAGATAGGTTTATATGGATGCTATATCAGGTCATAGACCGAATCAAACCGTACTTGGCACGGTTGTGGTAAGTTATAAAAAAACACTTTATGCAAAATTTCAGCCAAAACGGATAACAATTGCGCCCTCTAGCGGCTAAAGAAGTAAAGATCCGATATCGGTTTATGTGGGAGCTATATCAAGCTATGAACCGATTAAACCATACCTTGCACAATTGTCGGAAGTTAGAACACTTGATGCAAAATTTCAGCTAAATGGGATAAGAATTACGCGCTCTAGAACTCAAGAAATCAAAATCCAGGATCTGTTTTCTGGCAGCTATAACAAAACATGGACCGATATAGCCCATTTACCGACCTACCTACAAATTTCAGGCGTTTATGTTTATTTCTTCGAATGCTACCGACCTTTCGACAGACGGATGGACAGCGCATATTCGGCTTAGAATGTCCAGACGGTCAAGAATGTATATATACTTTGTGGGGTCTCCGATCAATATTTCGATGTGTTACAAACGGAATGAGGAAATTAGTATACCCCTATCCTATGGTAAAGGGTATAATTTCATAATAATCTTCTCAAACAACTAGGTAATTTAATCAAGGGAGAACGTTTTTCTGAATTCAAGAACCTCCCGTGACTGTGGCAGGTCTTTCATCGGGTTGGGTCTACAGATGAAACTTCACCTAGGTTAGGTTTAAGTGGCAGTCTGCCATCAGACTCACTTAGACGTTTTCGTCCATTGTGATACCACAGGGACAAAAGAAGGAAGATGCCTTCTAATTCCTACCTTTGAACCATCCAAATCGCTTTAAAAACCCAACTGCCAGTGCGGGACACACACACAGATGGTGTTCTATAGTCTATTCTTTCACGATGTCCTCACAGCTTCTGCAAAAGTAGTTGCTGGCAACCTTCAGTCAATCTGTCATGACGGACACAATGACTGAGACGTCTGTTCTAGCCAATGACAGCAAAGCAGCAGACCTTTTCAAGTCTAGATTAGGCCACATAGTTTAGGAATGCTTACAGTCCTCTCTTTGTGACCACCTATCATTCGTTGCCCTTCGGGCCTGGTCCTGATAACTTAGCTTACATGTCGCTAGAGGCATACCCACAAATTCCAGTGCCCCTGGAATATGTAAGGTAGTTCCTAGTCTCGGAAGCTCTACCCTCATCTAATCTGGGTAGAGGGCCACTGAGTTATCCCAGGCGAGCGTGCACTACTTAGAAATACCCTACACATTCCGGGGATTTTCCTGTCATTGGCTGAAATTACGTCTGGGTTTTCTTTAAAGCAAAGAAGTTCTAATACTTACCATAACATCTTTATATTTACCACCATTCTTGCAGTATGTCAAATTCTTCAAAAACGGCTGTGTAAACGAATCCACCATTTGATTCAGTATGTAACGTGGATAGTGATTATCCATATCAGGAGTTACTTTCTTATCATAGGATCCCTTTTTGATAACTCTAAAAGCTGATGCTGCATGAAATTGTGCCAGTTTTCGGAGTACAGCTTGTATATGCTCCAAGTCCAACCCCTCCAAACGATTAACATGTTTGAAATTTCGTATATTTAAATCCTCCAAAAGAATATTAAGAGAAGGAACTTCTGGACCAAGTTGAAAGGTTTTTGGAGCAAATTGAATATTTAAACCAACTTGACGGTACATTTCTTCTAATTCCGGTATCACTTGATTGTAGACAGCAGTTTCCGTGTTAAAGAAGTTCTGGTAAATTTCAGCTAGTTCCTCTTTATCAGGGGCCACTTTTAAAATATATGATAGGTCTAGTCTATTGAAATCCTGAAGTTCTATAGTTATCCTCACTTTCAATACTAGTGTTGCATAAACTTCTCCAGCTGCCATAGCGGGATTTACTTTAAATGCAACAATTTCTTTAAAGTTCGGAAACAAACCATTTAGGACTTTAAAGTTGTCTTCGTTTACCCAATTGGGATATAGGCCATTGAGCAGTGTTTTAAAGTTATTTTGGTTTACCCATTTGGGAACTGGATCACAAAAGGTTAAATCTTTTGATGTGTCTTTTTTCTCTAATGTTGTTGTTAAGTTGACTCCAGAATGAGTTGAGTTTTTAATAAGTTCCTATGTTGTAACTGGCTCTGCATTGGAGGCACTAACATCTGTAAGTAACTCATCACTAATTATTGTAATATTAGCCTTGTTGAATGTTTTAGACACTACTGTTGAAGCTGCTATTGTATGTTTAGACTCTGTTCCTATAATTCGTTCTGATCCGCTTACTTCTTCCTCTGAAAAGGTTAAACAGAATTAACTTGCGTTGGAAACTCAGTGCTGATATCCTTACCAACTTCTTTGCTCCCTGTTGTACAATTTTCTATTGACTTCTTAATTGAAATATTACAATCTGTATTCGGTGCAGCAATAGAGTTTTCTATGTTTGAATCCCCAACCTTATCGCTGGTAACACAACTCCTTGAAGATTTCATTGTTTCAAATTTCTTATCAATAGTTCTCTGGACATCATTAAATTTTTAACTATTTTTGGAACAACTCAAACATATATCTAATCAACATTAATTAATCCGTATACGTAGTCGTAAACGTCTAAACACACTTTGTTGAATGAAAAAGGAATCATCAAATGTTTTAATATCATATCAACCATTTTGTGATAAGAAACCACAAAAAACATATGAGCCAAACAAACAAATGAATAATTTCTATAAAGTTTGAGATAAAATGCGCACAGTGCTTCCAGTTCGCAATATATCGGCCAAAGGTACAAGGAGGAATTTGTATACCGTACACCACTACTGCTGCTAAAGTTATCACTATAAGTCTTCCTTAGAATGACTTTCAGTTTCGCTTAACCATGTACATAAATACTTTTGTGTACAGAGTCCATATATTGCCCGCATTAGGAATAGACTCCGGCTCTTAAGTCGGGACTCTATACCAGACTTCGATCATCTTAGGGGTATGGAATGGCGAATACTTAGCAATAATGTAGCACGGAGTTCCTGACTTAGATTTATTCGAAATTTCTTTTTATACCCTCCACCATAGGATGGGTGTATACTAATTTCGTCATTCTGTTTGTAACATCTCGAAATATGCGTCTGAGAACCTATAAAGTATATGTATTCTTGATCGTCATGTCATTTTAAGTCGATCCATCCATGTCCGTCCGTCCGTCTGTCTGTCGAAAGCACGCTAACTTCCGAAGGAGTAAAGCTAGCCACTGGAAATTTTGCAACAATACTTTTTTTTAGTGTAGGTCGGTTGGGATTGTGAATGGGCCAAATCGGTCCATGTTTTGATATAGCTGCCATATAAACCGATCTTGGGTCTTGAATTCTTGGTCCTCTAGAGCGCGCAATTCTCTTACGATTTGACTGAAACTTTGCACGTGGTGTTCCCTTATGACTACCAACAACTGCGCGAAGTATGGTTTAAATCGGTTCATAATCTGGTATAGCTGTCATATAAACCGATCTTGGGTCTTGATTTCTTGAGCCAATAGAGTGCGCAATTCTCATCCGATTTGGCTGAAATTTTGCGTGAGGTGTTTTGTTACGACTTCCAATAACTGTGCTAAGTATGGCGCAAATCGATGCATAACCTGATATGGCTGCCATATAAACCAATCTAAGATCTTGACTTCTTGAGCCTCTACAGGGCGCATTTCTCAATATTTGGCAGGAATTTTGTACAACGTCTCCTCCCATGACCTTCAACATACGTGTCTAATATGGTCTGAATCGATCAATAGCTTGATACAGCTCCCATATAAACCTATCTCCCGGTTTTGCTTCTTGAGCCCCTACAAGGCGCAATTCGTTTCCGTATGACTTCTACAATGTTCAGCCTTCATTTATGGTCCGAATCGGACTATAACTTGATATAGCTCCAATAGAATAACAGTTCTTATTCAATATTCTTTGTTTGCCTTAAAAGATATACCGCGCAAATAACTCGACAAATTAGACCCGACCGAACTTACGCTCTTACTTGTAAGTATATAGAGAGTACAACAAGCTATCCCTTTATAGCCTTACTTAAGTTTTCTAACACTAAACGCATAAATATAGCCCGAAGTCCGGCGGTGCCGATTTTATAGTACCCTACACCTACACTGTAAGTAGAAGTATGGCAATACCTCTAAATGGATGCTTTATCTAATTCTGAACCAGTTTTGATGGACTGTGGCATAGACTTTCAGATGGGAAATAAAACAATTCGTACCGAATTTCGAACAAATTAGCGTCTGCCATTATTTTTTGCAGAAACTTTAAGCCACTCAGGGACAACTACAATAGTGTTTTCCATTAGACGGCTGATGATCAGCGTCTGTTTCCAGTGGAGTGGCTGATTTAGGGCCCGGAACTCCAGGACTCCAAAGACCGAACAGCTGCGGTATTGGTTGTCTGCTACTGAAACCTCGACTGGAAGAGCGGCTGATGCAGGCTCCACTAGCTGACAGACGACTGGACAGCAGGGGCTTTTGACGAAGACAACTGGTTCGAGTCTTAAGGACTAGACCGAACCTATAATTTGCTTAAGCCTATAATTTGACTAGTCTCTTTAAGAGGGTGAAATATTAAAAGGAGCATCACTCTCAGATTACTTGAGAGGTTTGGTGCGAATGATCCAAAGAATCTCTCTAATAGAGAAGAATCTCTCTCCACAAATCGGGCTCGGGGATGAAGATTTGTTCCACTAGTCGAACGTAGAATAGCTTTCCAAGCGCCTCGATCTTCTGCGCTCATTCTAAAATCTCGGGCTCGGGAATTCGCTGTGCAGACTACCCCAAAGGCTCTTCTTTCTTTAATTGGCTATGACAGAATATTTGTTCCACTAGTCGCTCATTCTAAAATCTCTGACACCAAGTTTCTAGGTGTCTCCCACCACTTGATCTTGCCTCCGGGCTTTTGGTCTTTCCGGTTTGCGAGTACCACCGTGTTTGCCATCAAAAGACTTCTTTGCTGGAGCCTCTTCATCCATTCTGACAACATGACCTAGCCAACGCAGCCGTTGTATTTTGATGCGTGTAACTATGCTATCGTCGTCGTACAGCTCGTGGTTCATACGTTGCCTATATTCTCCAGTAACGCGTTCCAAGCGAGTCGATCTTCTACGCTCATTCTAAAATCTCTGACACCAAGTTTCGAGTTTTCTCCCACCACTTGCTCTTTTCAACGGGCTTTGGTCTTCGCGTTTTGCTTGTACTAACTACGCTATCGTCGTCGTACAGCCCATACAGGTAGTGGTTCATACGCCTCCTATATTCTCCATTAACGCAAACTGGTCCATATATTTTACGAAGAATTTTTCTCTCAAATACTCCAAGCACTTCCTCATCTGCTTTCACAAGTATCCATGCCTCAGAACCCAATAACAACACGGGTAGTATCAGTGTCTTGTATAGTGTAATCTACGTCTGTCGAGAGGTGGCCTTCTTTCTAAACTGCTTACTTGGTCCACAGTAGCATCTGTTTGTCAGTATTATTTTTCGCTTTAAGTCAAAACTGGTGTCATTCGTTTCGGTTACAGCGGTGGCGAGGTAGATTAAGTTTGACTACCTCAAAGTTGTGGTTCCCAACTTTCTCCATTTTATCTGCTCGGTTGTACAAGGCGTTTTGGGATTTGAAACCATCCATTTCGTCTTATCTCCATTTACTGCCAGACCCATTTTCACGATTCTTTCAATGGCTGCAGTTACTAGTTCCGGTGACCGACCTATGATGTCGATGTCGTCGGCATAGGCGAGTAGCATGTGTTTTCTTGTCACTAGTGTTCCATATCTATTCAGATCTGCATCTCGTATAATCTTCTCCACCAGGATATTAAAGATATCACACGATAGGCTGTCTCCTTGTCTGGAACCTCGTTTGGTTCGGAGAGACTCTTTCCTAATCTTACTGAGGAACGCGTATCAGCAAGTGTCATCATGCAGAGTCTTATTAATTTTGCAGGCATACCAAGCTCAGACATGGCTTGAAATACCTTTGAACGTAAAGGAGTATCGAATGCGGCTTTGTAGTCAACAAAGAGATGGCAGGTGTTGATTTGTCCTTCTCGGGTTTTCCAGGATTTGGCGCAGTGTGAATATCTGGTCTAGTATGGATTTACCAGGTCTGAAGCCGCATTGATAGGGCCCAATTATCTCATTGACTTTAGTTTTTAATCTTTCACGCAGTACGCTCCAGAGTATATAGTTTGCGATGGGGAGGAGTCTTATTCCTCCGTAGTTGGCACATTCCGTCTTGTCTCCTATCTTCCAGCCAGGTATGCGTTCTTCCAGCCAGATTGCGCAGATAAGCTGATGCATACGCCTTATCAGCGTGTCGCCTTCGGTCTTAAATAGTTCAGCGGGTAACCCGTTGGCTCCTGCTGCCTTGTTGTTCTTTAGTCGGGTCACTGCTACTTAGACCACATTCTGACTAGGAGGTAAACATTCTACACCATCATAATTGATTGGATCTGCGGTATCTTCTTCGCCGCCAACGTCAGACACTAGCAGTTGGGTAAAATGTTATTTCCATATCCTTAGCATGTTATCTGTGTCCGTTACCAGATTTCCTTCTTTATCCCTGCAGGAGGATGTGCCTGCACCAAAGCCATCGGTTTGATGTTTAATTCTTGGGTAGAATTTCCAGACTTCATGCTGACACTCACGTCTTTCCTTTTTCTTTCTGCGGACGTTTCTTCTCTCTCCTTTTCTCCCGATACCTCTCCTTCATCTGGCGCGTTGCTACTGATTACAGGGTTGGTCTATATGCCGCATTCTTGGCTTCAGTAGCATCTCGACATTCTTGGTCGTATCATGGGTTTCTTGGAGGAGGCTTCCAGTACCCAAGTACGGATTTCGTGTCATTTTCCATAGAGTGGGCAATAGTTTGCCACTGCGCCATTATATCATCGGAACAAGGAGTGTTTTCATTAAGCAGTTGGGTCAGTCGAGTGGAGTATGCCGCTGCCATTTGTTGTGTTTGCAACTTTTCAATGTCCAGCTTCCGTGCAGTGTCAGATCGTACTTTTCTCGCCATGTTCAAACGAGTGCGAACCTTTGCTGCAATAAGGTAATGATCCACTGATCGATCATACATCTAACACGCTGGATGAATGCCTTCCATCTATCACAACGTGATCAATTTGGTTTCTCGTGTTTTGATCGGGTGACAGCCATGTGGCTTTGTGAATATTTTTATGTTGAAATCTGGTGCTACTAACTACCATGTTTATTGCCTCGGCGAAATCTATCAGTCTCAATCCATTACTGGACGTTATCTCGTGGAGGCTAAACTTTACGACTGTTGGACCAAAAATGTCTTCCTTCCTCATCTTCGCATTTAAATCTCCCAGTACGATTTTAATATAATGGGCGGGGCAGCGATCATATTCTCTCTCTTTGTCTTCCGACGGGGCATGGGCACAAATAAGACTAATGTTGAAAAATTTGGCTTTTATGCGGATTGTGGCTAGCCTCTCATCCACCGGAGTAAAGCTGGAGACAAGGTGTTTCAGTCTCCGACTAACCACAAATCCACAACCAAATTCATGCCTCGTGTTATGGCAGCTATAGTACAGTTCATCACCGTTTGGTGTTATAGTGATGGCATTCCCAGTCCATCGTACTTCGTGTAAGGCGGTAATATCAGCCATGTACTTCTGTAATACATCCGCCAGCGCGTATACTGCACCTTCTCTATAAAGAGTGCGGACATTCCAGGTACAGATCCGCAAATCATGGTCCTTTTTTCGTTTGCGTGGGTCATCAACCTTGAGGGGTCCAATTTTATACCCTCCACCACAGGATGGGGGTATACTAATTTCCTCATTCTGTTAGTTACTACTCGAAATATTCATCTGAGACCCCATAAAGTATATATATTCTTGATCGTCGCGACATTTTATGTTGATCTAGCCATGTCCGTCCGTCTGTGTGTCGAAAGCACGCTAACTTCCGAAGGAGTAAAGCTAGCCGCTTGAAATTTTGCACAAATTCGTTTTATTAGTGTAGGTCGGTTGGTATTGTAAATGGGACATATCGGTCCATGTTTTGATATAGCTGCCATATAAACCGATCTTGGGTCTTGACTTCTTGAGCCTCTAGAGTGCGCAATTCTTATCCGATTGGAATGAAATTTTGCACGACGTGTTTTGTTATAATATCCAACAACTGTGCCAAGTATTGGTCAAATCGGTCTATAACCTGATATAGCTGCCATATAAACCGATATTGGGTCTTGACTTCTTGAGCCTCTAGAGTGCGCAATTCTTATCCGATTGGAATGCGTTTTTGCACGAAGTGTTTTGTTATGATATCCAACAACTATGCCAAGTGTGGTTCAAATCGGTTCATAACCTGATATTGCTGTCATATAAACAGATCTGTGGACTTGACTTCTTGAGCTTCTAGAGGGCGCAATTCCTATCCGATTTGGTTGAAAATTTTCATGAAGTATTTTATTCTTACTTTCAACTACTGTGTCAAATAAGGTTCAAATCGGTTCATAGCCTAGCTGCCATATAAACCGATCTGGATTCTTGACTTCTTGAGCCTCCATAGGCCGCTATTATTATCCGATTTGCCTGAAATTTTGTACTATGGATTCTCTCATGACCATCAACATACTTGTTTATTATGATCTGAGTCGGTCTATAGCCCGATACAGCTCCCATATAAATCGATCTCTCTATTTTACTTCTTGAGCCCCCAAAGGACGCAATTCTTATTCGAATTGGCTGACATTTTACACAGGTCTCCAACATGTAATTTAATTGTGGTCCAAACCGGACCCTTTCTTGATATCGCTCTAATAGCAGAGCAAATCTTTTCTTATATCCTTTTTTGCCTAAGAAGAGATGGCGGGAGAAGAACTCGACAAATGCGATCTATGGTGGAGGGTATGTAAGATTCGACCCGGCCGAACTTAGCACGCTTTTACTTGTTACTATTCCTTTGTTTCTCATAGTAGTTCTCAGTTTTCCGGGGCGAGTTACTGGCCCAGCGCCCCAACGGCATGGGTGTTGTGGGATTGCACACGTATCCCTCCTTGTGGCGAGCCGCTTGCTCCAAGATCCAACGCTCGCCGCCATCCGCCCCTTGGTTATTTGAAGGCGCCAATAACTCGTCTTGTCATCTCGAGTATCATTGGCACTCAGTATTAAATTAAGAGCCAGTGCCACCTGACTCCTCACTGAGACTCTCCTCTCCTACAGCTACTCCGCTTAAAAACGGAGCTTTCCACCATCCGCAACCTGTGGACGCACCCGATAGCTTTCAGCTAAGCTTCCTGTGATAACGATGGACACCACACAAGTCGGAGCTCAAAGTTCCAGCTTGTGTGCTCATAGTTATCCCGTATCGGCCGGGATACAAATAAATCTCCTATGTTATAACCATAGACCTAAGAGTTCAATGATGAAGTTTTAGGCCCATAGTGAATTCTTAGAACTCCCATTGCTCGGGACTTTTTGGAACCAATTACGACGTAAATAAGGAACAGCGGGATAGTTTTCTCATGTCAATGAGGGCTGTCTGATTCAGGTATTAGCTCAATGGAAAAATTCATAACACTTTGCACACTAAAATGTTTTTAATAAAAAGTTTTACTTAAAACTAAGTTCCTTAATTATTATAGCAAATATTTTTAAAGAGTATTAATTACTGCAAGATGCTGCTGTCTCCTCGCCTCCCATGGTTGATATTTCTGGACATGCAGTGTTTTCCGAACACTCACTGTTAAAAAATAGTTAAAAATATTAAGAAAAAAATTTAAGAAATCTTTAATCCTAATCACACTTACTTTGTCTCCATGAAACCACGACTAGACAACCAGGGCAGCAATTCATTGATATGTTGAATGTAACGTGGATTCGAGAACATGGCATTTTTGAGATCATTACTTCCTTGTTGTTCACCAATGAATGTATCAAATGTTGCATTAGGAGTGGGATCTAGCAGAACAACTCCCATTGCCATGGCAGCAGTTGTGGTTGCCCAGAATCCATTCTCAATAAGCTGTTGGTGTAATTCCCGTAGACTTGGTATTTGCTCCAAAGGATATTTCAGCAGCTTCAAATGCTCCTCCAAATGTTGGTGATAATAATGGATGAGATGCTCAAATTGGGATACTTTGATATTGCATTGTGTTGATGAGATGATGAAAACATAGAGATCTTGAGCAGGGGAGCCATAGTTAGTGTTTTGAAAGTCCACGAAAAGCACATCATCCACTTCACCATCGTCAGTGTGTTTAAAAAGAATGTTATTGGACCAACAGTCACCATGGTTAAGTACATTGAAATGCTCGGGATTTGACTTGCGGCCATTGACAACCTTTTCCACAGCATGATCAAAGAATGCATTCTGAAAGAAAAAACAAATATTTGAAATTGACAAACACACATGTGTAAGAACATTCATTGTGAATTATTGTAATATAGAGATACGAAAAACTATCTAGTTCAATATAATGTAGCAAAACAATGGTCAACTACAACTCAAAAACTTAAAATTTTACAGTGAAAGTAGTTAACTTGTTGTTTTACTATCGCCATAGAATCCAATACGTGGTTATTCGACCTGCCCCAACTATGGATACCCATTTTTAAAGATATAATCAGGCCTCGATTATCCTGGAATCGATTTTTTGCAAATCTTTATTATCCAGGATAGAAAAAATATTATTGTCCTTTATCGATCAACTCAATTATCCGTGATAACGAGTTTGAACGGCATGAGGAAGTGAGACACCTCTTTGGACAGAAGCTTTCACATGGACGCTATCTCTCAAATGTCGCAAATACTAGGAGGGGATATATTACCCTCCACCATAGGGAGTATACTTATTTCGTCATTCTGTTTGTAAATGCAAATTTGCCCATGAACATTCCATTAAGAAACTGGGGCAAACTTCTCACAAATCAATTAGTGCTGTCCGATTCAATTTTAAGCGACCTCTTTTTTATAGCCGAGTCTGAATGACGTGCCGCAGAGTGACATTTCTTTGGGGAGAAGACTTTACACGGCAAAGTACCTCACAAATGTCGCCATCATTAGAAGGGGATAACCATCCCTGAACTATTTTCTGATGTACCTGCCAAGATTCGAACCCAGGCTTTCAGCGTCATAGACGGACATGCTAACCTCTGCGCTACGGTGGCATTCTGTTTGTAACTCCTCGAAATGTTCGTCTAAGACCCCATAAAGTATATATATTCTTGATCGTCATGACATTGTAAGTCGATCTAGCCATGTCCGTCCGTCTGTCTATCGAAAGCACGTTATTTTTCGAAGGAGTAAAGCTAGTCGCTTGAAATTTTGCACAAGTACTTTTTATTAGTGAAGGTCACTTGGTATAATAAACGAACTATATCGGTTCATGTTTTGATATAGCTGCCATATAAACAGATCTTACATCTTCACTTCTTGAGCCGCTGGAGAGCACAATTCTTATCCGTTTTGGCTGAATTTTGCATGAGGTGTTTTATTATGACTTCCAACAAATGTGCAAAATATGGTTTAAATCGGTTCATAACCTGACAAAGCTGTCACATAAACCGATCTGGAGTCTTGCCTTCTTGAACGTCTAGAAGGCGCAATTCCTATCCGATTTGGCTGAAATTTCGCATGACGCGTTTTGTAATGACTTCTAACAACTGTGCCAAAAATCGGTTCAAATCGATCCATAACCTGAGATAGCTGCCATTTAAACCGATCTGGGATTTTGACTTCTTGAGCCTCCAGAGGGCGTAATTATTATCCGATTTGGCTGACAACGACTTCACTCATGACCTTCAACATACCTAATGAACGATTTTAATGCTGAGGAAAATAAAAGATGGTTCAGGTGTGATAATAATGCATCTGAATTCGCTGTTTTGTCGCATGATGGAATTATAGATATAACAAATGCCACAGTTGAGATTCAGGAGAAAAATAATTCAGATGAATCGGTTGAAGATATAATTCGCCCAAAAATTTCTTTAAAGGAGGTTAGCTATACATGCTTTTTTATACCCTGCACCACCACTGTGTTACAGGGTATTATAAGTTTGTGCATTTGTTTGCAACGTTATAAATGAGAAAAGCTAGTCCCATTGATTAGTGTACCGATCGACTCAGAATCACTTTATGATTCGATTTAGCCATGTCCGTCTGTCCATGTATTTTTGTAATCAAGGTACAGGTCGCATTTGTTGTCCGATTGTCACATAATCTTGCACAAGTCATTTTTTTAGTCCAAAGACGAACGCTATTGAATCGGTCCTGATTTAGAAATAGCTCCCATATATAACTTTCAACCGATCTGGCCTATTAAGGCTGTGGAAGCCACAATTTTGGTCCGATCATTACAAAATTTTCCCTGATATGTTATCTTTGACGTCAGATTTAGATATACCACCCACATATATCTTCCATCCGATATGGCTTTTTAAGGCTGTAGAAGCAACAATTTTGACCCGATCAGTACAAAATTTCGTATGATATGTTTTATTTGACGTTCCAATATGAGAGCAAAATTTCATATAAATCGGTTTAGATTTAGATATAGCTCCCATATATATATCTTCCATCCGATATGACCTTTGAAGTCTATAGAAGTCACAATTTTCGTCCGATCTTTACAAAACTTTGTATGAGATGTTTTACATGACTTTCCAATATGTGTGCAAAATTTCATAAAAATCGGTTCAGATTTAGATATGGCGATTCTGAGTCGATCGGTATACTTATCAATGGGTCTATCTCTCTTCCTTTTGGGCGTTACAAACAGATTCACTAAGTTATAATACCCTGTACCACAGTAGTAGTGTAGGGTATACAAAATATATGTCAAAGTTTTAGCTGACTATCTTCCTTTTTTTAAAGAATGACGGACTAACTAAAATTTATGATGGTATAGGTTGTACACCACCTAGTCGAAATGAAGTCCACCTAGCAGTAACCCTGTTGAAAAACATTAAGGCAGCAGGAACCGATGGGTTGCCGGCTGAACAATTTAAGACTAGAGGCGACATGCTGATAAGGTGTATGCATCAGCTTGTCTGCTCAATTTGGCTAGAAGAACGCATACCCGATGATTGGAACCTCAGCATACTATGTCCCGTACACTAAAAAGAGGACAAGACGGTATGTGCCAACTACAGAGGAATAAGTCTACTCCCCATCGCATACAATATACTATCGAGCGCACTGTGTGAAAGGTTAAAGGCTACAGTCAACGACATAATTTATAACCTGGTATAATTTAGACCTGATAAATCCACCATAAACCAGAAATTCACAATGCATAAAATCCTGAAAAACACCAGAGAAGGACAGGTCAACTCTTTCCATTTCTTCGTTGACTACAAAGCCGCTTTCGATTGCCCTATACGTTTAAAGGTATTTCAAACCATGTCTGAGTTTGGTATCCCTGCAAAACTGATACGACTTTGCGGGATGATGCTTGCCCATGCAAGCTTCTCAGTTATAATAGGAAAGAACCTCTCCGAACAGTTCAATACCAAACGAGGTTTCAGACAGGGAGACATCCTATAGTGTAATCTCTTTAATATCCTGCTAGAGAAGATTATACAAGATGCAGGTGTGAATAGGCATGGTACACTACTCACAAGAGAACATATGCTACTCGATGATGCTGACGACATAGATATTATTGGTTGGTCAGGGGAAGAAGCAATTGCTGCCTTTGAAGGTATCGAAAGAGAATCAACGAAAGTGGGTTTGGCAGTAAATGGAGATAAGACAAAGTGGATGATATCAACTCCCACAAAGCCCGACCAGATAAAGAAAATGGAGAAAGTTAGGAACTACAACTTTGATGTACTCTGCACTTTAGCTACCTCGGCACTGCCATAACCGAAACAAATGATAACACTTTTGAAATAAATGAAAGGATAATATTGGCTAACAGATATTTTGAATTGATGATGCGATGAGAAGAAAAGCCACCTCTCGACAGACGAATATTACTCTATACAAGACACTGATACTACCCCTTCTGTTGTATGGGTACTTGCGAAAGCAGTTGAAACAGTACTTGTAGTGTTTGGGAGTTAGCAAAATGGCTCAACATACAACGGTTGCGTTGACTAGATCATGTTGTCAGAATGGATGAAGAAGCCCCAGCAAAGAAGTCTTTTGAATGCGATCACTGTGATAAAAGCAAGCCAGGATGGCCAAGAGCCCCATGGAAAGATCAAGCGGTGAAAGACACTTCGAAACATGGTGTCAGAGATTTTAGAAGGAGTGCAGAAGGTAGAGGCTCTATTCTACGATCGTCTAATGGGACAAAGTTCTGTCATAGCCAATTTAAGTAAGTAAGGTTAATCTGCAGGTAGCGTTTGATGATTGCAAATGCCTGTGTCAAAGTCACTAACGGTACACTTTTTGATAATTTCATATGTCATAGCCATCTTTATGGGTCAAATTGCCACTTGATACACGCACTTGTGAACTTCTTGGAGATATTTGTAAGATATATCAGACTTAACTTAAACGGAGATTTGACGAATGATACATAAAGTGAAAAACTCTAAAAATATTGAATCAATGCTAATTTGCTCATGAACATGAAATTAAAGAACAAGGTTCGAACCATGGTATTCAGGCTAACCTCTGCGCTGCGGTGGCCTCCATTGGAGTTTACTGATACCAGTACACGTCGCGGATCGAGATAGCTGTGAGCACAACACAGACTGAAACATTGAGGTGCGATCTGTGTGTGGTGTTCATTGCTGTCATGAGAAGTTAAGCTGCGAGCTAGCGGTTGCGTCCACAGATTGCGGATACTGTAATGTTCCATACGGAGTAGCTGGAACTTCAGTAGCGGACAATCAGAGGTATCGAGCGGAGAGTCTCATTGAGAGGGCGGGCGGCACCGGCTCTTGCATAAGTACTGAGTGCCTATGATGCTCAATATGACAAGGCGAGTTAATGGCGCCTTTAAATATCATGTTCCCGCGGCGATCTGTTCTCTGGACTCGAACGAACTTGCTTACCTACAAGTGCTAGACGGAGATCACCACATCTATTTATAGACATGTAGCTACAACAACAACCAATGCATATCAGGAAACTTATTTCTCTAGTAACATTTCTTGTTATTTAACCTTATTTATATAAAGTGTACTCACCATAGAACACTTGTATGCTCCACCATTCTCGTATAAGTTCAGATTGCTCAAAAAGGGGTGTTTAAAAGCTTTAACCATTTGGCACAATCCGCTTATAAATGGACTATCCATATTACCCGTTAATGTATCGCTATAAGCCCCTTTGGTTACGAATCTACAAGCAGATGCCGCATGAAATTGTGCCAATTTGCGTAGTACAGCTTTTGTGTGCTCCATATCCAAGCCATCTAAACGGCAGGCGTTTTTGTAATTTCGTTCATTTAAATCTTCCAATAATATGTGGTGAAACGAAGTAGCTCGGGGTCCAAGTTTATATACTTTTGGAGCAAAATGTATATTCAAACCAGCTTGGGAATACATTTCTTCCATTTCCGGTATCACTTGATCATAGACAGTATTCTCAACCTTAAAGAAGTTCTTGTGCATTTCAACATGTGCCTCATTGTCTGGGGCCACTTTTAAGATGTAGCAAAGTTCAACAATATTGGAATCCTGAAGCTGTATAGCGATTTTGATCCTTAAAGTTGTAGTTGCATAATTTTCTCCAGCTGCCAAAGCAGGTTTTGCACTAAAGGAAATGATTTTCTCCAAATTGGGATACAAGCTTAAGAGTAACGGTTTGAAATTATCTTCATTTACCCATTCGGGGATTTGATCGTGGGAAGCTAATTCGTTTGAAGCTTCAATGTTTTCTGATATAGTTGGTGGGGTGATGACTGAGGTTTTTGTTTCGGTAATGAGATCAAATTTTTCTTCCTCATCCTCAGGTTCAGGTTCCTTTTCCTCAGAAGAAGCATTTTCAACTGAATCAAATTGTAACTTCATAGCCATAGGTTCCACAATTTGCTCAGTAGTAGCGGCATTGGTATTTTCGATAAGTTCTGAAGATGAAGCAATAACATCTGACTTCATAGATTTAGTATCCACGATTGACTCAGCAGTAGCTACTTTGGTAACATCAATTTGTTCTGAAGCAATAACAACTGATTGAATAGCGGTTGATTCAGCAACCGATTCTGCGGTGTTAGCATTTACTTCGGTAATTGGCTCTACAATGGAAGCATTAACTTCTGTAACTATTTCAGTTACAGTATTTTTAGTTGAGTCTAAGTTATTGGCGTCTATAATAGGATCTTCATTTATTTCGATAGTTTTCTCCAAGGATACAGTTGCAACTTCATTAATTGGCTCTGCTGTAAGAGCATTACCCTTTTCCATAGGCTCTTCAGTCGGAGCACTAAGCGCTGCAATAGGCTCTGCACTGACAGCATTCACCTCCGTTGTAAGCTCTGTTTTAACTTCGGCAAGGTGTCCTTCCACAATTTGATTTGATTTTGAAGTCTCAGCTTCTGTAATTGGTTCATTGGTAGCTACTGTTATTTGTTCATTGTTAACTTCCGTGATTTGTTCTTTACAAACTTCTTCAGTTGGTTTATCAGTTGAAGTAGAAGGGCTGGACTCCGTTATTTGTTCTTTGTGAACTTTTGCAGTTGGTTCATCAGTTAAAGTGGAAGGGCTGGACTCCGTAGTTTGTTCTTTATTAACTTCTGCAGTTGCCTCATCAGTTGAAGTTGAAGAAGAAGGGCTGGACTCCACTTTCTCATTCACTGTTGCTTCCGCTGGTGGCAAAGTCACTACAGGTGCATTTTTTGATGATTTTTTTGATTCTTTTTTAGTGGCTATGGGAGCTATGTCATAGCTTTTGGGGCTATTTTTGGAATTACGTAAACCCATCTCTATAGGTCAAATTGCTTTTGGATGCACGCACTTTTGGAAATATTCTGGAAATATTCGTAAGAAGTATCAACCTTCACTCAACACGGAGATTTGACGAATGGTACAAAAGTTGAAAACTCTAAAAATATTGACTCAATGCACTTTCCTCAAGTGCATGAATAATGGAATTTTCTTGATAAGAATACAAGAAACTCATAACATTTTCATTGCTCATAATTTATTTTTCACTTTCGACAAAAAAAGAGTCTACGAGTATTATGATAACGATGGTGCATGTTGAAGTTGAATGTCATTTTCTTATCAAGTTGACAGTTTAAGCAGCCAAACAAATTAATTTTTTTTTTTCTCATCAAATATTACCAAAATATGAGTCAAATACCTGGGATTAAGTATGATATAATAAGCATAAAAAACTATATTAAATGAGCATGGCCGAATTTCATATACCTCTCACAAAAATTGGCATTGAATATATGTTCAACACTGGACATTGTGATAATTAAAATTCATATGCATACAAATGTTCGAAATGGGTCATTCTTGTTGAAAATGCATGCATGCATTCACAAGATGACTTCCTGCCTTATCAAAAGAGGATTGGCCGTCTTGGGCCTCTAAAAGTCTTATCAAAATATAGCACAATGGCATACAATTTAATCAAAAATTCATTGTAACACATTGACTAAAGATGAAAATAACAAAAAGTTTGACTGACACGAACTGGGAGACCACCATCATAAAATCTCTTAATATTTCTTGGAACCTAGCTCATGTTATAGTGCTTTAAAAATTTGGAATCATTATTATTTAAAAAATTAATAAGCGAATAAATAAATAGGAAGCGGAATATAATGATTCCCCTTTATTAAAATGTCTCAATCAAAACAAGACTTCAAAGAAAAGCAAGGAGATTTAAATAGGAATATACTTAAATTGACTATGACAGAACATTTGTAGAATAGCGTTCCAAGCGCCTCGATCTTCTGCGCCAAATTTCGAGGTGCCTTCCACCACTTGATCTTTCCATCGGACTTTTGGTCGTCTGTCTTCGCGTGTACCACCGTGTTTACCTTCAAAAGACTTCCTTGCTAGAGTTTCTTCATCCATTCTGACAACATGACCTAACCAAGGCAGCCGTAGTATTTTGATACGTGTAACAATGCCATCGTCGTCATACAGCTCTTACAGCTCGTGGTTCATACGACCCCTATATCCTGCATTAACGCAAACTGATCCATATATTTTAGGAATAATCTTTCTCTCAAACACTTCAAGCACTTCCTTCTCTACTTTCACAAGTACCCATTCCTCAGAATCATATAACAACACGGGTAGCATCAGTGTTTTGTATGGTGTAACCTTCGTCTGTCGAGAGGTGGCCTTGTTTCTAAACTGCTTACTTAGTCCAAAGTAGCATCTGTTTGCCAGTATTATTATTCGCTTTATGTCAAAACTGGTGTCATTCGTTTCGTTTACAACGGTGCCGACGTAGATAAAGTTACTGACTATCTTAAAGTTGTGGTTCCCAACTTTCTCCATTTTCTTTATCTGCTCGGTTGTACAAGGCGTTTTGGGATTTGAAACCATCTATTTCGTCTTATCTCCATTTACTACCAGACACATTTTCACTGACTCTCTTTCGATTCTTTTATTGGCTGCAGTTACTCCTTCCGGTGGCCGACCAATGATATGAATGTCGTCGGCATAGGCGAGTAGCATGTGCTCTCTTGTGATTAGTGTGCCATATCTATTCACATCTGCATCTCGTATTATCTTCTCCAGCAGGATATTAAACAGATCACACGATAGCCTGTCTCCTTGTCTGAAACCTCATTTGGTATTAAATGGTTCGGAGAGATTCTTTCCTATTCTTATTGAGGAACGCGTATCAGCAAGTGTCATCCTGCAGAGTCTTATTATTTTCGCTAAGATGCCAAACACAGACATGGCTTGAAATACCTTTGAACGTAAAGTAGTATCGAAGGCGGCTTTGTAGTCAACAAAGACATGGCAGGTGTTGATTTGTCCTTCTCGGGCCTTTTCCAGGATTTGGCGCAGTGTGAATATTTTATCTATGGTGAATTTACCAGGTCTAAAACAGCATTGATAGGGCCCTATTATCTCATTGACTTAAGGTTTTAATTTTCACATAGTACGCTCGAGGGTATCTTGTATGCGATGGGGAGGAGACTTATTCCTATGTAGTTGGCATATTCCGTCTTTCCTCCTTTCTTGTGTACGGGACATAGTATGCTTAGGTTCCAATCATCGGGTACGCGTTCTTCTAGCTAGATTAAGCAGATAAGCTGATGCATACGCCTTATCAGCGTGTCGCCTCCGGTCTTAAATAGTTAAGCGGGCAACCCATCGGCTCCTGCTGCCTTGTTGTTCATTAGTCGGGTTACTGCTACTTGGACCTCATTCTGACTAGTAGGTAAACATTCTATACCATCATCAGGGATTGGTTCTGCGGTATCCTCTTCGCCGCCAACGTCAGACACTAGCAGTTGGGTAAAATGTTATTTCCATATCCTCAGCAAGCTATCTGTGTCAGTTACCAGATTTCTTTCTTTGTCCCTGTAGGAGGAAGTGCCTGCACCAAAGCCATTGGTTTTATGTTTAATTCTTTGGTAGAATTTCCGGACTTCATTCTGATGCCTGTACATCTCAATTCGCTCAAACTCAAGTCTTTCCATTTCCTTTTTCTTTCTGCGGAATAGACGTTTTTCCTCTCCCCTTTTCTCCCGATACCACTCTATGATATGACACTTTGCTACTGCTTGCAGGGTTGCTCTATATGCCGCATTCTTGGCTTCAGTACCATAAAATGTCATGACGATCATGAATATATATACATTATGGGGTGTGAGACGAATATTTCGAGGAGTCACAAACCGAATGACGAAATAAGCATACCCCCATCCTAGGTGGAGGGTATAAAAAGTATATTACCAACACAAAATTTGTGCAAGATATAAAAATAAACAAAGAAGAAAACGTTTTATTTTAAGAAAAAAATATTACTCAAGCAAAACTCAATCCTTATCTATAGTAGCGCAAAAATTAAGATATATTTAACATTGACTACACTCCCAAATACAGCCACTTCAACATATGGAAGTTAAAATGATAAATCCTGTTGTGCTGCGAAATGTTATATAATACGGAAGCAATATTAAAAGGAAGGAAGGTATGATGTTGATGAAAAAAATCAACAAAAAACGTTTTTAGCTCCGCTGGACCGAATATACCCTAAACCATGTATCACATTTGTCGAGTTCTTTCCACGGTTTCTCTATATAAGCAGAAACTACATAAAATTGTGGAAGGTAATACTTGGAATATACAATATGTTGAATGCTACACCAGATAACATCGTGACAAAATTGAGCCAAATCGGATAAGAATTGTACCCTCTAAAGGATCAAACAATAAAATCGGAAGATAGCTTAAATTGGATTATTATCAGATTATAAACAGATTCTGCCTATATTTACGACCGTTAGGTTGGTGGTCATAGCAAAAATAATTGTGCAATATTTCAACCTAATCAGATAGGTCAGGCTAGGTTGAAAAGTGGGTGTGGCTATTAATCTTAATTAATCCCCATGCCACTATGGACATATACCAAAGTCAATATTCGGCTTGTTGTGATATCTTGATATTAAACAAGTAAAAGCGTGCTAAGTTCGGCCGAGCCGAATCTTATATACCCTCCACCATGGATCGCATTCGTCGAGTTCTTTTCCCGGTGTCTCTTTTTAGGCAAACAAAGGATAAAAGAAAAGAATTGCTATGATATTGAAGCTATAATATCAAGCTATCGTCCGATTCGGACCATAATTGAACTGAATGTTGGAGATAGTAGTAGATGTCGTTGTGTAAAATTTGAATATAAATTGCGCCCATTAGGGGCTCAAGAAGTCAAATAGGGAGATCGGTTTATATGGGAGCTATATCTGGCTATAGACGGATTCAGACCATAATTGACACGTATATTTAAGGTCATAAGAGAAGTCCTTGTACAAAATTTCAACCAAATCGGATAATAATTGCGACCTCTAGAGGCTCAAGAAGTCAAGATCCCAAATCGGTTTATATGGCAACTATATCAGGTTATGGACCAACTAATACCATATTTGACACAGTCGTTGGAAGTCATAACAAATCACTTCTTGCAAAATTTCACAGCCCTTCATGACTTTGACGGCTGTAAAGAAGGCTGTCTAAGAGTGCAGTGCAATTCACTCTCTAAGAGAGCAGTTTCACTAAATATCTTCTCAGACTGCCAGCCAGTCATTAAATCTCTGGGGAACATATTACTGAATTCAAAACCGCCCTCGACTAACGCAAATCTCTCAACGAGATGACTGAACAGTTAAAAATTCACCTGTTCTGGGTGCCGGGCCACAGAGATATTCCAGGTAATTGTAGAGCAAACGAGCTTGCGAGACTTGGAACCGCCTTATCTAACACATTCCAGGGGATGTGAAATCTGGCATGCCTCTAGCGACATGCAAGCTAAGTTTTAAGAAACAAAACAGGAAGCGTGCGTGAGCTGTTAAAACCAGTGATGCCAAAAAGATAATAGCAAAACAAGCAAAAAGGCGTTAAGTTCGGCCGGGCTGAACTTTGGATACCCACCACTCCGGGTATATATGTAAACCACCTTTCATACCATACCATATGTCCCATATCAGTTTCATCAAAATATGTTCCGATTTGGACCAAATACTAATAAGTACACTAGCTATATCTAAAAATAAACCGATCTGAACTTTATACGACACGGATGCCGAAAAGCCTAACATAAGTCACTGTGTCAAATTTCAGTGAAATCGGATTATAAATGCGCCTTTTATGGGGCAAAGACTTTAAATCGAGAGATCGGTCCATATGGCAGCTATATCCAAATCTGGACCGATGTGGACCAAGTTGCAGAAATATGTGCAGGGGTTTAACTTAACTCTCTGTCCGAAATTTCGGCAATATCGTACCATAAATGCGCTTTTTATGGGCCCAAAACAATAAATAGAGACATCGGTCTATATATATAGGTTGTCGAAGCGCTTAACACAACTCACTGTCCCAAATTTCAGCAAAATCGGATATTAAATGTGGCTTTTATGGGCCTAAGACCCTAAATCGGAGGATCGGTATATATGGCAGCTATGTCCAAATCTGGACCGATCTGAGCAAAAATGACGTAGGGTTATCTAAGGGCCTAGCACAACTCACTGTCCCAAATTTCAGCAAAATCGGATAATAAATGTGGCTTTTATGGGCCTAAGACTCTAATTCGGAGGATCGGTCTATATGGCAGCTATATCCAAATATGAACCGATCTGGGCCGAATTGAAGAAGGATTTTGAAGGGCCTAAGACAACTCATTGTCTCAAATTTCAGCAAAATCGGATAATAAATGTGTCTTTTATTGACCTAAGACGCTAAATTGGCGGATCGGTCTATAAGGGGGCTACATCAATATATAGTCCGATATAGCCCATCTTCGAACTTAACCTGCTTATGGACAAAAAAAGGACCTGTGCAAAGTTTCAACTCAGTATTTCTATTTTTGATGACTGTAGCGTGATTACAACAGACAGACGGACGGACATGTCTAGATCGTCTTAGATTTTTACGCTGATCAAGAATATATATACTTTATAGGGTCGGAAATGGATATTTCGATGTGTTGCAAACGGAATGACAAATGAATATAACCCCATCCTTCGGTGGTGGGTATAAAAATCACCCTTTAAAACCAATCGCGTAAAGTTAACTCAGGCGATTTATAAACAGCATTGTTCAATGCATTGTTCGGTCGAGACGAATCTTAGAAACCCACCACCACTGATTCTGCTAAAAATGTATACAAAATCAATTTAGTTGAAGGGCATTTTATTCTACATACCAATCTTCTGTCAAATCAGGAAAAACAAGTAAAAGCGCGCTAAGTTCGGCCGGGCCGAATCTTATATACCCTCCACCATGGAGCGCATTTGTCAGTTCTTTTCCCGGCATCTCTTCTTAGGCAAAAAATGATATAAGAAAAGATTTGCTCTACTATTAGAGCGATATCAAGATATGATCCGGTTTAGACCACAATTAAATTATATGTTGGAGACCTGTGTAAAATGTCAGTCAATTCGAATAAGAATTCCGCCCTTTGGGTGCTCAAAAAGTAAAATAGAAAGATCGATTTATATGGGAGCTGTATCGGGCTATAGACCGATTCAGACCATAATAAACACGTATGTTGATGGGAGAATGTTGATCATGAGAAGATCCGTCGTACAAAATTTCATCCCAATCGGATAAGAATTGCGCACTCTAGAGGCTCAAGAAGTCAAGACCCAAAATCGGTTTATATGACAGCTATACCAAAACATGGACCGATATGGCCCATTTACAATACCAACCGACCTACACTAATAAGAAGCATTTTTGCAAAATTTCAAGCGGCTAGCTTTACTCCTTCGGGAGTTAGCGTGCTCTCGACGGACTGACGGACGGACATGGCAAGATCGACATAAAATGTCGCGACGATCAAGAATATATATACTTTATGGGGTCGCAGACGACTATTTCGAGTAGTTACAAACAGATTGACGAAATTAGTATACCCCCCATCCTATGGTGGAGGGTATAATTAAAGCTTCTAGGAACCGGACAAGGATGATCGAGAGACCGGTTTACATGGGATCTATATTAGGTTATAGACTGATTGGGACCGTATTTGGAACAGGTGTTGAAAGTTATAACAGGGTATAATTAAAGCTTCTAGGAACCGGACAAGGATGATCGAGAGACCGGTTTACATGGGATCTATATTAGGTTATAGACTGATTGGGACCGTATTTGGAACAGGTGTTGGAAGTTATAACAGAACACCGCCTGCAAAATTTCAGCCAAATCGAACAACAATTGTGGCTTGTAAGGACTCGGGAAGTCAAATCGGGAGATCGGTTTATATGGGAACTATAAACGGTTATAGATCGATTCAGACAGTACTTGGCACAGTTGTTGAAATCCATAACAAAACACTACATGCATGCTTTTAGCCTGAACAGCAAAAATTGCGGCTTGTAAGGTCTCAAGAATTTAAATCGGGAGATCGGTTTATATGGGAGCTAAATCAGGTTATAGACCGATTTGAATCGTACTTGGCACAGTTCTTGGAAGTCTCAACAGAACACTACATACAAAATTTCGGCCAAATCGGACAAAATATTCGGCTTGTAAGGGCCCAAGAAGCCAAATCGGGTGATCGGTTTATATGGGAGCTATATTAGGTTATAGACCGATTCGAACCGCACTTGCAACAGTTGTTTGAAGTCTTAACGGAACACTACATTCCAAACTTCAGCCAAATCGGACAAAAATTGCGCCTTGTAAGGATTCAAGAAGTCAAATCGGAATATCGGTTTATATGGGAGCTATATATAAATATAAACCGATATCGCCCATTTGGAATCTCCAGATCGCGTTCGACCGCTATCGTTATTACGACAGACGGACGGACGGACATGGCTAGATCGACTCAGAACGTCGGGTCGATCAAGAATATACAAACTTTATGGGGTCTTAGACGAATATTTCGAGGTGTTACAAACAGAATGACTAGATTAGTATACCCCCATCCTATGGCGGTAGGTATAAAAGTGAGTTGTATACGAATAGTTGTGAAAAGTTGATAAAACTGCCGCACACGCAATGGATTCTGCAATGATATCCCAGAAGAGTATTTCGCAACTCATACGAACGATTAAAACGCACTGATTTGTAAGAGAATCGTCGCGAAGAGTTGCTTAAACTTCCGCACACGCAATGGGAGTGCCCAAAAATATCTCAGAAGAATGTTTCGCAATTTATACGGAAGAATAATAACTTAAAAATCTTACAGAAAATTGTTTTATTCATCGCTGGGCGAACGTTCCTGCAAAATTATGGCAAATGTTTGTAGGGTAGTACGTCATAAACAAAATGGAAAACACTATAATTAGGGGAATACACGCTATGCTATGTAGGTAGCCATATGACAAACACACTTCATAAGCAATTCTTATCCAAATATACAAAAATACATGGGTTTTTATAGCCACCTCCGTAGAATAGGAGGCATATTAATATAGTCATTTCATTTACAACGCATGGAAATATCCGACCCTATAAAGTATATATAGTCGTGATCAGCATAAAAATCTAAGACGATCTAGACATCTTCATATAGCCCCCATATAGACCGATCCGCCAATTTAGGGTCTTAGGCCCATAACAGCCACATTTATTATCCGATTTTGCTGAAATTTGGGACAGTGAGTTGAGATGGGCCACTGGACTTCTTTCTTCAATTTGGCTCAGATCGGTTCAGATTTGGATATAGCTGCCATATAGACCGATCTCTCGATTTAAGGCTTTGTGCCCATAAAAGGCGCATTTATTGTCCGATGTCACCGAAATTTGGGACAGTGAGTTATCCAGATTTGAATATAGCTGCCATAGAGACCGATCGCCCGATTTAAGGTTTTGAGCCCATTTATTGTCCGATGTCGCCGATATTTGGGAAAGCAAGTTGTGTTAGGACCTTCGCCATCCTTCTCCAATTTGCCTCGGTTCGGCCCAATTTTCAGTATAGCTGCCATATAGACCGAACTCTCGATTTAAGGTGTTGGGCCCATAAAAGGCGCATTTATTGTCCGATATGAGACAATGAGTTAAGTTAAGACATATTTCTACAATTTGGCCTAGATCAATCAAGATTTGCATATAGCTGCCATATAGATCGATCTCTCGATTGTGCCAAATTGCAGAAATATGTCGAGGTGCTTAACACAACTCACTGTCCCAAACTTCGGCGACATCGGACAATAAATGCGCCTTTTTATGGACTTAAGACCCTAAATCGGCGGATCAGTCTATATGGCAGCTATATCCAAATCTGGACCGATCTGGGCCAAATTGAAGAAGCATGTCGTAGGGCCTAACATACCTCACTGCCCCAAATTTTAGCCAAATCGGATAATAAATGCACCTTTTATGGGCGCAAGACCTTAAATCGAGGGTTCGGTCTATATGGGGCCTATATCCAGATATAGTCCGATATAGCCCATCTTCGAACTTAACCTGCTTATGGTAAAAAAAAGAATCTGTGCAAAGTTTCAGTTCAATATCTCTATTTTTAAAGACTGTAGCGTGACAGACAGACGGACGGACATGGCTAGATCGTCTTAGATTTTTACGCTGGTCAAGAATATATATTCTTTATAGGGTCGGAAATGGATATTTCGATGTGTTGCAAACGGAATGACAAAACGAATATACCCGAACGAATGTATATGGGAGCTGCATCAGGCAATAGACCAATTCAGACCATATTTGATAATAATTACGCCATCTAGAGGATCAAGAAGTCAACATCCCAGATCGGTTTATAAAGGGTGATTTTTTTGAGGTTAGGATTTTCATGCATTAGTATTTGACAGATCACGTGGGATTTCAGACATGGTGTCAAAGAGAAAGATGCTCAGTATGCTTTGACATTTCATCATGAATAGACTTACTAACGAGCAACGCTTGCAAATCATTGAATTTTATTACCAAAATCAGTGTTCGGTTCGAAATCAAGACCCCAGATCGGTTTATATGACGAATTTCAGCCAAATCGGATAAGATTTGCGCCCTCTAGATGCTAGGCTCAAGAAGTCAAGACCAAAAGTTTTATTTTGTTGCTTGTATCAAAAGCTCGAGACGGCCGATATTGACACGTTTTCTTGTGACCAGAAACTTTAGATTCCTCTATTAAAAAGAAATCGTGCAAAATTCTTTACCAACTTGGGGTTATATAAGATTTTTACATTACTTGCCACCTATATACACATCACTGACCAGTTCAATTTTAAGTATGATAGGTAGCATTGTTTTATAATGATACAATCAATAAACATAAAACAAGCCCTACGTAAGGTTAATAAATAATACACTTCAAAATCAACAAAATATATAAAATATTAAAGTAAGTAAATTTGATTAATTGTACTAAAACGTTCTATCTACATGATTTACATAAGGCAATAGTAAAATGGTTTCATTTTGGTGACATGGTTTGTGACGACTTGTTTTACACATGTCACATGACAGAAGAAACTCGATTATTTAGACAAAATAGGGATGACCCATCTAGCGGTTGCGCAATGTTTCCGTGGCCTTATTTACACATACAACTTAAACTTAATCAACTCTTCTAATCAAAGGCTCCACGATTCTCCAACCAAGGTAGCATTACTCGCATACACTCAACATATCGCTCATTGCCGTACATAGCATTACGAACTTCATCTTCTTTACTGGGATCGTTTTCTACATTGACATCACTGAGGAAAACCGGCAGAAGATTGGTGACTATGGTATATCCTATAAGACAAACAAACAAACAAAAAACATTAATGTATTACCACAATATTGGACTTACAATTACTTCCTCCATCTTTTAAACTTACCCCAATAATCATGTTTGAACAGTGATATATGTATATCTCTCAATGATGGCTTATTTCCATTATAACCAAGCAGTTCAAGATTTTCAATCAACTCTTGATGGTAGTATGCAACAAAAGAATCGAAATGCTTTATTTTGATATCCAGATTGGTCGATGTCAGTAGAAAATATAATAAATCTTGAGCAGGAGGGCCATAACGACTCATTTGGAAATCGATGAAATATGTCTCTTCTACTGAGCCATCCTCATTATGCTTGAACATTATATTATTTACCCACAGATCACCATGATTCAGGACATTAAACTCATTAGGATTTCTGCTGGATTTCAATTGATATGGATCCAATTGTTTCTGTACATATTTTTCCTGAAATTAGAAGCAATGAAACCGTGAGATAATTACCAAACCTTATGTTAATGCAAGGTCAAAGATTTGATTTATGTAAACCGTAGTGAAGCATTATTTGAAGAAAAATTTAATTTGAAAGAGTAAAGAACGAATAAGAGATCTATATTTGAACCATGTAGTACATAGAACCTATATTAACTTTATTGATAATAGATGAAGGAGGGACTACGATAATTACTAGCAAGTCTAAGCATTTGTAGTTCAAATGTACAGAATATTAAATACGCTCACAGAAAAAAGTTTGATGAAATAAGCAAACATTGTCTGCTGAATGTTAGTAGTAAATTTTGTTGCTATTATAGTAGTAGTTCTGCTATAATAGCAGTAATTCTGAAATTTCAGAGCAGCAGGTTGACTGCTGAAAAATCTATTGTTTGATAAAAATGATTGCTGCTTAATTATGAAGGGGATTTTAGAAGCAACAAGTAAAAGCGTGCTAAGTTCGGCCGGGCCGAATCTTATATACCCTCCACCATGGATCGCATTTGTCGAGTTCTTTTCCCGGCATCTCTTCTTAGGCAAAAAGATATAAGAAAAGAGTTGCTCTGCTATTAAAACGATATCAAGATATGGTCCTGTTCGGACCACAATTAAATTATATGTTGGAGACCTGTGTAAAATTTCAGCCAATTCGTATAAGGATTGCGCCCATTGGGGCTTACGAAGTAAAATAGAGAGAACGATTTATATGGGATCTGTATCGGGCTATAGACCATAATAAACACGTTTATTGATGGTCATGAGAGGATCCGTCGTACAAAATTTCAGGCATATCGGATAATAATTGCGACCTCTAGGGGTCAAGAAGTCAAGATCCCAGATCGGTTTATATGGCAGCTATATCAGGTTATGAACCGATTTGAACCTTATTTGACACAGTTGTTGAAAGTAAAAATAAAATACGTCATGCAAAATTTCAGCCAAATCGGATAGGAATTGCGCCCTCTAAAAGCTCAAGAAGTCAAATAACCAGATCTGTTTATATGACAGCTATATCAGGTTATGGACCGATTTCAACCATACTTGGCACAGTTGTTGGATATCATAACGAAATACTTCGTGCAAAAATTCATTCAAATCGGATAAGAATTGCGCACTATAGAGGCTCATGAAGTCAAGACCCCAGATCGGTTTATATGGCAGCTATATCAGGTTATGGGCCGATTTCAACCATACTTGGCACAGTTGTTGGATATAATAACAAAACACGTCGTGCAAAATTTCATTTCAATCGGATAAGAATTGCGCACTCAATAGACTCAAGAAATCAAGATCCAAGATCGGTTTATATGGCAGCTATATCAGGTTATGGACCGATTTGAACCATACTTAGCCCAGTTGTTGGATATCATAACAAAACACGTCATGCAAAATTTCATTCTGATCGGATAAGAATTGCTCAGGCTAGAGGCTCAAGAAGTCAAGACCCAAGATCGGTTTATATGGCAGCTATATCAGGTTATGTACCGATTTTAAACATACTTAGCACAGTTGTTGGATATCATAACAAAACACGTCGTGCAAAATTTCATCCCAATCGGATAAGAATTGCGCACTCTAGAGGCTCAAGAATTCAAGACCCAAGATCGGTTTATATGGCAGCCATATCAAAACATGGACCGATATGGCCCATTTACAATACCAACCGACCTACACTAATAAGAAGTATTTGTGCAAAATTTCAAGCGGCTAGCTTTACTCCTTCGGAAGTTAGCGTGCTTTCGACAGACAGACAGACGGACGGACGGACGGACATACGGACGGACATGGCTAGATCGACATAAAATGTCACGACGATCAAGGATATATATACTTTATGGGGTCTCAGACGAATATTTCGAGTAGTTACAAACAGAATGACGAAATTAGTATACCCCCCATCTTATGGTGGAGGGTATAAAAATAAAATACACATATAAATGTTCAAAAGCGTGCAAGTTCGGCCGGGCCGAAACTTGGGAAACCACCACCATGGATTCTGCTAAAAATTTATACAAAACAAATAAAAGCGTGCTAAGTTCGGCCGGGCTGAATCTTATATACCCTCCACCATGGATCGAATTTGTCGAGTTCTATGCGCGGTATCTCTTTTTAGGCAAACATAGAATATTGAATAAGAACTGTTATGCTATGGGAGCTATATCAAGTTATAGTCCGATTCGGACCATTAATGAATGCTGAACATTGCAGAAGTCATTGTGTAATATTTCAGTTCATTCGGATAAGAATTGCGCCTTGTAGGGGCTCAAGAAGCAAAATCGGGAGATCGGTTTGTATGGGAGCTGTATCAAGCTATTCATCGATTCAGACCATATTAGACACGTATGTTGAAGATCATGAGAGAAGTCGTTGTACAAAATTTCTGCCAAATCGGATAAGAATTGGGCCTTCTAGAAGCTCAAGAAGAAGATCCCAGATCGGTTTATATGGCAGCTATATAAGGTTCTATACCGATTTACGCCATACTTAACACAGTTATTGGAAAACATAACAAAACACCTCATGCAAAATTTCAACCGAATTGGATGAGAATTGCACGCTCTATTGGCTCAAGAAGTCAAGATCTCAAATCGGTTTATCTGACAGCTATACCAGATTATGAACCGATTTGTATTATTCTTTGCACAGTTATTAGAAGTGATACCAAAACACTTCGTGCAAAATTTCAGTCAAATCGCACGAGAATTGCGCCCTCTAGAAGTTCAAGAAGTCAAGACCCATCGGTATACGGCAGCTATATCAAAACATGGACCGATTTGGCCCATTTAAAATCCCAACCGACCTACACTAATAGAAAGTATTTGTGCAAAATTTCAAGCGGCTAGCTTTACTCCTTCGAAAGTTAGTATGCTTACGACAGACAGACGGACGGACTGACAGATGGACATGGCTAGATCGACTTAGAATGACATGACGATCAAGAATAGATATACTTTATGGGATCTTAGACGCATATCTCGAGGTGTTACAAACAGAATGACGAAATTAGTATACCCCCATCCTATGGTGGAGGGTATAATAAATTTAGTTGAAGGGCCTAATTTTATACTTCTGTCGAACCAGCAAAAATTTAAGTTTCTAGGAAGCGAATAAGAATTATCGAGATCGAGGTTTATGTGGGAGCTTTATCAGATTATAGACTGATTTGGACCGTATTTGGCACAGCTTTTGGGAGTTGTAACAGAACACCGCATGCAAAATTTCTGCCAAATCGTAACGATTCAAGAAGTCAAATCAGGGGAACGGTTTATATGGGTGATATATCAGGTTAAAGATCGATTTAAACCATACTTAACACAGTTGTTGGAAATCGTATCAGAACACTACATGCAATAGTTCAGCCAAATTGGACAAAATTGCGGCTTGTAAGAGCTCAAGAAGTCAAATCGGGGGGTCGGTTTATATGGGAGCTATATCAGGTTAAAGACCGACTTAGACAGTACTTGCCAGAGTTTTTGAAAGTCATAACAAAACACTACGTACAAAGTTTCAGCCAAATCGGATCAAAATTGCGACTTCCAGGGGCTCAAGAAGTCAAATCGGGAGATAGGTTTATATGGGAGCTATATCTAAATCTGATCCGATATAGCCCATTCGTAATCCCCAACGACCTACATCAATATTAAGTATATGTGCAAAATTTTTAAGAGGCTAGCTTTACGCGTTTATCCTCTATCGCGATTTCGACAGACGGACGGACATGGCTAGATCGACTCAGAACGTCCAAACGATCGAAAATATATATACTTTTTGGGGTCTTAGACGAATATTACGAAGTGCTAAAAACTGAATGACTAGATTAGTATACCCCCATCCTATAGTGGTGGGTATAAACAGAAGCTGAAGTGTTATCAAGATCATTTGCAAAATTTCTAGCCCATACGTGGTCCCAGCGAATCTTGGCAGGGCCGTAAAGTTGGTCACCTCTGCCTTTCGGCTAACTTCAAGGGCTTTATTTGTGGGCAGATTTTCTTCCTTGTTTGCTGGATAGTGCTCTGCTTGAGGCAGGAGACCAACGTAGCGCAGATGTTAGCATGTTCGCCTATGACGCTGAACGCCTGGATTCGAATCTTGGCGAAAACATCGGCTATAAAAAGGAGGCCCCTAAGCATTGAGCTTAAAGTTGAATCAAAATGCTTGAGGTATACAATATCTTCACTGATTTTCATTTTTATACTATCCACCATAGGATGGGGGGTATACTAATTTCGTCATTCTGATTGTAACTACTCGAAATATTCGTCTGAGACCCCATAAAGTATATATATTCTTGATCGTCGTGAAATTTTATGTCGATCTAGCCATGTCCGTCCGTCCGTCTGTCTGTCTGTCGAAAGCACGCTAACTTCCGAACGAGTAAAGCTAGACGCTTGCAATTTTGCACAAATACTTCTATTTAGTGTAGGTCGGTTGGTATTGTAAATGGACCATATCGGTCCATGTTTTGATATAGCTGCCATATAAACCGATCTGGGGTCTTGAATTCTTGAGCCTCTAGAGTGCGCAATTCTTATCCGATTTGAATGAAATTTTGTACTACGTGTTTTGTTATGATATCCAACAACTGTACCAAGTATGGTTCAAATCGGTACATAACCTGATATAGCGGTCATATAAACCGATCTTGGGTCTTGATTTCTTGAGCTTCTAGAGTGCGCAATTCTTATCCGATTAGAATGAAATTTTGCACGACATGTTTTGTTATGACGTCCAACAACTGTACCAAGTATGGTTGAAATCGGTTCATAACCTGATATAGCTGCCACATAAACCGATCTGGGGTCTTGACTTCTTGAGCCTCTAGAGTGCGCAATTCTTATCCGATTTGAATGAAATTTTGTACTACGTGTTTTGTTATGATATCCAACAACTGTGCCAAGTATGGTTCAAATCGGTTAATAACCTGATATAGCTGTCATATAAACAGATCTGGGGACTTGACTTCTTGTGCTTCTAGAGGGCGCAATTTCTATCCGATTTGGCAGAAATTTTGCAAGACGTTTTTTATTGTTACTTTCAACAACTATGTCAAATAAGGTACAAGTCGGTTCATAATCTGATATAGCTGCCATATAAACCGATCTGGGATCTTGACTTCTTGAGCCTCTAGAGGTCGCAATTATTATCCGATTTGCCTGAAATTTTGTACGACTGATTCTCTCGTGACCATCAACATACGCGTTTATTATGTCTGAATCGGTCTATAGCCCGATACAGCTCCCATATAAATCGATCTCTCTATTTTACTTCATGAGTCCACAAAGGGCGCAATTCTTATTACACAGGGCTCCAACATAATTTAATTGTGGTCCAAACCGGACCATATCTTGATATCGCTCTAACAGCAGAGCAAATCTTTTCTTATATAATTTTTTTGCCTAAAAAGAGATGCCGGGAAAAGAACTCGACAAATGCGATCCATGGTGGAGGGTATATAAGATTCGGTCCGGCCGAACTTAGCACGCTTTTACTTGTTATTTTTAAAAATTTTAGCCTTAATTGGCTTTGTGTTTTGCGATTTAAGAAGGCTTCCTTTTTTATACCCACCACCGAAGGATGGGGGTATATTCATTTTGTCATTCCGTTTACAACACATCGAAATAACCATTTTTGACCCTATAAAGTATATATATTCTCAATCAGCGTAAAAATCTAAGACGATCTAGGCATATCCGTCCGTCTGTCTGTTGAAATCACGCCACAGTCTTCAAAAATAGAGATATTGAGCTGAAACTTTGCACAGATTCTTTTTTTTGGCCATAAGCTGGTTAAGTTCGAAGATGGGCTATATCGGACTATATCTTGATATAGCCCTCATATAGACCGCTCCGCCACATTTATTATACGATTTTGTGAAAATTTGGGACAGTGAGTTGTGTTAAGCCACTCGGCATCCTTTTTCATCCTTGGCCCAGATCGGTCCAAATTTGGATATAGCTGCCATTAAGACCGATCTGTCGTTTTAAGCTTTTGGGCCCATAAAAGGCGCATTTATTGCCCGATGTTGCCGAAATTTGGGACAGTGAGTTGTGTTAGGCCCTTCAACATTGTTCCTAAATTTGGCCCAGATCGGTTCAGATTTAGATATGGCTGCCATATGGACCGATCTCTCGATTTAAATTCATGGCCCCCTAAAAAGCGCATTTATAATTCGATTTCGCTGAAATTTTATATAGTGATTTATATTATGCTTGTCGATATCCGTATCGTATATGGTCTATATTTGGATATTGCTACCAAAAATACCAATATTTTCTTCTACGAAATTGAACAATGACTTGTACATATTAGACTACTCCATGTCCGTTCCGAATTTGCTTGAAATCGGACGGGGAAAACCCATATCTCCCTTTTGGGCTAATATATATATAATTTTTTTTTTTAATTCATATGTCCCTTAACACGTGCAGAAATTGTTAGCACCAAACAATATTTACCAATTTACTAAAAAATGCCGAATTTGAAATCAACTTTGCCCGAAATGAATATTTTGGGGATTTTTGTAAAAATATTCGGCCAGAATTTATTGTTTGTTTCTTAAAGATACTTTTATCCGAAAAAATCAAAAAGAATTATTACGATATCTTTATTCGTTCTTTTTTATTGATTTTTTTCAATTTCCTAGGGCCTTAAATCTTACTTATGATGTCGAAAATATCTCAGATTTAACCATTTCAAATTTCAAAGAGTTATCTCTATTCACAAATAGATTTTTTCTAATTTTTTTCAATTCTATCCCATTGTGCAACATATTATCATCTTCCCCACAAATTATCACTTGTGAATCGGCTTCCATATTTTCGGATTTTGCGCAATTCTCATTAGAAAACTAAAAAATATTTTTTGTCTTTTCCTATCGAATGATAATGTCTTCTTCAGATTGTTTTCTCTTGTACTCACCAGTTTCTCTTTTAAATGCTCAACATCACCATACAGTGGAAGATGTTCGCGCAGCATTCGACCAATCTTTTGGCGATATTCTTCAAAAAGATCCTTGGTGCATACCAGATTTTGATCATATATTGATGGAAATTCTTCTAATTCCCTTACATAATGTGCCGAAGCAGCATGGAATTGGGCCAATTTTTTTAGCACTGCCTTTGCATGAAGCATGTCTAGGCCCAATTGTCTTTTGCCATTGCTAAAGCCTTTTAAACTCAAATCCTCCAACATGATATTGTCTTCACTGGCGTCTGCTTGAGTGAGCTCTAAAGGTTGCGGGCCAAATTTGACATTTTGCCCTGCCTTTTTGTAGAAGTCTTCAAATGTTGGTATGTACTTCAAGTAAACTGTTTTTTCCTTATCAAATACTTGCCAATCAGTGATTAAAGAACGCATTCCTTCAGCAATGGGTTTGAGTTTTAAGATATACGAAGTTGAGGTTGTTTTACCATTCACCATTTCCACCTCAATTGATATCCTTAACAGTAGAGTCATGAAGTTTTCGCCAGCTGGCACCGCCGATTTAACAACAAATTTGTTGACTTTTTCAAAGTCTGGAAAATCTTTTTTCAGAAGTTCATGAAAGAGTTCTGATGTAAGCCAGTCGGGCTTATCTGTAGATTCCTCAATTTTAGGAGTATCTTTGGCATATTCGCCCATATTGTGAAGCTATAACGCTTAGATTGTGTGTACAATAGTTTGTTTATCTTTAATTTCTGTTTCCTTCTGTTGCTGTATGTTTATCCGCAACACTTCTTTTATTATTAGAATTTCATGAGCAACTGAAATGTTTTGTGCTATTCACTTCCAAATTAAGAGCTTTAAAGCTTTTAATTTGGAAGTGTCTTTGCGAGGCATAAGCTTAATGCTTATGTTTTGGAGCACATGAGGTGCTGCTTAATTTATTGGGTAAGAACGACGATGCCGGATGTTTGTTTGAAAATGGGCATTTTTACAACAAACAAGTAAGAAAATACAAAAGTGGGTGGGTATCTACTTACTATACATCGTATAATAGCTTTCACCTGTCCAATATGTGTGAATTGGCTGATATCATAATATGGATTTTATCTTCATCTCAACCGATTTAGATGGACTTTGGTAAATATATATCTAAATCTGAACAAACTTCGCCCAAAATACGATCACCCAATAAATGTAAAGGAGCAAAATTTGCATCTTACCATCTTAAAACGAATCTTCTCTTATATATAAAATTCAATTTGTGTTTGTTAGTTTGTTCCGTATAGACTCAAAAACGGCTAAACCGATTACCTTGAAATTTTCACAGATTGCTTAGGTTGGTCTGATATTGGGATGGGGGCGGACCCTCCCCCTGACCACAAAAGAAATACCCAAAAATAAAAGTGAACCAATCGGGACAAAATGGGATTCAGAAGAAAGGTATTCAAGAGTATAGTACGAATTTCATAATAAAAGTTAGGTCCAAGTACCTGGGGGGCCGCCCCAGCCACAAAACCCCTTAAAATAGATTTATTTGACGATCACGACAATATGGGACTCAAATGAAAGGTATTCGGGAGTAAATTATGATTATGGTCAGGAAGTAGGAATAGGCTTTACAATTTATTGATAACGGAAGAGGGCGGACACTCCATCTTTATCCCAAAAACACCACCCAAAATCAAAAGTGGACCGATAAGGACAATATGGGTATCAAATGAAAACTATGCGGGAGTAGATAACGAATCTGGCATAAAAATTCATGCCGAAGTATATGGCATGCCCAAAATGGGCACATTAGACAATCACGTTAGCCAATCACGAATTCATGCCGAATATAGGGGTCACCCCACCACCACAAAAACGCCCAAAATGGGCACATTAGTCAATGACGGATATATGGGACTTGGTTTGTTTGTTCCGTTTAAACTGAAAAACGGCAGAACCGATTTTCTCGAAATTTTTGTATATTGTGTAGGTTGATCGGGAAGAAAACATAGGCTATATAATTTTTCGATATCGGAAGGGGGACGGACCCTCCCCCTTATGCCAAAAAAGCAACCCAAAACCAAAAGTGAACCGATCGGAACAGTATAGGTATCAAATGAAAGGTATTGAAGAGTAGAATACGTATATGGTGTTAAAATTTTGAGTCTAAGTACCCATTGGGCCGCCCCAACCCCAAAACTCCCCCAAACAGACATATTGGACGTTCATTTCAATATGGGGCTTAAATGAAAGGTATTCGGGAGTAGATTTGGAATATGACATAAAAAATCAGATCGAAATATAGGGGGTGACGCCACCTCTCAAAAACGCCATTAGACTCATTATGACTATATGATACTTGCCTGAACCGATTTTTTTGGAAGGAAACATTACCCCCAAAACACCACCCATATCCGAAAGTGGTCCGATGGGAACAATAAGGGTATCAAATGAAAGGTATTGGAGACCGGAGACCAGAAAACGAATATGATATTAAAATTTGGGTCCAAGTACCCAGGCCCCCCCCCCCACTCAACCCCAAAACTCCTCTAAACAGATATATTCGAAGTTGATGTCAATATGGGACTCAAATGAAAAGTGTTAGGCAGTAGATTACGAATATGGCTTAAAAAATTAGGTCCAAGTAATGGGAGGTCGCCCACCCCCAAATTGAAGGTATTTAAGAGTTGAGTAGAGACACGAAATTGATATCCAATTTCGGAGCCAAGTGTTTTGGGGTACACCCTAAAGAACCCCCTAACCTGAACTTCATTTCCGTTGCGAATTTGATATCCAATTTCGGAGCCAAGTGTTTTGGGGTACACCCTAAAGAACCCCCTAACCTGAACTTCATTTCCGTTGGGAATAAATAACGAATTTGATATCTATTTTCAGTGCAAAGTGCCGGTGGCCTCCCCAGCCCCAAAACACCCTCTGAACGGTTCATATTTACCGGCCATTGCAATATGGGGCTCAAATTAAAGGGATTGGGAATGCAGCACGAATTTGATATACATATTTGAGTCGAAATGTCTGAGGAGAACATTACCTAAGGAGAACATTACCCTTAGGAAGAACATTACCACCAGGAACCGAGAAGGGCAAATTCTCACACATCAATGAGTGCTATCCAATTCTAGTTTTAAACTCAATGATAAGGGACCTTTTTTTATAGCCGAGTCTGAACGGCGTCCCGCAGTGTACCTCTTTGGGGAAATGTTTTTAAATGACCATGCATGGCATTTTACCTCGCAAATATCGCCAACATTAAGAGGATGTAAACACCGGTTTGTCCGATGTTCTTGTCAGGATTCGAACGCGATCAACGTCACAGTCTACAATGGCACGAATTCGATATCCGCATTCAGGGCGAAGTGTTCCCACCCTAAAAATATATTAGAGAGTAAAAGAAGGCGCAGCGGAGCGGGCCCGGTTCGGCTAGTAAGAATATATAAATGCATAATGAGGTCGTAGATCAACATTTCGAGGTGTTACAAATAGAATGACTAGATTAGTATGTCCCTAATACTATGGTATATCTTCTTCTTATAAAGGGTGATTTTTTTGAGGTTAGGATTTTCATGCATTAGTATTTGACAGATCACGTGGGATTTCAGACATGGTGTCAAAGAGAAAGATGCTCAGTATGCTTTGACATTTCATCATGAATAGACTTACTAACGAGCAACGCTTGCAAATCATTGAATTTTATTACCAAAATCAGTGTTCGGTTCGAAATGTGTTCATTCACCGTTCAGCGATGAGGCTCATTTCTGGTTGAATGGCTACGTAAATAAGCAAAATTGCCGCATTTGGAGTGAAGAGCAACCAGAAGCCGTTCAAGAACTGCCCATGCATCCCGAAAAATGCACTGTTTGGTGTGGTTTGTACGCTGGTGGAATCATTGGACCGTATTTTTTCAAAGATGCTGTTGGACGCAACGTTACGGTGAATGAACACATTTCGAACCGAACACTGATTTTGGTAATAAAATTCAATGATTTGCAAGCGTTGCTCGCAAAGTTGATCTAGCAAAGTAAAGCTAGCCACTTGAAATTTTACACAAATACTTTTTGGTAGTGTAGGTCGGCTTAGATTGCAAATGGACCAAATCGGTCCATGTTTTGATATAGCTGCCATATAAACCGATCTTGTGTCTTGACTTCTTGATCCTCTAAAGAGCGCAATTCTCGTCCGATTTGACTGAAATTTTGCACGTGATGTTTTTGTATCATTTCCAAAAACTGTGTTAAGTATAATTCAAATCGATTCATAATCTGGTACAGCTGTCATATAAACCGATCTTGGATCTTGATTTTTTGAGCCATAGAGCGCGCAATTCTCATCCGATTTGGCTGAAATTTTGCATGAGGTAACAGAACACCTCATATAACTGTGCTAAGTATGGCGCAAATCGGTACATAACCTGATATAGCTGCCATATAAACCGATCTGGGATCTTGACTTCTTGAGCCTCTAGAGGGCGCAATTGTCATCCGATTTGACAGAAATTTTGTACAACGGCTTCTCCCATGACCTTCAATATACGTGTCTAATATGGTCTGAATCGATCAATACAGCTCCCATATAAACCGAACTCCCGATTTTGCTTCTTGAACCCTTACAAGGTGCAATTTTTATCCGAAATATTATACAATGACTTCTAAAATGTTCAGCATTCAATTCGTTTATGCCGAATCGAATATAGCTCCAATAGCATAACTGTTCTTTTTCATTATTCTTTTTTTGTCTAAAAGAGATACCGCACAAAGAACTCTACCAATGCTAACCATGGTGGAGGGTATATGAAATTCGGCCCAGCCGAATCTTAAGTGTGCACGCTCTTAAGTGTTTTAAGTTAGTTTTTCTTGCATCCTTGCTTTTTTAGACGTTTTTACATTTTTTATACCCACCACAAAAGGATAAATATCTATATCCGACCCTATAAAGTATATATATACTTGATCAGCGTAAAAATCTAAGACGATCTAGCCATGTCCGTCCGTCTTTCCGTTTGTCTATTGAAAGCACGCTACAGCCTTTAAAAATAGATATATTGAGCTGAAACTTTGCACAGATTCGTTTTTTGTTCATAAGCAGATTAAGTTCGTAGATGGGCTATATCGGACTCTATCTTCATATAGCCCCCATATAGACCGATCGGCCAATTTGGGATCTTAGGCCCATAAAAGTTACATATATTAACCGATTTTGCTGAAATTTGGGACAGTAAATTGCGATAGGGAGGCCACCATAGCGCAGAGGTTAGCATGTCCGCCTATGACGCTGAATGCCTGGGTTCGAATCCTGGCAAGACCATCCGAAAAATTTTCGGTGGTGGTTTTCCCCTTCTAATGCTGGCAACATTTGTGAGGTACTATGCCATGTAAAACATCTCTCCAAAGAGGTGTCGCGTGGGACGCCATTCAGACTCGGCTGTACAAAGGAGGGCCCTTATCAATGAGCTTAAACTTGAATCGGACTGCACTCATTGTTATGTGAGAAGTTTGCAATTGCAATTTGCAAAAAATTTGTATTTTTGAATTGCGTTAGGCCACTCTATATCCTCCTTCAACTTGGACCTGATCGGTTCAGATTTGGATATAGTTGCCATATAGACCGATCCGCCGATTTAGGGTCTTAGGCCCATAAAAGGCACATTTATTGTCCGATGTCGCCAAAATTTGAGACAGTGAGTTATGTAAGGCCCTTCGACATCCTTCTTTAATTTGGCCCAGATCGGTCCAGATTTGGATATAGCTGCCATATAGACCGATCTCTTGATTTGAGGTTTTGGGCCCATAAAAGGCACATTTATTGTCCGATGGCGCCGAAATTTGGGACAGTGAGTTAGGTTAAGCTCCTCGATATTTCTCTGCAATATGGCACAGATCGGTCCAGATTTGGATATAACTGCCACATTGACCGATCTCTCGATTTAAGGGTTTGGGCCCATAAAAGGCCCTCGATCAAGATTTGCATATAGCTGCCATATAGACCGATCTCTTGATTTGAGGGTTTTTGCCCATACAAAGCGCAATTATTGTCCGATATCGCCGAAATTTGAGACAGTTGGTTATGTTAGGCCCTTCGACATTCTGTTTTAATTTGGCTCAGATTGGTCTATATTTGGATATAGCTGCCATATAGACAAAACTCTCGATTTAAAGTCTCTCGCTTTTATAATCCGATTTCTCTGAAATTTGGCACAGTGCCTTACGTTGTATATGGTAATTTAATCTAAAGTGAGCCGATATTAGTTTTTTATTCAAAACCTAATATTTCGAGTTGTTACAAAAGGAATGGCGAAATTAGTATAAATCATCGTAATGTATACCGCTGTTCCACTTTCTGCTGTTACAGCAAACATTTTTACTGTTTTTATTAACAAATTTCTCTGAGTGTATAACGACTTTGGTAGCCCAGCAATAGACCCCGATCATCGCATTTTGTGGATAACTCATTTTTATTTCAAATTTTGCAAAGAAAATCTTTCTCGTTCACAAACTTATTTCCACTTTTTATGCATCCTTACCAATTGTGTGAAAGCTCTTTTTGGAACGAATGATTGAAATAAGTTTTTTGTGTGCTGTATCAGTACATATGACAAGATTTTACCAAATTTCCTTAGCAAAGAAATCAAATGATGGTGAGTCTCTACATACGTACACACCGGAGTATGGACGATTGATGCAATGTATTGAAAGTCTTCATTAAATATAAACAAATTACTAGATATAAAATCTTTTTAAACATAATATTTACTTTCCTTAAAAAATCTACAATTCAAAAGCACCACGATTATCCAACCAGGGTAACAGTTCCCGCATGCAATCAACATATCCTTGACTGCTGAACATAGCCATTCGAACATCATCCCCGTCGTTTGCACTTAAGACATGATCAATGTTGACATCCTCGCGAGGATCACAAAGCACTATGGTCAGCAGGTTTGTAATAATGGCATACGCTGGAAAATGTTTAGCATTACGATAACAACATTGGCGTGTAAATTTTAGTTTTAGACTTACCCCAATAGCCATGTTTGAATAGGGAAATGTGAATATCTCTCAGTTTGGGAATTTTTCCTTGGTAACCCAATAGTTTAAGATTTTCGGAGAGATGTTTGTGATAGAAAGCAATGAAGTAGTCAAATTCTTTCAATTTTATTTCCATATGTGTTGACGAAATTAGGAAATATAATAAATCATGAGCTGGTGGACCATATCGACTCATTTGATAATCAATGAAATATGTCTCATTTATTGAGCCGGCTTCATTGTGCTGAAACATAATGTTGTTCACCCAAAGATCACCATGATTCAAGACATGAAATTCTTCAGGATTTCGCTCTGTCTTCAACAGGTAGGCTTCAAATTGATTATCCACATATGTTTTCTAAAATAAAGCGTTAAAAAGGATAAGGAAAGGTCAGGTCATTAATAAGTAAGAGCGTGCTAAGTTCGGCCGGGCCGAATCTTATATACTTTCCACCATGGATCGTATTTAAGGAGTTCAATGCGCGGTATCTCTTTTTAGGCAAACAAAGAATATTGACTAAGAACTGTTATGCTATTGGAGCTATATCAAGTTCTAGTCCGATTCGGACCATAAATGAATGCTGAACATTGTAGAAGTCATTGTGTAATATTTCAGTTCATTCGGATAAGAATTGCGCCTTGTAGGGGCCCAAGAAGCAAAATCGGGAGATAAGTTTATATGGGAGCTGTATCAAGCTATTAATGGATTCAGACCACATTAGACACGTATGTTGAAGGTCATGAAAGCAGCCGTTGGACAAAATTTCAACCAAATCAGATGAGAAGTGCGCCCTCTAAACGCTCAAGAAGCCAAGATCCCAGATCGATTTATATGGCAGCTACATCAGGTTCTATACCCATCCTATGGTGGAGGGTATAATAAATAGTATGTATTATGTTATTAAATTAATTTCACAGTACAAACGCCATTCCGGAAACCTAGAAACTCCTTGTTCAAGTAATGGTATTAGATCAGTAGAAGAAACCTCTAAAATGGCTAAGAGTATTTTGACCAAACCATTTTAGGACTCTCTACATATAACCTTAACCGAGACGAAGATTTTATTGTTTGACATTTCCGATATATATCAAATATGGGTGGAACGAATCAACAAAATTTCTAATTGTACCTTAGTAGTTACAAATGATACACAAGTCATCACAATCATCGCGTTATTCTGTCTGAAAGACCTCAAAATATCGATAAGAGACACTATGAAAAATATGTATTTTTGTTGGACTGCGTCGACCCGAAAGGTTTCGCCTTCATGGCAGTTCTCTGGCCTTTACAGCCAAATCGTATGCCATTTCATTCCCCCTTACTCTATTATTGACCGGCTCCCAAGCGATGCGGATTGTGCCATCCTCAGAGAAGGTGTTAATCTCATTCTTAGACTGCAAGACTGTTCGCATTACCTCACACATCCCGTGATCGCCCTGATCTTCGCCTGCAGGACCGTATTACGGTAAGGCAGTCCAAAACCGAACTTAGTCCCTGAGTTCTCAATGTAGACCTCCAGGCCCACTCTATCCTCTAGCTTTGATCCATCCATGAAACATGATCTTCCAGATGGCAATACTAGGGTACCGTCAAGCAAAGACTGTGCCGCTGGCAGCATCTACAGCTATCATCTTTTGGCAGGCCCCTAAAGGTGGTCACCTCGTTATTTCGAAAATTTGTTGGAGCTGCCAAATCTTCTTTTGTAGCACGATTTCCACATTTCGGCTCTAACCATTCCAAATTTCAAAGAGATATCTCTACCTGTTCTCACACGGCATATTGGCCGATCGGATCTTGATAACTGACAAAAATAGTTCAGATCAGACCCTATTTGAATATAGGTGCTCTAATTTTAAAAAATGGGGTGTATTATTATCCGGGGATTCGTACTGAACATCATCCAGATCGGACGATATTTGTATAAAGCTTTAATATAGGCCGTTATCGCCATTTAGATTAAATTGGGTTTATGAAACCCCGACATCGGAACTAAATAGAGCGACTTCCGGATTGAAGGTCATGGACTCATAAATTTTCATTAATTACCCGATTACACCGAAATTTCTAAGAGTAAATTGTGATTGATCCCCTGAAGCCAATATTGGAATATACCTAACATATACCCTAATCTTCTTGTCCGATATGGTGTTGAAAGGATCATAATTTTATATAGCTATATAGAGACCGGTCTCAAAAATAAACATGTTTTGTTCACAAAGGCACATTTCTTGTTAGATGAAGAGACCAAAATTCGGTGGGTATCCGAATCTTTGGCTAGCCTTTTACTTTTTTTAAATTTCTGCATTGTCTATATGAAAACTCCAAAAGGAGCGATGTACATACTTTAAAAATGAAGCTTATTTAAGCCCCTAATGAATGAAGGTAATTATACGAGTAACATTTTTAGTTTTAAAGCATGAAAAATAGATTCATGGTGGAATGTATCCAAATTTCGTCCTTTCAAAATTCAAGGCGTTTTTACATGTCCATATACAAGTCTTAACTCACCAACTTTTCCTCCAAATACTGAGCATCTCCATACAATGCCAGGTTAGCTCTTAAAGCTCTGCCAATACTATGACGATAAGCCACAACATTGTCCTGCTCGGATGCCAAACAGCGATCAAAGAGATGTGAAAACTCTTCTTCCTCTTGTACATATTGTGCTGAAGCTGCATGAAACTGAGCCAATTTCCTAAGTACTGCCTCTGTATGTTGCATATCCAAGCCCAAACGCCTAGAAACATTGATGAAACCTTTCGGACGTAGATCCTCCAAGATAACTATAGCCTCTTTGATATCTTTACAACTAGGCATCAAAAGTTGAGGCCCAAATTTTACACTTGTTCCAGCGTTTTGCAACATTTCCTCAAATTTCGGTAGATATTTGGTGTAAACCATTTGCTCCTTTTCAAAAAGATGCCAATCTCCCACCAAATATTGCATTTCCTCTGTTCTAGGATTAACTTTCAACATGTAGGATATGGATTCAACATTGGAATCGGGCATTTCAACTTCCATTGTAATCCTCATCATTACAGTCAAAAAGTTCTCACCAGGTGCTACAGCAGAATTTACTTCGAATTTGTTGACTTTGACATAATTTGGTAAGTCCTTCTCCAGAAATTCATGAAAAAGTTCGGGGTTTAACCAGTCGGGCTTGTGTACGGACGCACCCTTAGAATGGTTCGCTTGATCTACTTCTGTGGAATCCTCAGAAGAATTGGGTGCCATTTTGAATATTTTAGGCTTTTTATTTAATTTTTTTTTTAATTTTTAAAAATATTTTTTTGATTTTATTTCCCGTTTTCGAACTCTTCCACTGAGCGTTTGATGATACACTGAAATGGTTTAACATTCTGTTGCTAAACAGCACGAATAATAGGCACCTCCAACAACTAAGAATTTTAAATAATTGCTATGCTTGAAGCAATTATTAATATTTGAGACACTTGCTTAAAAATTTTCAATCAGCCTCCCTATTCCGAACCCCTTTAGTCTGGCTTAAAAACTAAAAACCTTTGTTATTATTGCGTGAAAATATGTGCGTGTTTAAAATAAGTTTAAATAATTAAAATTCCGTCATATTTTGAGTACCTTAAATGTCTTTAGTAGAAGATAAAAGAAGAAAGGTAAACACCGGAACAGGACATTTGCATGCTCTGCACTAAATTATCAATAAATTAAATTAAACTCAACCAGATGCAATTTAACATGGCTTTGGCCATAGTTTTCACAGGTTTTTCGAAGATTTCTTTTTGTAGGAATAAACCAAAAAAACAGAAGCCATGTGCTCACCTGCCCAGCCAATACTACATGACTTACAACCAGATCATGCTGAGCATACAAGTTACATACTTCCTGCATATTTAAGAAAACAAAAAGTAACGTGCTAAGTTCAGCCGTGCTGAATCTTGGGAACCCACCACCATGGATTCTACTAAAATATTGGAGCTATATTTCGTTATAGACCGAATTAGACCGTACTTGGCGCAGTTGTTGAGAGTCATAACAGAACACTTATGCAAAGTATCAGCCATAGCGGAAAAAAATCGCGGCTTGTAATACTCAAGAAGTCAAATCGGGAGATCGGTTTATATGGGAGTTATATCATGTTCTTGACCGATTAGAACCGTACCTAGCACAGTTGTTGGGAGTCATAACAGAACACCATGTACAAAATTTCAGCCAAATCGGATAAAAATTGAGATCGGTTTATATGGGATCTATATTAGGTTAAACACAGATTTAAACCGTATTTCGCACAGTTGTTGGATTTCAGCCAAATCGGTCAAAAATTGCGGTTTCCAGGGTCTAAAGAAGTCATATCGGGAGATTAGTTAATATGGGAGCTATATCAAGATTATAGACCGATTTGGACCATACTTGGCTTTATCAGGTTATAGACCGATTTGAACCATACTTGGCACAGCTGTTGTAAGTCATAACAGAACACTATGTGCAAAATTTCAGCCAAATCGGACGAAAATTATGGCTTCCATGGGCTCAAGAAGTCAAATCGGGAGATCGGTTTATATGGGAGCTATATCCAAATCTGAATCAATTTGGATCATTTGCTATCCCCAATGACCTAAACCAATATAAAGTATCTGTGCAAAATTTTAAGCGGCTAGCTCTACGCGTTCGATCGCTATCGTGATTCGACAGACGGACGGACATGGCTAGATTGAATTAGAATTTCGAGACGATCAAGAATATATATATACTTCATGGGGTCCTAGATCAATATTTCGAAGTGTTACGAACAGAATGACTAGATAAGTATACGCCCATCCTATGGTGGTGGTTATAATAATTTGTTTTTCATGTTCTAATAATTTACTTAAAGTGGCTACGACAGAATATTTTTCCCATTAGCCGAACTTACGATAGCTTTCCATAGTTCTTATAATAAATATTAGTAGTATCGATACTATCGTTAATTTCCCATAACCTATATTTCAAATGAGCAATACCAAAAAGGCGCCAAGTTAGGCAGGGCGAACTTTGTATACCCACCCCCTCGAGTGTATATGTAAACCACCTTTGTCATAATCCGGTGAAAAATGAAATATGGTCCGATTTGGACTAAATTCGGCACGGGCATTGAGTGGTCTAAGTTAAGTAAGTAAGTCATTGCTTAATTTTGCAGAACAAAATATTGGTCCCTTTTGGTAGCTATATCCAAATATAGACCGATCTGAACCGTACACGACACGGATGTCGAAAAGCCTAACATAAATCACTGTGTAAAATTTCAGCGAAAGCGGATTATAAATGTGCCTTTTATGGAGCCAAGACTTAATATCGAGAGATCGGTCTATATGGCAGCTATATCCCAATCTAAACCGATCTGGACTTAATTGAAGAGGGATGTCGAAGGGCCTAACACAACTCACTGTCCCAAATTTCAGCGATATTGGATTATAAATGGGTCTTTTATAGGCCCAAGACCTTAAATCGGGAGATCGGTCTTTATGACAGCTATATCCAAATCTGAAGCGATCTGAGCCAAATTGCAGAAAGATGTCGAGTGGCATAACACAACTCTCTGTCCCGAATTTCGATGAAATCGTACAATAAATGCGCCTTTTATGGGCCCAAGACCTTAAATCGGGAGATCGGTCTATATGGTACCTATATCCAAATCTGAACCGATTTGGACCAAATTGAAGTAGGATATCGAGTGGCCTTACACAACTCACTGTCGAAAGTTTCAGCAAAATCAGATAATAAATGTGGCTTCTATGGTCATAAGACCCTAATTCGGTGGATCGGTCTATATGGGGGCTATAACAAGATATAGTCCGATATAGCCCATCTTCGAACTTAACCTGCCTATGGACAAAAAAAGAATCTGTGCAAAGTTTCTGCTCAATGTCTTCATTTTTAAATATTGTAGCTCGATTTCAACAGACAGAAGGACGGACATTGTTAAATCGTCTTGGATTTTTACGGTGATCAAGAGGCCACCGTACAAGGAGGCCATCGTAGAGGTTAGCATGTCCGCTATGACGCTTAACGCCGGGGTTCGAATCCTGGCGAGATCATCAGAAAAAAATCTCAGCGGCGGTTTTCCCCTCCTAATGCTAACAACATTTGTGAGGTGCTCTTTCCAAAGAGGTGTCGCACTGCAGCACGCCATTCGGACTCGGCTATAAAAAGGAGGCCGCTTATCATTGAGCTTAAACTTGAATCGGACTGCAGTCATTGATATGTGAGAAGTTTTCACCTGTTCCTTAGTGGAATGTTCATGAGCAAAATCTACAAAATTTGCAATTTGCAAGAAAATATATACTTTAATGGGTCGGAAATGGATATTTCGATGTGTTGCAAACGGAATGACAAACTCAATATACCCCCTTCCTTCGATGGTGGGTATAAAAATTGTTTATCCATTAAATATATTTGATAACTAATGTTATCTACTTTAACAAATAAAAGCGTGCTAAGTTCGGCCGGGTCGAATCTTATATACCCTCCACCATAGATTGCATTTGTCGTGTTCTTTTCCCGATATCTCTTTTTAGGCAAACAAAAGACAAAAGAAAATAATTGCTATAATATTGAAGCTATATCAGGTTATGGTCCGAATCGGACCATAATTGAATTGAATATTGAAGACCATAATAGGGGGCTCAAGAAGTAAAATAGAGAGATCGGTTTATATGGAATCGATTTGAACCACAATTATTATAAGTCATAAAAAACCACGCCGTACGAAATTTCAGCCAAATCGGATAAGAATTGCGCCCTCTAGTGACTCAAGAAGTCAAGATTCAAGATCGGTTTATATGGCAGCTATATCAGGTTATGGACCGATTTACACCATACTTAGCACAGCTGTTGGATGTCATAACGAAACACGTCGTGCTCGGATAGGACTTGAGCCCTCTAGACGCTCAAGAAGTCAAGACCCCAGATAGGTTTATATGACAGCTATATCAGGTTATAGACCGATTTAAACCATTTTACACAGGTCTCCAATATATAATTTAATTGTGGTCCGAACCGGATCATATCTTCATATTGCTCTAATAGCAGAGCAGATCCTTTCTTTTATCTTTTTTTTTACCTATGAAGGATGCAGGGAAAAGAATTCGACAAATGCGATCCATGGTGGAGTGTATATAAGATTCGGCCCGTCCGAACTTAGCAGGCTTTTACTTGTTTTAACTGACCTAACACATTCAAAGGTATGGATGTTTTCATCTGGTCATGCCAGCAGACGTTTTACATTTTATTTATTTACAAGTAATTATTCCCTACCTTTGACAAGTCATAAAGAAAATTATTTAAAATTCTAACAATTTTGGGTATTATTAAAAAAAACAGTACTGCGTAGATGTCACGTTTGACACGCAAGTCGCTAATGTATAACTTTTGTGTCAAAAACAATTATTTGGATGGGACAATGTATTGTATATTTGGAATGTTCTTCTATTACACAATACACACAAACGCAAATCTTATATAATACAAGCAATAGAATGAATTATATTATAAACATTTAGCAATAAAATGTAAGGGCAAAAATTCTAAAAAGTTTTTTGTTAAAAAAAAATTTGGTTGGAAATGCATTATTGGATCAAGCAAAACAAATGCATAATTTTTTACAAATTTAATTTTGTTCTTTTGAAACTTCAATTAATTATTCAAGTTGAACTGGGCCAAATCTTATAAACCCCACACCATAGACTCGTTTGTCAGCCTTTTAGGGCTTTTAGTTTATGGAAAATTAACGGCAGGGGAGGGTACTATCTACTACCGACACAAAGGAAAGGTTCGCACGGGACATAAAATCTGGCTGGAACGTCTCCAACTCCTCCAGTTTATTTTACAAATATTTCAACACATAAATAACACACGACATAAAAAATTATAAATCGAATGCCCCACGATTATTCAACCAAGGTATCACTGCGCTCATGTACTTTGCATACTCTGGATTACTGTACATTGCTTGACGAAACTCGTCTCCATTTTCATTTACCAATGAATCTACATTAGCATCGTCACGTGATTCACAGAGTACTATGGGGGACAACACGCTTATTGTGGTATAAGCTACAAAAGACAAAATTTACACAAATATTAAAAATTTCACAATACAAAACTACACCAAAAACTTACCCCAGTAGTCATATTTGAATAGGGCCCGGTGTATATCTCTCAATTTGGGTACCTTACCCTGATAGTTAAGAAGTTCCAGGTTTTCTACTAAATGCTGGTGGTAATATGAGATGAAGTTGTCAAACTGTCGAATTTTAATATCCAAACTAGTCGAAGAAAGAATGAAATACAATAAATCCTGTGCCGGTGATCCATATCGACCCATTTGATAGTCAATGAAATATGTCTCTTTCAGCGAGCCATCATCGTTGTATTGAAACATGATATTGTTTACCCACAAATCACCATGATTCAAGACATTGAACTCATAAGGATTCTTTTCGGATCTAAGCTGAAAAGGATCGAATTGATTTTCAGCATAATGTCTCTGAAAGATAATTGACACATAAAAAGAACTGTTAAAGAAATAAAATTCATTAAGTCAAACTCCACTAAACATACGTTTTATCTATCTTAAGTAGATATGAATATCCAAACATAAGCCGATTATTAAAACAAGTAAAAAGGCGTTAAGTTCGGCCGGGCCGAATTTTGGATACCCACCATCTTAGGTATATATGTGAACCACCTTTCGTCATAATCCGGTGAAAAATTCATAAATGTTGCCCCCATAGCAGCTTTATCGAAATATGATCCGATTTGGACCAAATTCGGTCCATTTGGTAGCCATATCCAAATATAGACCGATCTCAACCATATACGACACGGATGTCGAAAATCCTAACATAAGTCACTGTGTCAATTTCACCGAAATCGGATTATAAATGTGCATTTTATGGAGCCAAGTCCATAAAGCGAGGAATCAGTCTATATCGCAGCTATATCCAAATCTGATCCGATCTGGGCCAAACTGAAGAGGGCTATCGAAGGGCCTTACACCACTCACTGTCTCAAATTACGGGGCAACCGGACAATAAATGCTCCTTTTATGGGCCTATATGGCAGCTATATCCAAATCTAAACGCATCTGGGCAAAATGGCAAAAAGTTGTCGAAGAGCCTAACACAAATGACTGTCCCTATCGGACAATAAATGTGCTTTTATGGGCTCAAAACCTTATATCGAGAGATCGGACCGATCTGAAATTGAAGGAGGATATCGTAGGGCCTTACACAAATCACTCTTCCTAATATTGGCAAAATCGGACAATAAATGCGCCTTTTATGGGCGCAAGACCTTAAATCGAGAGATCGGTCTATATGGCAGCTATATTCAAATCTGAACCGATCTGGACCAAATTGAAGAAAAATGTCGACTGGCCTAACACAACTCACTGACTCAAATTTCAATCAAATTTCAAAATCGGATAATAAATGTGGCTTTTATGGCCCTAAGACCCTAAATCGGCGGATCTGTCTATATGGGGGCTATATAAAGATATAGTCTGATATAGCTCATTGACCTTCTTATTGACTAAAAGAGAATCTGTGAAAAGTTTTAGCTCAATATCTCTATTATTAAAGACTGTAGCGTGATTTAACAGACAGACGAACGGACATGGGTAGATCGTCTTCGATTTTTACGCTGATCAAGAAAACATATACTTTATAGGGTCCGAAATGTATATTTCGATGTGTTGCAAACGGAATGACAAAAATACCCACCCATCTTTCGGTGGTGGGTATAAAAAGTATTCGGTATATAAGTGTTATGTAATAATAAGTAGGAATGGCAAAGTCGGGTGATCCCAACAACATATTGTCCTACACCTACATGTACACAACTAAGTGGATGCTACATCTATTTCTGAACCGATTTTGCCCGACATCGAAAAGGGGGTTTCGTACCAAATTAAGAGAAAATCTGTTTAAAATTGTATCCCAGCAAATAGTCATATCAACGGGTAAGTTAGTGAGTAACCCAAACAAAACGTAAAGGGTGATTTTTTAGTTAGTATCTTTTTGGCAACAGCTCATGCGCGTTTCGTGTTTGGTTTCACTGTCAAACATCTTCAGTTTGCTCTATAATTTAACCATGAATAGTCTTATATCGGCGAACAATGCATGCAAATTTTTGAATTTTATTATCAAAATGCATGCTCTGTTAATAAAGTTCATAGCGCGCTTCTTCCATTTCGATTTTGGAGTGAAGGTCAGCCAGAAGCATTGCAAGAACTACCAATGCATACAGAAAAAGTCACAATTTGGTGCGGTTTATGGGCTGGCGGCATCATTGGCCCTTACTTCTCCAAAAATCATGCGAATCGCAAAGTAACTGTAAATGGTGAGTGCTATCGTGAGATAATATCCAACTTTTTTTGCCAAAATGCAAGAGATGGATTTGCATGACATGTGATTTCAACAAGACAGTGCCACATGCCACACAGTACTCGTAACAATGGGCTAATTGAGAGGCGAGTTTGGTGAATATTTTATTTCATGTTAGGGACCGGTCAATTGGCCGCCTAGATCGTGCGATTTAACATTTTTAAACTATTTTTTGTGGGGCTGTGTTAAAGCTCATGTCTATACAAACAAGCTCGTTTCAATTGACGCATTGGAAGACAACATTGAAGCATTTATTCTTAAGATACCGGCCAAAATGTTGGAAAGAGTATGCCAAAATTGGACTGCGATCTATAGGAACTCAAGAAATAAAATAGGGAGATCTCTTTATATGGGAGCTATATCATGTTATGGGCCGGCTTAGACTCTACTTGGCAAAGTTGTTGGAAGTCAATAATTGCACCTTCTAGAGGCTCACGAAGTCAAGATCCGAGATCGGATAATATGGGAGCTTTATCAGGTTATGAACCGATTTGAACCGTACTTTGCGCAGTTATTAGAAATTAGAACAAAACACTTCACGCTAAATTTCCGCCAAGTCAGATAATAATTGCGCCCCCGAGAGGCTCTAGAAGTTCAAATCCGAGATCGGTTTATATGGGAGCTATATCAGGTCATGAACTGATTTGGGTCATACCTGGCACAGTTATTGAAACACTTAATGCAAAAATTCAGCCAAATCGGATAAGAATTGCGCCCTCTAGAAGCTAAAGAAGTCAGATTCCAGGATCGACAAAACATGGGCCGATATAGCCCATTTACAATCCCAACCCACCTACACTAATAGAAAGTATTTGTGCAAAATTTCAAGCGCCTAGCTGTATTCCTTCAAATGTAAGCGTGCTTTCGACGGACGGACGGACGAGGGTAAATCGACTTGGAATGTCAAGACGATATATTTACTTTGTTGGGTCTCCGATCAATATTTCAATATGTTACAAAAGGAATGACGAAATTATTGTAGAATACCCCCTATGAGAAGGTATAAAAACAACTCTTTGAAAATTGATGTGGTTAGAGCTTTAAGAAAATGAAATAGAGATATAATTCTTTTTGAGTTTTGCAGATAAAAGTATATTTAAAAATCCAAAAAATAAGTTTAACCCCAATTTTATTGCAAAAAGCCCCAAAATACCCATTTCGGGTAAAGATGGTTTCAAAATCGCATTTTTCAGTTAATTATTGTAGCTGCGGTGGCTACAAATATTGTTTGGTGCAAAAAGTTTTTTGCATGTGTTAGGGTACACCGGTAGCCGAGTTGGTGGCGTGCTTGGATTACCAGTGCAGGGGTTGTGGGTTCCATTCCCGCCAGAAGCCATGGTCTGTCGCTCTAGCTTCTCATTTCTTTGAGAACCTGTCTGATTTAGCGGATGTGAACATTGTTGTTGGCCTTTTTAAAGCGATCTGGATGGCTCAACTTCCTTCTTTGATCCTGTGGTATCACAATGGACGAAAACGTCTAAGTGAGTCTGATGGCAGTCTGCCACTTAAACCTATCCTAACCTAAGCATCACATCAATGGTCGCAGCAACTAGTTTAGCCACAATGCCCAGATTCATTTGGTGTAGCATTAAACACAGATGGTGTCGTCCTGAGTGCCGCTGTGATACACAAACAAACCATTCTTTGACTCCGGCTAAGTATTGGCCTTTTGAAGCAGCTTGGTATTGGCCTCCGGCTAAGTATTGGCATTTTTTTTGCTAATGACTCTCTTTACTTCGCTCTCAAAAAAATTGTGGATTTGAAGTTCAATTTCCTGTCCAGCACAACACCCAGGTAATTTGCGCGAGGCAGGTGCCTCCAAGGGTTACTACTATCTCCTGCTGAAAAGACCAACTTCCGACAAAGATGCATTTACGCCTAGACCATTTTCGGTAGCCCATTGCGGTGTCGAATGTAGGACTTCCTATAGTATATCTCTTAGAGTGCCAGGAAATTTTCCTTAACATCCACCTTTTTCCTCCAGATACAATAATATAATGGCTATATTACAAAGTAGAGCAGACAGTACGCCACCTTGAAGTGTCCCTCTGCTAACCCATCTTTGTAGATACACAGAACACAAGCCCACCATAATACGTCTTTTAGTATGTAATTCATTAAATAATGTTCTTAGGGTATGATCGATAGGTTTTCTCATGATTGACGTCAATTTTACAGGGCTACTTTAGTGGTCTTCAAATGGAGTAAAATATTCACATATTTTGAGCTCAAAACGATCTTTTGATTTCGATAGAAAGACGTCGACTCAGAATAGTAAAACGATCAAGAACGTTTTTACTTTATAGGATCGTAGATCTATATTTCTATGTGTTTACGACGCAATGGCCAGTTTAGTATACCCTCTATCCTATTGTGTTGCGTATAAAAAAACAATGATAAGATATATCATTAATTTCTTATAACATAAAGATAAGAGCATGCCAGTTATTTAACTAAGAAACATTTATACATAAAACTTAAGATTAACGCTTCCTTATAACACCCGGCATTTATGGAGAAATGGTTAACAACTGTATACCAAGGTTATGGTCTTGGTCATATACAGCCTTTTATACATCACTCACCAATTTCTCCTCTAGGTGCTGCAAATCACCATACAAACGTAGATTATCTCTAAAAATTTTACCAATCCTTCTGCGATGTCCTCCAAAAACATCTTTAGCAGCTGTTAGACACTGATCATATAACGAAGGAAATGGACCTTCCACATCCACATACAGAGCAGAGGCAGCATGAAATTGGGCCAACTTCTTCAATACAGCCTGTGTGTGAATAACATCTAAGCCCAAATGCCGGTTAAAATTCTTAAATCCTTTCAGGCGTAAATCTTCCAAAATGAGATGATCCTCCTTGATATGTGTCCCAAGGGGTTCTAGCATGCTAGGTGCAAATTTTACATTTTCTCCTTTTAGTTGATAGTATTCCTCAAATTTCGGTATCAATTTTCCATAGGTGCGCCTTTCTTTGATAAATACTTGCCATTCTTTTATCATGATTCGGAATTTTTCCGAGGAAGGTTCAACTTTCACCATATAGGATGTAGTTTTCGAAGTATTGTTACACATTTCCACATTTAGTGTTACCCTTAGTAGCACAGTCATATAATTTTCCCCCGTTGCTACGGCAGGTTTAACACAAAATTTAGTAATTTTTGCAATTTTGGGAAAATCCTTCTTGAGGATTTCTTCAAATAGTTCATCCCTTAGCCATGAAGGTTTATCCTTTATTTCGGCGTTATTATTTGAATCTTTGACTTCAGTAATACTTTCCAAGTTGTTTGTCATTTTTTCTGATTGTTTTAAAATTTTATGGGAGAAAACAGTAAACTATTCACTTAGATATCTGTGAGAATACTACCCGGATTGTCTATGCAGGCACAAGTAGTAACTAACTGAAAACGGAAGTATAACGGTTGCTCAGATGAGAATGAGTATTGTAAAACAATCTCAGCTATCTTTCATTGCTTGTAACGCTGTCTACGTAGTTTTCCATGACAGCAAAGTTTTCATCAACACTATGCGACAAATAATATTTTCGATGAAACGAGTTCCTGATGAATCCTTGAGCTTTTGTACCATTTCATCCTATCCGAACTTCTATATTCGTACAAATAATTTCTGAAATCTTGAACGAAACTAGTGGCCAAAAAAAAACTACAACCACATCTGAAATGATTCGAGTGTAAACTTCAAATTAACGGAATCCACACGCACTGTGCGTAATTTTTATACCCTCCACCATAGGATGGGGGTATACTAATTTCGTCATTCTGTTTGTAACACCTCGAAATATGCTTCTTAGACCCCATATAGTATATATATTCGTGATCGTCGTGTCATTTGAAGTCGATCTAGCCATGTCCGTCCGTCCATCTGTCAAAAGCACGCTAACTTTCGAAGGATTAAAGCTAGCCGCTTGAAATTTTGCACAAATACTTTTTATTTGTGTAGGTCGGTTGGGATTTTAAATGGACCAAATCCGTCCATTTTTTGATATAGCTGCCATATAAACCGATCTTGGGTCTTGACTCCTTGAGCCTCTAGAGGGCGCAATTCTCGTCCGATTTGATTGAAATGTTGCACGTAGTGTTTTGGTATCTCTAATTATGGTTCAAATCGGTCCATATTTTGATATAGCTGCCATATAAACCGATCTTGGGTCTTGACTTCTTGAGCCTTTAGAGGTCTCAATTCTAGTTCGATTTGATTGAAATTTTTGGTATCACTCCCAACAACTGCGCTACTTATGGTTCAAATAGGTCCATGTTTTGATATAGCTGTCATATAAACCGATCTGGGATCTTGACTTTTTGAGCCTCTAGAGGGCAAAATTCTCATCCGATTTGGCAGAAGTTTTCATCAATTCTCGTCCGATTTGATTGAAATGTTGCACGTAGTGTTTTGGTATCTCTAATTAAGGTTCAAATCGGTCCATATTTTGATAAAGCTGCCATATAAACCCATCTTGGGTCTTGACTTCTTGAGCCTTTAGAGGTCTCAATTCTAGTCCGATTTGATTGAAATTTTTGGTATCACTCCCAACAACTGCGCTACTTATGGTTCAAATAGGTCCATGTTTTGATATAGCTGTCATATAAACCGATCTGGGATCTTGACTTCTTGAGCCTCTAGAGGGCAAAATTCTCATCCGATTTGGCAGAAATTTTGTTTAACGGCTTCTCTCATGACCTTCAACATACGTGTCTAGTATGGTCTTAATCGATCAATAGCTTGATACAACTCCCATATAAACCTATCTCCCGATTTTGCTTCTTGAGCCCCTACAAGGCGCAATTCTTATTCGAATGAACTGTAATATTACACAATCACTTCTACAATGTTCAGCATTCACTTATGGTCCGAATCGGTCTATAACTTGATATAGCTCCAATATCATAACAGTTCTTATTCAATATTCTTTGTTTGCTTAAAAAGAGATACCGCCCATAGAACTCGACAAATGCGATCCATGGTCGAGGGTATATAAGATTCTGCCCGGCCGAACTTAGCACGCTCTCAGTTGTTTGAAATCACTTTAAGCAGTTATATAAATGAACACAAGCTTTAGAGCCACATATATGTAATATCATCAAAAACTCAAGGAAGGAATCCACATTGTCATTCGAGTGGATGCCTTTTAGTGGGAGGCTGTCCTTGTTGCGGTGTGCGTTATATAAGTCTTGCATAACTTTGATCGCACGCTCACAGCACTGGTTGCTCCGGGAAATCTTAAAAAAAACAGATTCATAATTTTTTCAGTATGTCTTCAAGCATTTAAGAGTGAATAGTCATTCAGAGCTACAGTCAAAATCTTCAGCGCGAAACAATTGACTACTAAACCAAAGATCAACCCATGAGTAAGAAATGAATGAACAGATTTTACACAACCTGTTCCAGGTTTCAGGCATCAGAATAAACGCTAGAACAGCTAAAATGGCACAAGAGTTCCAGCGAGCATTGCAGATGTTTAGGATCTGGTTAAACTTTACATACATACGCTAAATCAGACAGGTTCTCAAAGAAATGAGAAACTAAAGTGGAACTCCTTCTGACTGCCAGTGCGGTACACACACACAAGGTGTTCTATGGTCTCTTCTTCTTCAATGTCCTCACAGCTTCTTCAAAAGTAGTTGCTGGTAACCTTCTCTCTGTCAGCATGATTTCCGATTAAACAGCGACCTGTCATGAAGGACACAATGATTAAGACGTCTGTTCTAGCCAGTGACACCAAAGCGGTAGACCTCTTCAGGTCTAGATTAGGCCACACAGTTTTGGAATGCTCATAGCCCCCTCTTTGTGACCATCTATCGTTAGTTGTTCTTCAGGCGTGGTCCTTAAAACTTAGCTTACATCCGCTAGAGGCATACCCAGTATAGATTCCAGTTTACCTGGAATGTGTAAGGTAGTTTCTAGTCTCGCAAGCTCGTCCGCTTTACAATTCCCTGGGATATCTCGGTAGCACGGCACCCACAACAGGTGAGTTTTGTCTGAGAAGATATTTATCCTAATCGTCGTTATGACATTATATCTTAACAATTCCACCACCTCCTTAATTGCAAGGATTCTCCAATTTGGCTCAGATCGGTCCAGATTTGAATATAGCTGTCATTTAGACCGATCTCTCGATACAAGGTTTTGGGCCCATGAAAGGCGCATTTATTGTCAACTTTCACCGAAATTTAGGACAGTACGTTGTGCTAGGCTCTTCGACAATTTTCTGTATTTTGGCCCAGATCGGTTCAGGTTTAGATATAGCTGCCATATAGACCAATCTCTCGATTTAAGTTTTTGGGGCCATAAAAGGCTCATTTATTGTCCGATTTTGCCGAAATTTGGGACAGTGAGTTGTGTTACGGCCTTCGTCATCCGTCTTCAATTTGGTCCAGATCGGTTCAGTTTTGGATATAGCTGCCATATACCGATCTCTCGATTTAAAGTCTTGGCCCCATAATAGACACATTTATAATCAGATTTCGCTCAAATTTGACACAGTGACTTATGTTAGGCTTTTCGACATCTGTGTCGTATATGGTTGAGACTCTAGTACAATGCAGCTGCAAGAGGGCCATTGGCAAAAATTGTCATGCATTGACTGCAAACTGTATATAATGTGTGGTCTTGTGGAAGGTGATTCATAGGTCCACCTACCATTCATTACTCAGCCAGATCCAAAGTATAGTTTTTGTGTTACTGCCCCTTGATTTTGTGGTTACATAGATTGACACTACTGAAAGACTTAAGAAGCTTTCTGTTATCTCATGCAAAAGCCACGGACACTGTTTTAGAGAAGAAGAATAAGAATAGACTTCCATGCGGAAGATGTAGGACTGGTCGTATCAAGAAGGTTATCCAACCACTGTTGTGTTTATCAAGCAGAGATTCTTCCCATTCAAGAAATGGTGGAATGGTTAACATAGCCAGACAGACAGGCAACCATTTAATATCTGAGAAACTTTTTATTGAATTCAGAAACCGCAGTTGACTATCGCAGATCTCTTAACGAGATGGCTTAACAGTTCTGGGTCGACTGTTCTGGGTGTCAGGCCACAAAGATAGTGCAAGGAATTTAAGAGCGCACAATCTTGCGAGACTGGGAACTACCATACACATTCCATGGTAACTAGAAGTGAGTGAGTGCTTCTGTGAGTGAGTGCTTCTAGCAACATGTAAGCTAAGTCATCAGGATCAGGCCCAAAGGTCACCGAATGGCGGATAGTCGCAAACTGCGCGTTATGAACATTCTAAAATCATATGGCCCAATCTAGACTTGAAAAGGGGTACCGCTTTGCTGTCGCAAGAAAAGACTTCTGCAGAAGCTATGAGGGCGTCGGTTAAGAGAAAACTATAAAATGTCTGCTATGTGAGTAACCCGCAATGGGAAGCTGAAAGAGTTCCACTTTAGCTTCTCATTTCTTCGTATATTCGCAAGTTGTTGGGGTTTTTAAACCCATCTGAATGTTTCAACGATGTAAACTATTAGGCATTTTCATTCTGCCGTTCCTGTGGTATCATAATAGATGACGACTCTATGTGAGTCTGATTACAGACTGCCACTTTAACATGTAGAAAAAAATGTTGTTTAGTGCTCCTAAGGAGGACAATGTTTGCTTATTAATGACGAGATGTACACACACTTGACGCTAGATATTGTTTTAGACCTATGCCATTGATACTAGAACTAGGGTTGCCGTACGTCGATAGAAAAAACCTAGCACGGAGTTGGCAATAGGACCATATTGGTTCCAAAATTCGAATCAACATAATGATGTTATCGGATCAAAAACAAATGCTTTTAAATCAATAACGGTTTTTGTGAATGAAAAGTCCACCGACGTCTAACCTAACCTCACCTAAGATTTCTGGCAATTGCAGCTTCCAAAGGCTCAAGATCTCAAAAAGGGAGATCGGTTTATATGGGAGCTATACCGCGGATGTTAAAAGTCAAAATTTCAGTTTTCAATGACTTAAGAAGTCAAACCCGGAGATTATGGGAGGTTATAGACCGATTTGAATTGAACTTGGCATGGTTATTTAGACCCATAACAGAACAGTTCGAGCGAAATTTGAGCTAAATCGGATAAAAATTGCGTTTTCTAGGGCCTCATGAAGTCAAATCGGGATATCGGTTATATGGGAGCTACATCAGGGTTAAGCTGACGTGGATCATACTACTACTACTATTTAATTTCCCATGAATAGTACATTAAGGAACAGGGGTTACTTCTTTCATATCAATGAGTGCAGTCTCTTTAAAGTTTAAGCTCAATGATAAGGGGCCTCCTTTTTTATGCCGAGTCCTAAAGGCGTGCCTAATAGCGACACCACTTATTAGAGTAGTTTTAACATGGCAGCATACATTACAAATGTAGCCAGCATAAGCAGGGAGATAACCAACGCTGAAAATTTTGTTGATTTTCACGCGGGGGTTTAAACCCAGGCGTTCGGGGTGGTCGAATGTGGATCATACTTATCATTAAAGTTGGAAGTTGTGAAAAGCACTACTTGTGCATCGATATGGCCCATTTACAATCCCCAATGACCAACATCAATAATAAGTATTGGTGCAAAATTTCAACCGAATATCTTCATTCGTTCGAAAGCTAATGTGATTTCGACAGACGGACATGGCTAGATCTACACAGAATGTCAAGGGCTCCCCCTTACCCTAATTTTCAGAAACGCCAGATCTCGGTAATGGGTGATGCGATTTAAGCGAAATTTTGTGTGCTCTCTTATAGTAACCTAAAAATAAAAATTTGGTATTTCAATTTCGGGTGGGGTACCTAGGGGGGCCGCCCCACCCCCAAAACCTACCAAATATATATATATAGACCAATCATGACAATATGGGACTCAAATGAAAGATATTTAAGTGTAGAAAACGTATCTGATATCCAATTGTTGGACTAAGTGTTTGGGGAACCACCCCAACCCCCAAAACACCCCTAAATCGGACACATTTACCGACCTTGGCAATATGGAACTCAAATGGGAGGTATTTGAGAGTAGAATACGAATTTGGTATGCAAATGTGGGACCAAGTTTCTGAGAGTGCATCCCTTCCGCAAAAAACCTTTCAAACAGGACTCATTTACTGATCATGGCAATATGGGGCTCAAATAAAATGTATTTAAATGTAGAATACTGATATATATTTTCAGGGCCATGTCACCAAAATACCCCCCAAAACGGTCGTGTTTGCCGACTATGAAAAAATGGAGCTCAAATAAAAGGTATTTGGGAGTAGACCATGAATTTGATATCAATATTCGGGACCAACTGTCTAGGGGACGTCCCCCCAAATAGGACTGTGGACAGTCAAGACAGTGGAGCTCGATATTCATAGTTTTTAGGGCCCATACCCCAAACCAGACATATTTACCGGCTTGTGCAATAAGGGATTTAAATGAATGGTATTTGGGATTAGAAATTTAAATTTTAATTTAAATTTTATGGGGTTCATAAAAATGGTATATGGATATATGAGAAGAGAGCACGTTGCTGATATATTTTCAGGGCTTAGTGTTTGGCAGACCACCCTACTCCCCAAAACACCCCTAAATCGGGCATATTTACCGACCATGACAATGTAGGGCTTAAATGAAAGGTATTGGTAAGTAGAGTAAGAATTGATACCCACTCTCGGGACCAATTTTCTTTGGGAAAAGGGGTAGACCACTTTTCCCAAAATACCCCAAAAACAGCAATTTTTTACTGACCATCGCATTATGGAGCTCAAATAAAGGTATTTGGTGTTCCCCAAAAACACCCCCCAAAGGGTAAACATTTTTCGACCATGCCTATATGTGGCTTAAATGAATTAATGATTAGAAAACGAATTTGATAACCAATTTTTAGGCCATGTGTTTGGGGGACGCCTCATCCTGTAAAACTCCCCTTTAACCAATAACAATATGGGGTTTAAAAAAATGGTATTTGGGAGGAGAGCACGATGCTGATATTTTTCAGGGCCAAGTGTCTGGGGGACCACCTCAACCGCGAAAACACCACTAAATCGGACATTATAAGAACATCGGGCAGAAATAAAATCTTTCATGAATGGAGTACGCCTTACATCTTTGGCAACACTGATAAAAATAAAATCTTTGGCAACACTGATGTTGATACATTAAATTCTCTCAAGATGATCTACAATCATATTCAATTGAATCGCATAATCAACCGTACACAAACTCTGTCAACAATGAATATGTTGTTTTAACTATATTTACAAACTACAGGCGATTAACCCTGCAAAAAGAAGAATTCTCACAGGCATGACTCGACATTTTAAACTTTTCACTTTGATAAGGGGACATACGCAAACCCTTATCATTTGTTTGAGCAATAAAAGAAAGTTAAACATTATTCTCTAGAGAATGCTGCGAATCCCATATGAATAACCGCAACGGAACCTATCCTAACAAAGTCACACTTGACATTGCTTCCATTAGTTATATAACCAAAGTGATCAACTAGGTTAACCTACTGATTGAATTTGAATTGGGGGCAATTGGAAGAATGATTAGAAACTTTAATTAATTGCTCATGATTTTTTTATATTTCAATTGAACCGTAGCTATGCTCAGTCATGCGAAGATGATGTTTAATAGATTGCAATTGTTTGTATAAATCTTTTAAAAGAACCGCAATCAATTCAAGTATTTAATCTCTAAGTCCTACAGCGACGTCGAAGAAGATCATGTGTTATTTTCTTTTATAGTTAAGCAAAAAGGAATGGTATTTAAATAGGATTGTGACTTCTTACAAGGACAAGACCAATGCAAATGCAAATTTGCCCTTTAACATTCCATAAGGAACAGGGGCAAAATTCTCACATATCAATGAGTGCGGTCCGATTCAAGTTTAAGCTCAATGATAAGGGGACTTATTTTTATAGCCGAGTGTCTGTTAGCCGCGAAAGACGGGCAACGAAATAAGAAATGCTCTAACGTCTCATCATCTTCCCCACATGCCCTGCACATGTTTTCACTTGGCTCACCTATTCTGAATAAGTGAGTTCGTAGTCTTGCTTTCAGTATTCGCCTCATCTTTTCACGATCCGGATCTCCCCATACAATTTTCGTCGTCCTACCGAACGTTTTGCTGTTCCTTAGTATTATATGTTCGACGAACGCACGGAACATGCTGTAAAATAGTGTCTGCTCTTTCATTTCCCCTTACTCTGCTATAGACCGGTATGCACACAATGCGAATCGTATTCTCCTCAGAGAAGGCGTTAATCTCCTTCTTGCATTCAAAGATTGTTCGTGACCTGGTTGTTATTGCCCTGGTGGCCATTTTACTGTACGTAAAGGCGTTCACACACGACGTCCACCATATCAAATCATGTATTCCCTGATCGCCCGGATCTCCTCCTGCAGGACCGTATTATGGTCAGCCAGTCGGTAACAGATATCAGTCCCTTTGTTCCTAATGTAGACCCCCATGCTAGAGAACTGCATAAGAATCAATACTTGGCTTTCAATAGACACTTATGAAAAACACTCAATAGACACTAATGTCTTGTTTCGCATGCCACTGGATATTTAGATTTCATTGCAGGATACATATATTGATTCCATTGCAAGATATTGTCCGGCTATAGACCATTTCATTCAATGCTTTCTATTCAAAGGATATCTGTATCACGATTTCTGATTTGGCAAGAATACTGATCAGCAGAATGGATCATGGTGCTTTACATATCTATTGCAGGATATTGTCCGGCTATAGACCATTTCATTCAATGCTTCTATTCAGAGTATAGCACAGCAAAGAACTTTCAAAAGTAAGGCAAAATATGTTATATTGCTTAAAAGCACTTGACCGGCTATCTGTGTCGCGATTTCTGATTCGCCAAATACCTTCATAGGCATAATTTGTCAAATGGATCATGGCGCTTTACATACCAACCCAACTAGAGTAGGTTGCAAAGCACACATCTGAATTTGAAAAGAGCTCTCAACGGCGATTTGATTCACAAGCGCTATAGAAAACAAATAAAATCTTGCTTCCCTTATTCAAATTCCATTTATCCAACAATGCCTATAGCAGCAAACAAACACAATTTTGCCGAACTTATTTATTCTCTGCTCTGAGATCAGCCATCGGCTGCTAATACAATGCATACATTAATTATACCCTCCACCATAAGATGGGGGGTATACTAATTTCGTCATTCTGATTGTAACTACTCGAAATATTCGTCTGAGACCCCATAAAGTTTATATATTCTTGATCGTCGTGAAATTTTATGTCGATCTAGCCATGTCCGTCCGTCTGTCCGTCCGTCCGTCCGTCTGTCTGTCGAAAGCACGCTAACTTCCGAAGGAGTAAAGCTAGCCGCTTGAAATTTTGCACAAATACTTCTTATTAGTGTAGGTCGGTTAGTATTGTAAATGGGTCATATCGGTCCATGTTTTGATATAGCTGCCATATAAACCGATCTTGGGTCTTGACTTCTTGAGCCTCTAGAGTGCGCAATTCTTATCCGATTGGGATGACGTGTTTTGTTATGATATCCAACAACTGTGCCAAGTATGGTTCAAATCGGTTCATAACCTGATATAGCTGCCATATGAACCGATCTGGGGTCCTGACTTCTTGAGCCTCTAGAGTGCGCAATTCTTATCCGATTGGAATGAAATTTCGCAAGACGTTTTTTATTGTTACTTTCAACAACTATGTCAAATAAAGTACAAGTCGGTTCATAACCTGATATAGCTGCCATATAAACCGATCTGGGATCTTGACTTCTTGAGCCTCTAGAGGTCGCAATTATTATCCGATTTGCCTGAAATTTTGTACGACGGATTCTCTCATGACCATCAGTATACGTGTTTATTATGGTCTGAATCGGTCTATAGCCCGATACATCTCCCATATAAATCGATTTCTCTATTTTACTTCTTGAGCCCCCAAAAGCGCGCAAATCTTATTCGAATTGAGTGACATTTTACACAGGTCTCCAACATATAATTTAATTGTGGTCCAAACCAGACCATATCTTGATATCGCTCTAATAGCAGAGCAAATCTTTTCCTATATCCTTTTTTTTGCCTAAGAAGAAATGGCGGGAAAAGAACTCGACAAATGCGATCCATGGTGGAGGGTATATAAGATTCGACCCGGCCGAACTTAGCACGCTTTTACTTGTTTTTAAGTAACAACTTCCAATAGTATGCCACATAGAAATTATACAATAACTTCATTTTTATACCCTCCACCATAGGATGGGGGTATACTAAATTCGTCATTCTGTTTGAAATTTGCGTCGATCTAGCCATGTCCGGCCGTCTGTCCAACCATCCGTCTGTCGAAAGCACGCTAACTTTCGAAGAAGTAAAGCTTGTCGCTTGAAACTTTGCACAAATACTTTTCATTAGTGTAGGTCGGTTGTGGTTGTAAATGAGCCAAATCGGTCCATGTTTTTATACAGCCATATAAACCGATCTTGGGTCTTGACTTCTTAAGCCTCTAGAGGGCGCAATTCTTGTGCGATTTGGCAGAAATTTTGTACAACGGCTCCTCTCACGACCTTCAACATACGAGTCCAATATGGTCTGAATCGATCTATAGCTTGATACAGCTCCCACATAAACCGATCTCCCGATTTTGATTTTTGAGCCCCTACAAGGCGCAATTCTTATCCGAATGGACTGAAATATTATTCAATGACTTCTACAATACAATGTTCACCATTCACTTATTATCCGAATCGGACTATAACCTGATATAGCTCCAATAGCATAACAGTTCTTATTCAATATTCTCTGTTTGTCTAAAAAGAGATACCGCGCAAAGAACTCGACAAATGGTGAAGGGTATATAAGATTCGGTCCGCCCGAACTTTGCACGCACTTACTTGTTAAGTAAAATGTAACAAATTTTTGAAGTGGCATGCGAAACAAACATAATTATCTATTGAGTGTTTTCCATAAATACCTATTTAGTGGCAAATATTGGGTCTTATGCAATTCTCGGCACCAGGCCCACTCTTTCCTCTAGCTTTGATCCATCTGTGTAGCATGAACTTCCAGATGGCAATGCCAGAATTCTGTGCCGCTGAAAGCAGTGTCTCGCACTCGATTTCAAGTGTAGTCCTAGGTATCCGATTGAATACCTCTTTCATCCCTTCCAGGTTTCCTATAATCGATTCGATTGATTACCTCTTTCATTCCTTCCAGGTTTCCTATAGTCGCCTCGATTATACTGCGATGTGACCTGCTACCTCCCATTGCCTTAAGTCTCATAGCCGAAATGGCTGCATCACACTTAATCTGTATAACTATGGGTCGGACATTTAGAATAGTCTCCAGTACTCTAGTGGGCGTGGTCCTCTTCGCTCTGCCTATACCAACACAACATGTTCTCTGAACCTGTTATTTACGATGCACTTTTTCTCCATCACAGTTCACCAAACTATTGAGGCATAAGGAAGTATTGGTCTAATCACGCTCCCGCAGAGCCAGTGGAATATCCTCGGATTCAGGTGTAAAACATATGTGAGCCTTCTTAGTACACTCCTGAATGTGACACTTCCAATTTAGATCACTCCGAAGTATTTGACCTTGTCAGTTATCGAAATCGTTCTATTGAGGAAATGTGGTGCATCAAATTGGCCCACCTTCATCTCCCTTGTCGACCGGCAGATCTCAGTATTCTCGGGGTTAATATTAATACCCCTAGGTCTAGCACAGTCCTATATCATTTTCAAGACTTTTTCGGCCTTCTGCATAGTTGATTCGGATCCTTAGCCTTTAGAAGTATTATAACATCGTCTGCACGGGTTCAAATACCTCCTCAGCCAGCATCCGTAATAGGTTATTTATAATGGTGACCCATAGGAGTAAGTTCCAAGGAGTTGGATCGACATAGAAATAGACTACTGCGGCTGCAAGGGAGCCGTTTCTTGATTCTAAGGAGCCACGAGAAAGTAGTATGCTAGCGAGGCAAGGGGCGTATCTGTCAAGGGGTTTCGGTCTCAGACGAGATGGCTAAATCGCTCGAATGACGCGGTAAGCCATGAACAGACTAAAAAGCTTTGAGATGAACGATGGAAACGTAATTTTTGCGAACTATTGTCTTTAGAGAATATGCATTTGAGCGGCATAATGGGAATCAATACAGGACTCAACAAGTTAAGTACACATTTAAGCAGCATAGACATGAGAAATAGGCCGGTGATGTCAAACCACTGATGTTCCGAATGTTAGCTTTCACTTCCTCTGCCAATGTCCAGCTTTATGTCGTAGTAGAAACAGGATAATTGGATCTTTCTTCTTTCAGGCACTAGAGGAGCTGAGGGTGTTTAGTCCAGTCAGACTCAAGGATTTTATGGTGCCGTTCAAATGGTGTGAGAAGGTGCATTGACTGATCGTCTTAAGTAGAACAACTGGAATTCAATTCAATCTAACTCTCGCAGCGGAAGGAGAGAGAAGATTGAGGAATCACAATGGGCCACATAGGGCCTAACCTAGCATATGGTTTTATCAAGTTTCTAAGGACCCGGTTCACCCGGTAATGGTCTAAAGATTGGATCAATGTGTCGGTCCGGTTCTCGATATCAATGCATACCGATGTCAATGCATACCGCCACAGTGTACGTCTTCGCATCGAAGGATTCTTCTATTTAATGCACAACTTCGTGCATGGCAGTCATTGTATCGACAATACGTTCCATGGTATTGAGTAGAAAGGACTTAAGGCCTTTGGGCCTGTAGGCCTTTGGTGTCACATAACACACCTTGCCGGGCTTGGGTATACATACCTCCGTCCTGCCAGGCTTTCGGAGTATATGAAAGTGCTAGGCACGCTGTGAAAATAGGGGCTAAAAGGGATGTTAAGTAGCCGGCCTCCTTCCGTAGTAACGACGGAAATATTCCATCAGATCCGGGTGGTTTAAATGGTTGGAAGCTCCTCAAGGCTTCCTTTATCATAAATTCGGTGATGATAAACCTTCGATCAACCTCATTATTCCGGTGTGTCCGCGAATCCCGTCGTATCCTGTGAAAAATGAGTTTTCATTAAAAACCTCAACATGTCCTCACATAGAAGTAAGAGCAGAGGCAATTGCTTTCACTTCCATGTTGTCTACCAACTTTTCAGTTGGGGATGGGTTTCTGAGAGAAACTTTTTATCTTGGCGGCGTCATCAACGCTACCTACCTGCTCGCAAAAAGGCATCCAGGAGGCACGTTTTGCCGCTCTGATCATCTTATTGTATTTCTTGAGCCGTGTGTAATACACATCCCAATAAAATACCGTTTTTGTTAATAGTCTGCGGACCTCTTTTCTAATATTGCGAATCTCCTCGATCATCCAAGGGTTTTCTTGGTCTGATTTCCTTATTCGAAGACGGCAACTATCTTCAAAAGACCCCACTATTATATTCGTAATCCCGTTTGCCATTGTCCTCAATCCCTTCTATGCTTGGACAGTTTAAAGTATCTTGCCCAAGTCTTCCTCTCCGTAGACTTCCGATTTTTTTCCAGTTGATTTTCAGCTTTTATGCAAGATTGTTGAATTCGGAACTGCTCGTGCTATTCTAAATTTTATGTAACGATGGTCCTGAAAAGCATCGATGAGATTTTCTGAACATATTGTCACACCTTAAACCTCCTTCCTAATTTTATTAACAAAGGTAGCGGTGTTACCAATATTAAGTGTTATTAGGTCGCTTGTTAATTTTGGTACTACACCACGATATGGGGTAGTACCAGCCTTAAGTTCGGACGGGCCGAACTTAAGGCTTTTTTATTTGTTCTTTTTTAATCATTTTGACGGTAGTATGCACTTCGGAAGATCTGATTCTTTTTCCAGCTTCTGTAAAAGTGGTTGGAATTTCAGTTCTATCCCTACCATCATACTGCAATTTCGCCCGAAAAAACGTATATGCACTCCGAAAGCCAGTGTGATATTTATACACAAGCCCGGCAAGACATGTTATGCGACACCAAAGGTCTACATACCTATAAGCCTTACGTCCTTTCTACTCAAAACCATGGAACGTATTGTGGATACCATGATTAAGAGAAGGACATCCAGCAAACTGCTCAAATACAAACAGCATGCCTATATCAAGGGAAGGTCGATGGAGACTGTCCTGCACGAGGTTATGCATAAGACAGAAGAATCCTTCGATGCAAAAATGTACACCCTGGCGGTATACATTGACATCGAGGGGGTGTTTAACAATGTGCGGACTGACACACTGATCCAATCCTTAAACCAGTACCGTCTGGACCCGGTTCTTAGAGACTGGATAAACCATATGCTAAGGAACAGGTGGATAAATTGTGTTTCCCATGATATAGATTATCGCCAATCCTATGGGTGACCACCATGAATGACCTATTACGGATGGTGACTGAGGAGGGATTTGAACACGTCTGTTACGCAGACGATGTTATAATACTTCTAAGGGGTAAGGATCTGAACCAGCTTTGCAGAAGGGCCGAAAGGGTCTTGCATATGGCATATGACTGGGCTAGACCCAGAGGTCTCAAAGTTAACCCAGAGAAAACTGAAGACCTGTTCACGAAGAAGACGAAGGTGGGCCAATTTAACGCACCACGTTTCCTCAATAAGACGATTTCGATATCAGACAAGGTCAAATACTTAGGTGTGATCTTGGACTAGAAACTGTATTGGAAGTGTCACATTCAGGAGCGTACTGAGAAGACTCACAGATGTTGGGCATGTAGACGGGCCGTAAACTCGAAGTGGAGCCTGAATCCGAGGATAGTCCACTGGCTCTATAGAAGCTTGATAAGACCAATACTTACTTACGCCTCAGTGTTTTGGTGGACTGCTATGGAGAAAAAGTGCAAGGAAAGGATAATACAACAGGTTCGGAGAACATGTTGTCTTGTCAACCTAACCTAGCCTATATTTGGTTTGCGCTTATTTATTTTGGTCTCAAAATTCTTTAATGATATCATATTAGATATTTGTCCAGTTTAGATCAATGGTTTTTGTTTTTTGGATTTTTTTTTTGGCTAAAAAGAAGAACCTTTTTCAAAAAACTATGAAGAAAAATATTTTTTTATTTTCTATTAAGGGTTTCTGCCAAACTCAAACGGCATTTCAGCCTTTTAACATTATAACTACAAACACTTAGATTAAGCAAGAAGAGTTTTCAACCAAAGTACCCTCTGTTTGCCATCCATGGCAGAATCTGCTCCATATGTTGACAATAGCTTTTGCCAGTGTACATAGCATTTTGCATAGCACCACCATCAGATTTTTCACCCATCATATTGTCAATATTAATATCGGCAGTCGCTGACGGATCCAATAGAAATACTGGAAGGCTTTTCAGTATAGACGTATAGGCTGTAATTATAAGAAATGTCATAAATTAGTACAGGTGACAAAATTGATTTCCCAGGATAAAAATTAAAGAACAAAACAATGAAGATCTCTCTATAGACGTTCTTATAAGAAACACAAGTCAAAGGACATTCAGGGATGAAATTCTTAAGTAATCCGTATCACCAGTACTAAACCGCAGTTTGATTATCCCTTCTCTTTAAAGTATTTTCGAAATTGTTACATTAACAAATAACCGCATTTAAAAAAAATTTATACCAACTAAACCCAACGCCAAAAGAGGAGAATTTTAATTTTTTAATCATTCACGTTGTTTCATTAACGAACAGGGGGAAACTTAGCACATATCAATCTCTGCTGTCCGATTCAAGTTTAAGCTCAATGATAACCCTTTTCATAGCCGAGTCCGAACAGAGTTTTGCTGTGCGACACCTCTTTGGGGAGAAGTTTCAACATGGCATAGTATCTCACGAATTTATAGTCAACGAAGAGATGATAGGTGTTGATTTGTCCTTCTCGGATCTTTTCCAGGATTTGGCGCAGTGTGAATATCTGGTCTATGGTCTAAAGCCGCATTGATAGTGCCAAATTATTGGGTTGCCCAAAAAGTAATTGCGGATTTTTTAAAAGTACGTAAATGCATTTTTAATAGAACTTAGAATGAACTTTAATCAAATATACTTTTTTTACACTTTATTTCTAAAGCAAGCTAAAAGTAACAGCTGATAACTGACAGAAGAAAGAATGCAATTACAGAGTCACAAGCTGTGAGAAAATTTGTCAACGCCGACTATATGAAAAATCCGCAATTACTTTTTGGCCAACCCAATATTTCTTTTACTTTCGCTTATAGTCTTTTACATAGTATACACGAGAGTATCTTGTATGGGGTCGGGAGTAGACTTGTTCCTCTGTAGTTGGCATATTCCGTATTGTCTCCCCAGTAAACAAAACGTTCAGTATTCGGTCAGAAGTCTATACAAAAGTCGGAATATTCATCCGAATTTAGATCCGAAGTTTGTCCGAATTCTTAGCGAAAAATGTATGGAGTGGTTGATACGACTTCGGAACGAAATGTCGGAGGGAAATCTGATGTTTTTGCCGTCATATCGCACAGAATTCAGACAGGATTCTGAACAAAAATTGCGAGAAATTCGGAAAAGAATTTAGAATTGTCGTTTAGAGTTCTGACCGAATTCTGATGTAGAGTCTGGATAGAAACGGATGTTTTTTTTTTTTTTTGACTTTTCTTATCGATTTCTGACCGAATTCTGGAATAAAAATTTGTAGAACTAGGATGTACATTACGACTTGTCTTATCGAATTCTGAAAGAATTCGTATGAGTTTTCCGGCGGTTCAAATAGCAAATTTACCCTTGAACATTCCATTATGTACATATATCCTTTTTATAGCCGAAACGGAACGGGGAGAAGTTTTTACATAGCATAGTACCTCATAAATGTCACCGGCATAGAATAATAACGACTGAAAATTTTTTTCTGATTTTCTCGCCAGGATTCGAACCCTTGCGTTCAGCTTCATAGGAGGGTACGGTAACCTCTGCGCTACGGTGGCTTCCAACGGTTCACTAAGAATATGCAAAAGCAAGCACAAAAAAGATAAAAACAGTCGACAACGAGTTCAGACATCGTTCAGAATTCCTTCCGAACAGTCGGGAAAAAATTTCTAACGGTAAAAAAATGTGCAAAACAAAGTAAGCACAACAAAAAGACAAAGGGAATCCGACACAGAGTGCACAATTCGCTCCGAATTTCTTCAGAACTGTCGGAATAAAAATTCCTAACGGTTTAAACAAATAAATATGTGAAAAGCAAGCACAAAAAAAAATAAAAACATCCAACAGAGAGTAAAGAAATCGTTCAGAATTCCTACCGAACTGTCCGAAGAAAAATAAAAGAGTGCTAAGTTGGGCCGAGCCGAATCTTATATACTCTCAACCATGGATCCCATTTGTCAAATATTTTAGCCGATATATCTTTATAGGCAAATAAAGGATAACGGATAAATATTGTCATGCTATGGGAGCCATATCAGATTATGAACCGGTTCGGACCATACTTGGTTTGCGAGACCATAGTAACAGTCTTTGTGCAAAATTTCAGCGAAATCGGATGGGAATTGCGCCCTATAGGAGCTCATAGCGGTCGAATGTGTGGATTTAGCCGCTTGAAATTGCAAATGGGTCATATCGGTTCAGATTTGGATATAGCTCACATTTATACCGATCTCCCAATTTGACTTATTGAGCGCATAGAACAATTGCAGTACAGGTATTGCTATGTCTATACTGACTTGTTTTGTCCTATTTGGCTGAAATTTTGCATATAGTGTTCTGTTATGACTTCCAACAACTATGCCAAGTACGGTTGAAATCGGCCAAGAACCTGATATAGCTCTCATATAAACCGATCTCCCGATTTGACTTCCTAAACCCCAGAAAGCCCCAATTTTTGTCCGATTTGGCTGACATTTTGCACATAGTGTTCTATTTTGACTTTTAACTGCTGTGCCTAGTACGGTTTAAATATGTGTATAACCTGATATAGATCTAATATAATCCGATCTCCCGATTTGACTTCTTGAGCATCTGGAAGCCACAATTTTCATACGATTTGGCTGAAATTTTGTACATGGTGTTCTGTTATGACTCCCAACAACTGTTTCAAGTACGGTTCAAAACGGCCAAGAACATGATATAGCTCCCATATAAACCGATCTCCCGATTTGATCCGATTTGGCACAAATTTTGTATATAGTGTTTTGTTATGACTCTCAGCAACTTCATCCAAAATGTGTGTCCACATTTTGGATGAAGGAAGACCAAGATAACAGTGGATTTTGCCAAGTTAAAACCAATCAGAACCGGTGTGTGGTTTCCAACATCTCCAAATCACCGCTAATAATATCAAGTCATCGATATACTTCATAGGGTCTTAGACCAATATTTCGGGGCTTCACAAACAAAATTATTAGATAAGTATATTAAAAACTCCCACAGGATTTGAAGATTTTATATGATGGCAGGTTGCAAACTTTGATCATACCACACTTGGCGCTTTTTTACTTGTTTCCATTCCAACTTGAGTTTAGTTTACACTTACCCATAAAGCTGAAATCATACATCCAGATGTGTACCTCTCTCAAAGTTGCCATTTTCTTTGGATAATTTAAGATCTTCAAATTCTCGAGCAAATGTTGATGATAGTATTGCACATAATAATCAAAATATTTGATTTTGTTCTCTATGCAAGTAGAGCCTATAAGGAAATAAGTCAAATCCATAGCGGGCGAAGTTATGCGACCAGCCTGAAAGTCAACCAATAAAGTGTTGAGGACTTTTCCCTTCTCATCATGTTGGAACATTATATTATTCAACCAACAATCACCATGACTTAAAACATTAAAATCTTCTAGATTTCGCTTTTCTGCCTTAACCATTTCATGCACATATTTGGGCTGATAGCTTGTCTAGGGAAGAAAATTTAAGAATTATCTTTTAACTTATAATGTTTTTTTTTTTTTTTAAACTATTAATTGTCCGAAACTTACCATTTTCTCCTTCAAATGTTCTGCCTTATACAAAGGTAAGCATTCCAGTAGCAATTTCTCTTGGGGTTCTTGGGCTTTGACAAACGCCTGCAGAATGCCTTCTTTCAGTATAGGCTCCATAAATATTTGAGGCAATGATCCTTTCTCAGCTATATAAGTAGCAGAAGCAGCATGAAATTGGGCCAACTTTTCCAGAGCACACTTTGTATGTTCCATATCAAGACCTACCAGACGGTTCATATTCTTGAAGCCTTCACTTCGTACATCTTCCATGAGTACGACTTCGAATCCCAAATCTTTATCCAATGTAAATGATTTTGGTGCAATTCTGGTAGTTTTTCCAGCTTTGCGATACATTTCATCAAATGCAGGAAACAGTTCATAGTAAATGATTTTTTCACGATCGAACATATTTAACATATTGATCACTTGCATTGCTTGCTGTGAGGTTGGAGGTACTTTCAACATGTATTTCACGACTTTGGTGGAGCCATCTAAGAAATTAAACAATAAGCATGTATAATACCAAAAAACTTAAAAACATATAAAACTCGACCAATATACGGCCCATTGGATACCCACCACTACGGTTATATCTATACTCGTATTTCATTTTGTTTTTAGATTCAGCTTAGACGAATGAGTTTTTTTTTATACCCTCCGCCATAGGATGGTGGTATACAAATTTCGTCATTCCGTTTGTACCTCTTCGCAATATTGATCCAAGACCTAACAAAAGAAGTTAAGCAAGGCGCTTGAAATTTTTGCACAATTACTTCTTATTGTTGCAGGTCGTTTGGGATTGTAAATGGGCCAAATCGGTCCATGTACTGGTATAGATGCCATATATACCGATCTTGGATAAGGACTTCTTGGGCGTCTAGAGTGAGACAATTCCTATCTGATTTGACTGAAATTTTCCACGACGTGTTATGTTATGACTTCAACAACTATGCCAAGTATGCTTTAAATCGGTCCATAACCTGATATAGCTGCCATATATTTCGATCTTGGATAAGGACTTCTTGAGCCTCTAGAGGACGCATTTCTTATCCAATTTGGCTGAAATGTTGCATCAAGTGTTTTGCTTTAACTTTCAACAACTGTGCTAAGTATAGTCAAAATCGGTTCAAAACTGACATAGCTGCCATATAAACCGATCTCTGATCTTGGCTTCTTGAGCCTTAACAGTGCGCTATTCTCATCTGATGTGGCTGCATTTTTCGTGAGGTGATTTTTTTAAGACTTCCAACAAATATGTCAAATATGTTCTATTTCATATAAGCCGATCTGGGATCTTGACTCTCAATTATTATCCGATTAAGCTGAAATTTTGCATGAAGTTTTTTGTTTCGTCTTCCAACAACTATGCCAATTGGTGTCTAAATCAGTTTAAACCCCGATATAGCTATCATATTAACCGATCTCGCGGTTCTTATCCGATTTGGCAGAAATTTTGCTCAATGACTTCCAATATCATCCAAGCGAAGTATTGCCAGAATCGGTCCGTAACCTGATATAGCTTTAATAGCATGGCCAATTTTATCCGTTATCCTTTGTTTGCCTATATAGAGATACCGAGCAAAGAACTTGACAAATGCGATCCATGGTGGAAGCTATATAAGATTAGGCCTAGCCTAACTTAGCACGCTTTTATTTGTTCTATTTCGAATAGAAAAGCAAAAGGACAAAAACCCTTTAAAATTCAAGGCAAAATGTGGTGTGGTGTGGGCAAGCTACTGTAACCGTGCTTTCGGCCTGACCGGGGGCCTCATCAGACAGCTTTGCCACTGAAACATTACAAGCTTCCACCTACTCTCTAATTAGTGAGCTATTTAGTGGTAAAATCATGCTTTCGAATGAAAGGTTGGGTCTTACTGCATCATAAGAAAAAGTTTACCAATAAGAACCAACGTTATATTCGAAAGGAATGCTTCTACCATTGTACTGCTCACTAATTAGTGAGTAGGTGGAAGTTTGAATTTTTCAGTAGAAAAGCAGTCTGATGAGGCCCCTGGTCAGGCTGAAATTACGGTTACTGTTGCATATTGCATATTGCACACCACACATTTACCGATATAGCCCATCTTCGAACCTACTTGCCTATGGAAAAAAAATGTGATCAAAGCTTCACCTCATTATCTACATAAACACGCCAGCGTGGTTTCAATAGACAGGCGAATATTGCTTAATCCTCTTGAAATGTAAGGAGGACCAATAATTTATGTCTATATACTCTATTAGGTCAAAAAGTTTAGTCGGGTCAATGATTTGCATATTCGCCAAGGTTTGGTTTAGTTTAGATTAGATTTAAGTGACAGTCTGCGATCAGACTCACTCAGGCGTTTTCGTCTTTTGACATACCACAGAAACAGGAGAGGGAAGATGCCTTCTAATTCCTACACTGTAACAAGCCAAATCGCCTTAAAAATCCGAACAACTTGCGGATGTTCACACTCGCTAATTCAGACAAGTTCTAAAAGAAATGAAAACCTAATGTGAATCTTCTTTTGCTTGCCAGTACGGGACACACGCACACAGCAGATGTTCTATAGTCTCTTCTTCCTCGACGTCGTCACAGCTTCTGCAGAATTCGTTACTTGCAGCCTTCAGTCTATCAGCATGTTTTCCGATCAGAAAGTGAATTGTCATGACGGGCACAACGACTGAGACGTCTTTTCTAACCAGCGACAGCCACATAATTCTAGAGTGGTCACAAGCCGCGCTTTGTTTAACCTTAAATTAAACCATGTAAAATTATCTTCCAGATGACAATACTAAGGTTCCGTCAATCCAAGACAGTGCTGCTTCCGTCCACATTGAGAACTCAGAGTCTGAGATCTGTTTTAGACTGCCTGACCATAATACGATCCTGCAGGCGGAGATCCGGGCGATCACGTAATGCGTGTGGTGGTGTGGTGTTAACGCGAGGACGTCGAGTATGAACATCTTAACGGACAGTAAAAAGGCTATAAGGGCAATAACAACCAGGACGGTTAGATCACAAACGGTCTTGAAATGTAAGAAGGAGATTAACGCCTTCTCTGAGGATGGCGCGATCCGCATCGTTTGGGTGCCGGGCCATAGCGGAGTAACTGGGAATGAACTGCCGTCAATAAACTTGATTAACCCGAAGTCTTTCGGGTCGACGCAGTCCGAGTTAAGGGGCGTGGGCGGCGAAGGCGAAATGGTCGGTAGGATGGCAAAAATCCTATCAGAAGATCCGGATTGTGAGAAGACGAGGCTATAACTAAAGTGAAGTAAAAAGGATTTCAGTATAGCTTTCGATATTATAACGGGACCCATAAGACTACCAGCTCACTTATGATAGCATGTGTAGGGCATGCGGGGAAGATGATGAGACGTTGAAGCATTTCCTATGACATGGCAAGACCTCTGCGTCTAACAGATACCGGCAGTTAGGTTACTTTTTAGTATTTAGAGTGCACAAAAAGCCGATTACTGGTATACGCACCCTCTTTTCAACACCATTTCACCAACAATCGTTGGCGCAACGTTTTCCGTTCCAGAGTTTCTCGGAAAATATGCCCAACGAGTGGTTCTTATAGGTTTCGAGGATAGGACATTCTTCTTATAGGTTTCGAGGATAGGGTCTTCCTTAGCCTAAAGGCCTCAGATGTATCCTCCACTGAGCTGCAAAATTCCACCCAGGATTTCTTCTGAGTCTTTTTTTATTTTCTTAGTTCAGCCTTATAGACATCATAATCGTGTGGTGCCCATGTGTTTTTCGCCCCGTTAAAGAGTTTTCTGAAGCCATTCCTCAATCCAATCATTTGTTGGTTCCTCCATGACAGTCGCTGTTTGCCCCTTAGTTTGGATCTAGGACATGCGAGGCGTTCGTGATCCACTTAGCCACTTTATCAATGTCTTCCGGAGTTTTTACTTCCTTTTCAGATGTAAAGAGTATAGTCTTAATTCCTTTTGCAGTCATTTCTCCGAGGCTAAGCTATTGTAATCATGATCAGAGAAACTGTAATCATCCAACACTTGTCAGTCACATATCCTTCTGCTGGTATTCACTGACACAAAGGAAACATCCTGCATATTCCTAGTAATAAAGACCACTTTATTTCCTTTCTTACAAATTGCAAGATTGCAACTTAAAATATAAGCGATAAGCAGCTCACCCCTTTCGTTGATATCCCAACTTTTCCTGTCTGGTGAAGTCCATTATCATCACTTCCCACAATAAAGATCTTTTACCCTGCAGAGGCGATTTCGACCAGCACCTTAAGATGATGCTAGCGATTTTTCATTTAACAATCTTACGCGGGTTGTTCTTAATAATTCTATAACAAGTAAAAAGGCGTAAGTTCGGCCGGGCCAAACTTTGGACACCCACCACTCCGGGTATATGTGTAAACCACCTTTCGTCAAAATCCGGTGAAAAATACTTACCCTTTGCCCCATAGCAGCTATATCGAAATATGTTCCGATTTGGACCAAACACTAATAAGTAGAAGTCATTGTTCAAATGTGTATAATAAAATATTGGTCTTTTTAGTAGCCATATCTAAATATTGTATAAACTTTAAATCAGTCTATTCACCGATCTGAACCATATACGACAAGGAAGTCGAAAAGTCAACATAAGTCACTGTGTTAAATTTCAGTGAAATTTCAATTTGGCTCAGATCGAAATCTGGACCGATCTGAGCCAAACTGAAGAATAATGTCGAAGGGCCTTACACAACTCACTGTCCCAAATTTCTGTGAAATCAGACAATAAATGCGCCTTTTATGGGCTCAAAACCTTTAATCGAGAGATCGGTCTACATGCCAGCTATATTCAAATCTGGATCGATCTGGGCCAAATTCAAGAATAATGTTGAAGGGCCTAACGCAACTCACTGTCTCTAATTTTGGCGACATCGGACAATAAATGTGCCTTTTATGGGCCTAAAACCGTAAATCGAGAGATTAGTGTATATGGCAGCTATATCCAAATCTGAACCGATCTGAGCCATATTTCAGAAGTAAGTCGAAGAGCTTAACTCAACTCACTGTATCAAATTTCGACGACTTCAGACAATAAATAGGCCTTTTATGGGCTCAAAACCTTAAATCGAGAGATTGGTCTATATGACAGCTATATCCAAATCTGGACCGATCTGGGCCAAAGTGAAGAAAGATATCGGAGGGCCTAATACAACTCTCTGTCCCAAACTTCATCAAAATCGTTTAATAAATATGGCTTTTATGGGCCTAAGACCCTAAATCGGCGGATCGGTCTATATGGGGTCTATATCAAGATATAGTCCGATATAGCCCATCTTCGAACTCAACCTACTTATGGACAAAAAAAAAAAAGAATCTGTGCAAAATTTCAGCTCAATATTTCCATTTTTAAAGACTGTAGCGTGATTTCAACAACAGAGACGGAAAGACGGACGGACATGGCAAGATCGTCTTAGATTTCTACGCTGATCAAGAATATATACACTTTATAGGGTCGGAAATGAATATTGCGATGTGTTACTAACGGAATGACAAAATGAATATTCCCCCATCCTTCGGTGGTGGGTATAATAAATTCTATCTAACGTGAGTTTTGCAAGGGATTTATGGTGGTGAGTTAACCGCTTAAGATTCGGCATTTTGCTTGTTGTTGAACTTACCATTGATAGCCACTTCGATTTCGATAGCCCATAACACCGAGAGAAAGTTTTCTCCGGCAGCAAATGGAGTCTCAGCAGAAAATTTGATGATCTTTGCAAAGCCCTCAACATTTTTCTCCAAAACACTCACAAAGAGATCTGCGGTCAACCATTCGGGTACTGTATGGCTACTCATAATGTTGAGTATTTTATTGATTTCTTGATACCTACTGGTAAGAAACTATCCGAATAACTAAACCTGTTCTACAATATACAAGGTGTTTATATACAAAAAGAAAATAAAACGGTTATCATTAATTTGTTTCTCACCAAATTCTCTCCTTATCTGTCTAAAATTTTACTATACCAACATTATTTTCACTCATTTTGTTTTGGCCCTAACTATGTAAGCGAATCTAATCGCTTTAGTCAATACAATAGAATACTTTGAAATCAAAAGCTTTTTATTTTGTTGTAATTCAAATCTTTATTTTAAATTGGTATGTCCCAAAAGTTGTACTAATTAGCAAGTTTTAGAGGGTATAGAATTTTATTTATATATTATATTGCATTTTTTTTTATTTATATTGCATTATAACTATTCTTCAAGAAATGCCTTGTCCTCCATCCAAGGTAGTAGTTTTTGAATTTGTTGGCAATAATTATCTTGTGCACACATGACTTTCAAGAACTTATCGTTGATGGGCAGTTCTTCTTCTTCAGATAAATTTGATTCGTTCGAATTGCTGGGATCCCAAAGTACAAGTGGTAGAACTTGCGTCACTGCTTCAAATGCTATGGGAAAGGCAAAATTAAATAAATAAAGTAATAAGTAATTAAATTTTGTTAGAAATTAAAAACAAATATATACATATATAAATTTCTAAATTATTTAATACTAGAAAGTCCAAACCGGTCCAAATGACAGGTAAGAGCTATTTTGAATTTCAAATTTCTTAAAACTGTATACCCTACACCTCCACTGTGGTACACAGTATTATAACTTAGTGCATTTGTTTGTAACACCCAGAAGGAAGAGAGATAGACCTATTGATAAGCATACCGAACGACTCAGAATCTCTTTCTGGTTCGATTTAGCTTTGTCCGTCTGTCCATGTTAATTCGTGTACAAAGTACAGGACGCAATTTTTCTCCGGTCGTCTTAAAATGTGGTATTGGCGTTTTTCGGCCTAGAGACGAAACCTGTTGAAATTGGAAAAAATCTGTTCAGATTTGGTTATAGCTCCCACAAATATGTTCAACCGATTTGAACTAATATTGCAATAATGCGGTAATTTGTTGGCAGCAACGATTTTCTCTTGACTCTTGATATTACTATTGAATTTCATAGAAATCGGTTCAGATTTGAATATAGCTGTCATATATGTTTATTGCCAGTTTTTCACTTTATGAGCCACTGCAAGCCCATTTATTAATCAATCTTGCCAACATTTTGTACAACACTTTCCTCGATGACTTCACAATACCTAAGAAGTTTGGTCGAAATTGGTTCAGATTAAGATATAGCTCCCACATATATATTCGTCCGATTTTAAGAAATAAAATGCTTATTTATTAACCGATTCTCTCGAAATTTAGCAGTAAGGATTTTCTTATGAATCTTAATATTACTGCTGAATATCATAGAAATAGGTCCAGATTTGGATATAGCTGCCATTAGTGTTTGTCGCCCGATTTTTATACCCTCCACCATAGGATGGGGGTATACTAATTTCGTCATTCTGTTTGTAACTACTCGAAATATTCGTCTGAGACCCCATAAAGTATATATATTCTTGATCGTCGTGACATTATATGTCGATCTAGCCATGTCCGTCCGTCCGTCCGTCTGTCTGTCGAAAGCACGCTAACTTCCGAAGGAGTAAAGCTAGCCGCTTGAAATTTTGCACAAATACTTCTTATTAGTGTAGGTCGGTTGGTATTGTAAATGGGCCATATCGGTCCATGTTTTGATATAGCTGCCATATAAACCGATCTTGGGTCTTGACTTCTTGGGCCTCTAGAGTGCGCAATTCTTATCCGATTGGAATGAAATTTTGCACAACGTGTTTTGTTAACATATCCAAGAACTGTGTCAAGTATGGTTCAAATCGGTCCATAACCTGATATAGCTGTCATATAAACCGATCTTGGGTCTTGACTCCTTGATCCGCTAGAGGGCGCAATTCTTATCCGATTTAAAAGAATTTTGGCACGACGTGTTTTGTTATGATTTCCAACAGCAGTGCCAAGCATGGTTCAAATCGGTTCATAACCTGATATAGCTGTTATATAAACAGATCTGGGGATTTGACTTCTTGAGCTAGAGGGCCCAATTCCTATCCGATTTGGCTGAAATTTTGCATGACGTATTTTATACTTACTTTCAACAACTGTGTCAAATAAGGTTCAAATCGGTTCATAACCTGATATAGCTGCCATATAAACGGATCTGGGATCTTGACTTCTTGAGCCTCTAGAGGTCGCAATTATTATCCGATATGCCTGAAATTTTGTACAACGGATCCTCTCAAGACCATCAACTAACGTGTTTATTATGGTCTGAATCGGTCTATAGCCCGATACAGCTCCCATATAAATCGTTCTCTCTATTTTACTTCTTGAGCCCCCAAATGGCGAAATTCTTATTCGAATTGGCTGACATTTTACACAGGTCTCCAACATATAATTTAATTGTGGTCCGAACCGGGCCATATCTTGATATCGTTCTAATAGCAGAGCAAATCTTTTTTTATATCCTGTTTTGCCTAAGAAGAGAGTCGGGAAAAGAACTCGACAAACGCGATCCATGGTGGAGGGTATATAAGATTCGGCCCGGCCGAACTTGTTTAATAATATAAATTTATTATACCCTGTACCACCACTGTGGTACAGGGTATTATAGATTTGTGCATTTGTTTGCAACGCTAAGAAGGAGAAGAGCTAGACCCACTGATAAGTATACCGATCGACTCAGAATCACTTACTGATTCGATTTAGCCATGTCCGTTTGTGAGTCCATGAAATCTTGTAATCAAAGTGCAGGTCGTATTTGTTGTTCGATTTCAAAAGAATCGGTTCAGATTTAGATATAGCTCCCATATATATATTTCATCCGTCATGGACTTTTATGGCTGTAGAAGCCATAGTTTTATTCCAATTTTTAAAATATTTTGCACGAGGTGTTTTATTTGATGTCCTAATATGTGTGGAAAATTTCATGAAAATCGGCTCAGATTTAGATATAGCTCCCATATATTTCTTTCATCCGATATGGCCGTTTAAGGCCGTAGAAGCCACAATTTTTTACCGATCTTTACAAAATTTGGCATGGGATGTTTTATTTGACGTCTCCATATGTGTGCGAAATTTCATAAAAATCGGTTCAGATTTAGATAAAGCTCCCATATATGGATCGCCCGATTTGCACTTAAATGGCCGTAGTAGCTTCAATTTTCAACCGATGTGCACAAAATTTGGCTCGGAATGTTTTGTACTGCACTTAATATATCTGGAATATTTCATAAAAATCGGTTCAGATTTAGATATAGGTCCCATATATATCTTTCATCCGATTTGAACCAAAATAGCTGTAGAAGCCACAATTTTTGTCCGATCTCCACCAAATTTGGAGTGGAGTCGTTTTTGTATGTGCAAAATTTCAAAAAAATCGGTTCAGATTTAGATATATATATATCTTTCATCCGATTTGGCTTTTTAAGGCTGTAGAAGCCACAATTTTGGTCCGATCTTAACAAAATTTTACATGAGGTGCTTCATTTGACGTCTTCATATGTGTGCAAAATTTCATAAATATAGGTTTAGATTTAGATATAGCTACCATACATATCTCTCATCCCATATGGCCTTTTAAGGCTGTAGAATCCACAACTTTCGCCCGATTTTATATGAGACGTTTAAATTGACGTTCCAGTACGTGCGCAAAAATCAGTCCTAATTTAGATAAAGCTCCATTGTGTATATTTCATCCGATATGGACTTTTAAGGCAGTAAAATCCACAATTTTGGTCACATCTCTACAATCTTTTAAAGATGTGGAAATCCAAATCTTTTGTCCTGTGGAAGAATGGTAAATTAAAGTCTAACTAGATTTCCAGGTAAGTTTTACATATAAAAAGTACTACATGCACTAGGTGGTGTAGGGTATTATATAATCGGCACCGCCCGACTTTTGCCTTTCCTTACAGGTTTTTTATGGATTTTGTAGATTTTTAAACAACAATTTTATATTTTATAAATTGTCCACCAGAACATAATTTTGGTGAATAAAGCACGAAAGGTTTAGTGACCTTACCGTCCTGGATGTTAAGATAAAAAATTTGCTCTCAAAAACCCAAGTCCAAACTGAAACGTTAGTGGACTACATGGGATTGAGAGCAGAAACAACGGAGGACATGTTGAGGCTTTTGATGAAAACGCTTTTTCCACAGGATACGACGGGACTCACAGAGACACCGGATCATTGGAATAATGAGATCGATCGAAGGCTTATCATAACGGAATTTATGGTCAAGGAAGCCTTGAGGAGCTTCAAATCATCAAACCGGACCTAATGGCTTTACTACAAAAGGAGGCCGACAATCTGGCGCCTCATCTGGCCACTATTTTCACAGCGTGCCTAGGACTTGCCCAAGCCCGGGAAGGCAAGTTTTGCTACACCAAAACAATGGAACGTATGTGGATACCATGATAAAGAGTAGGACATCCAGCGAATTGCTTAAGTACAAACCACATGCCTATGTCAAGGGAAGGTCGTTGGAGACTGCCCTGCACGAGGTTGTGCATAAGACAGAAGAATTCTTCCATGCCAACACTTACACATTGGCGGTTTGCATTGACATCGAGGGGCGTTTAACAATTTGCCGACCGACACATTGTTCGAGTCGGGTGGGCCGATTCCTTTGAGACTGGATAAACCATATGCTAAGGAACAGGAAGATAAACTGCGGGTCCCATGACATAAATATAAGGGAGAAAGTGACACAAGGCACGGAACAGGGGGGCATTTTATCACCACTCCTTTGGGTGACCACCATAAATGACCTATTAAAGATGCTGACTGAGGATGGATTTGAACCCGTCTGATATGCAGACGATGTTATAATACTTCTGTGGGGTAAGGATCCGAACAAGCTATATGGCATATGACTGGGCTAGACCCAGAGGTCTCAATGTTAACCCAGAGAAGACTGAAGAGAGACGAAGGTGGGCCAACTTAACGCACCACGTTTCCTTTATAAGACGATTACGATATCTGGCGAGGTCAAATACTTTGTGATCGAGGACAGGAAACTGAATTGGAATTGTCACATTCAGTAGCGTACTGAGAAGGCTCACAGATCTTGGGCACTATGTAGACGGGCCGTAGGCTCGAAATGGAGCCTGAATGCGAGGATAGTCCACTGGCTCTACCACGCTGCTGTAGACAAATACTTCCTTATGCCTCAGTAGTTTGGTGGACTGTGATGGAGAAAAAGTGCAACGTAAGGACCATACAACAGAGAACATGTTGTCTTGGTATAAGCGGAGCGATGAGGACTACTGGAGCACTTAAGACTATTCTAGATATACGACCCATTGACATACAGATTAAGTCTGAGGTAGCCACTGCGACTATGAGACTTAAGGCGATGGGAGAATGGATTGAGGATGGAAGCAGCTCATACCATCGCGGTATAATGGAGGCGACGTTAGGAAACCCGGAAGGAGGGGAAGAGGTTTCCGATCGGATACCTGAGATGATCTTTGAGGTCGAGTGCGAGGCACTGCTGCCAGCGGCACAGTCTTGGATTGACGGAACCCTAGTATTGCCATCTGGAAGATCGTGTTGGACGGATGGATCAAATCTAGAGGATAGAGTGGCCTTGGGGGTCTACATTGAGAACGCAGGGACTGAGATCAGTTTTAGACTGCCTGACCATAATACGGTACTGAAGGCTGAGATCTGGACGATCACGCAATGCGTGAGATGGTGTGGTGCTGACGCGAGGACGTCGAGTGTGAGCATCTTTACGGACAGCAAAATCACCATAAGGGCAAAAACAACCTGGACGGTAAGGTCCCTAAACCGTTTGTGCTTTATCATCATCATCGGGGCGGCCTCATTAACGCTATCGACCTGGTCGCAGAAAAGCTTTCAGAAGGCACGTTTTGCCACTCAGGTAATCTTATTGTATTCCTTGAGTCGTGTGTAATACACATCCCAATAAACTTACGATTTTTTACGACGTGCTCTTTTAAAAAGTCTGCGGACCTCTTTCCCAATTTTGCGAATCTCTCTATCCAAGATTTTTCTTGGGGTGATTTCCTTTCCCGAAGAGAACAACTAACTTCGAATGACCCCACCAGTGCAGTAGTAATCCTGTTGACATTGTCGTCAATGTGTGGACAATCTAAACTATCTTGCCCATGCCTACTTCTGAGTAGCCTTCCGAATTTTGTCCAGATGGTTTTCAACTTATTTCGGAAGCTTATCGGATTCGGCGCTGGCCGTGCTATTCTAAACCTAATGTAGCGATGGTCAGAGAAAGAGTGTTCCATGGAGACCCTCCAATCCTGAACCTCATCGATCAGATTTTCGGAACATATCGTCACATTTAATACCCCCTCCCTAATCCTATTAACAAAGGAAGGGGTGTTTCCAATATTAAGTGTTATTAGGTCGTTAGTATTCACGAACTATGTCAGGTCTTGGCCCCGCTTATTAGTGTTGGTGCTACCCCACGAAATGTGGTGAGAGTTCGCATCGCATCCTTTTAGTACCTTGTTTCCTGTCTGTTCTGCTTTCCTCACCAGCCGTTGCAGCTCAGACGTGGGTGGCGGTGTCGGAGAGTCGAAAGGCAGATAAAGAGATGCCAGGTACGCTTCACCGTCTACCTGTGTCACCACTGTTGCATCCGACGTTGACAACTCTGGGGAAAATATATAATTCCAATTTTTATGACAAAAAAAGAAGGTCCTTGCCCGAGTACCAGTGTAAGCATAGAATAATTAGTAGTTGATATTTTCAACGATCATTTTCCTCATCCGTGATGGCTGTGGCGTGCTTTTGGAAGTCACAGTCCTCCATGAAGACTCAGAGGCCGTGCGTGCTTCCCTCGATCTTGTACCGACTTTGTCTCCCTCCGCAGGATACTGTCGGAAGTCTCCAGTGCGGGATGGCTCGCTTGGTCTTCCCAGATTACTAGAAAGCGGGAAGTTTGTTTTCTTCTTAGCAGTGCTAAGCTCTTCTACAGATCTGATTATCTTTCCAGATTCCGGTAGAACTGTCTGGAAAATCAGTTTCATTCCTTCCGGCATCCTGCAATTTTTCCCGATTGCACTGCTGGTACATATTCCTCCGTCTCCTTCGTCGTAACCAGGATTACTTCCTCGGTATTCCTATGAGCTAAGCAAAGTCCTCGCTCACTTCTGCCGTCATCCCGCTGTTCTCATCTCTCTATTAGACTGTTTCATTGACACTTTCACTGTCTGCATCTTAATTGGAAACACCACCTTTAAGTACAGGCTGGGGACGAACTGCGCATCCCTCTGGTTTATCAGTCTCTTCCACAATTGTTAGTCTGACGACTGGTTGTGTTCTTGAATCATTACTCTCGACAACAGGTGCCAAGGCACCCACACCTATAAGAAGGGAGGACAACATGCTACGGTCTGATACCACACCGAAGCTGTTGGGTTTTTGGATTCCATTTTGAGCCTACTCCTGAAAAGTTTTTAAGAATTTTTTCTAATAGGTACCTATTCCCAGATACGGATATTTTTCTTCGAGGAGCGAAATTAAAACACGTCCGCTCCACGGTTACTTTTAGTCTTAGATTTGGATGTAGCCCATGTATAAAACGATCATCGGTTTTGACTTCTTGAGCCCCCAGACGCCTCAATTGTCCGCCGTTTTGGTCGAAATTTGGTACGTGAAGAACACTTATGCCCTTCAACACTCATGCCTAATCCCATCCAGATAGATTCCTAAATACATATAGCCACCATAAAGACCGATCTCCGGATTTGACTTCTTAAGTTCCTAAAAGTCTTAGTTTTTGCCAGATTTGGCCAACATTTGGTACGTGAAGTATACTTGTGTCATCTAATGCTTACAACGAATCTTACCCCTACAGGTTCATAAATAGATATAGGCCCTTTAAAAACCGATACCCCGATATGACTTCGAGAGACCATAAAAGACTCAATCAAAATCCTAGTTGAGTGTTACATAATGATTCAAATGCAAACTGTGGTAATACGGATACATTTTAAGCTCAACCCATGGTGGTGGTTGATACCGAAGATTCGGCCCGACCGAACTTAGCATGCTTTTTATACCCTCCACCATAGGATGGAGGCATACTAATTTCGTCATTCTGTTTGTAACTACTCGAAATATTCGTCTGACACCCCATAAAATATATATATTCTTGATCGTCGTGACATTTTATGTCGATCTAGCCTTGTCAGTCCGTCTGTCCGTCCGTCGGTCCGTCTGTCTGTCGAAAGCACGCTAACTTTCGAAGGAGTAAAGCTAGCCGCTTGAAATTTTGCAAAATACTTCTTGTTAGTGCAGGTCGGTTGAGATTGTAAACGGGCCATATCGGTCCATCTTTTGATATAGATGACATATAAACCGATCTTGGGTCTTGACTTCTTGAGCCTCTAGAGTGCACAATTCTTATCCGATTGGAATGAAATTTTGCACGACGTGTTTTATTATGATATCAAACAATTGTGCTAAGTAAGGTTCAAGTCGGTTCATAACCCGATATTGCTGCCATATAAACCGATCTTGAATCTTGACTTCATGAGCCACTAGAGGTCGCAATTCTTATACGATTGGAATGAAATTTTGCAGGATGTGTTTCGCTATGACTTCCAACAACTGTGCTAAGTGAGGTTTAAATCGGTTCATAACCTGATATAGCTGCCATATAAACCGATCTTGAATTTTGAGTTCTTGAGCCACTAGAGGGTGCAATTCTTATCCGATTAGAATGAAATTTTGCACGAATTATTTTGTTTTGATATCCAACAAATGTGCCTAGTTTGGTTCTAATCGGTAATTAACCTGATATAGCTGTCATAAAAACCGACCTGGGGACTTGATTTCTTGAGCTTCTAGAGGGCGCAAATCCTATCCGATTCGGCTGAAATTTAGCATGACGTATTTTATTATGACTTTCAACATCTGTGGCAAATAAAGTTCAAATCTATTATAGCTGATATAGCTACCATATAAACCAATCTGGGATCTTGACTTCTTGAGCCTCTAGAAGTCGCAATTATTATCCGATTTGACTGAAATTTTGTACGACGGATTCTCTCATGACCATCAACATACATGTTTATTATGATCTGCATCGGTCTATAGCCTGATACAGCTCCCATATAAATCGATCTCTCTATTTTGTTTCTTGAGCCCCCAAAGGGCGCAATTCTTATTAGAATTGGCTGACATTTTACACAGGCCTCCAACATATACTTTAGTTATGGTCCAAACCGGATAATATCTTGATACCGCCCTTTTTATGCCTAAGAACAGATGCCGGGAAAAGAACTCGACAAATGCGATTCATGGTGGAGGGTATATAAGATTCGACCCGGCCGAACTTAGCTTTTAGTTGTTACTTGTTATACCCACCACCGAAGGATGGGGGTATATTCATTTTGTCATTCGGTTTGCAATACATCGAGATATGCATTTCCGACCCTATAAAGTATATATTGGGTTGCCTAAAAAGTAATTGCGGATTTTTTTAAAGAAAGTAAATGCATTTTTAATAAAACTTAGAATGAACTTTAATCAAATATATAATTGCCATTTTGTTCGATAACCTTTTGCCATCTTCCTGGCAAATTTTGTATTCCACGCTCAAAGAACTTCTGGCCTTTATCTGCAAAAAACTGAACCAAGTGCGATTTTATAGCCTCATCATTGCCGAAAGTTTTACCATTTAAGGAGTTCTGCAAAGATCGAAATAAATGGTAGTCTGATGGTGCAAGGTCAGGGCTATATGGTGGATGCATCAAAAGTTCCCAGCTAAGCTCACTCAGTTTTTGGCGAGTGACCAAAGATGTGTGCGGTCTAGCGTTGTCCTGGTGGAATATGACACCTTTACGATTGACCAATTCTGGTCGCTTCTCCTTGATGGCTGTATTCAATTTATCCAATTGTTGACAGTAAACATCCGAATTAATCGTTTGGTTCCTTGGAAGCAGCTCAAAATAAACCACACCCTTCCAATCCCACCAAACAGACAGCATGACCTTCTTTTGGTGGATATCAGCCTTTGAAGTGGTTTGAGCTGGTTCACCATGCTTGGACCATTATCGTTTTCGACTAACGTTATTGTAAACAATCCATTTTTCATCTCCAGTTATGATTCGTTTTAAAAACGGATCGAATTCATTGCGTTTAAGGTGCACAAGCGTTGATTCGGTTTGTTAAATGAATTTCTTTCAATACATGTGGTACCCAAATATCAAGCTTTATCACCAAGACTTTTTATGTGATAATGAACGGTTGATTTTGGTAAATTTAACTTCTCTCCTATCTCACGCTCAGTTACATGACGATCCAATTCGATTAATGCTTAAAATTTGCTTAAAATTTGTCAACGCCGACTATATGAAAAATCAGAAATTACTTTTTGGGCAACCCAATAAATTCTTGATTAGCGGAAAAATCTAAGACGATCTAGCCATGTCCGTCCATCTGTCTGTTGAAATCATACTAAGTCTTTAAAAATAGATATATTGAGCTGAAATTTTGCACAGATTCTTTTTTTTTGTCTATAAGCAGGTTAAGTTCGAAGATGAGCTATATTGGACTATATTTTGATATAGCCTTCATATAGACCGATCCGCCGATTTAGGGTCTTAGGCCCATAAAAGTCACATTTCCTATCCGATTTTGCAGAAATTTGGGACAGTGAGTTGTGTAAGGCCCTTCGACATCCTTCTTCAATTTGGTCTAGATCGGTCCAGATTTGAATATAGCTGCCATATAAACCGATCTCTCGATTTAAGGTTTTGGGGCCATAAAAGGCGCATTTATTGTCCGATTTCGCCGAAATTTGTGTTGGGCCCCTCGACATTCTTATTCAATTCGCTCAGATCGGTCCAGAATTGGATATATCTGTCATATAGACCGATACCTCCAATATAGTCTTGTCTCCATAAAAGGCTCATTTATAATCCGATTGGACTGAAATTTGACACAGTGACTTTTGTACGGCTTTTTGACATCCGTGTCGTATATGATTCAGATCGGTTTACTTTTATATATGGCTACTAAAAAGACCAATTTTTTTTTATACACAATTGAACAATGACTTGTTCTTATAAGTATTTGGTTCAAATCGGAACATATTTCGATATAGCTGCTATGGGGCATGAGGTATGCATTTTTCAACGGATTTTGACGAAAGGTGGTTTACATATTTGCCCGAGGTGGTAGGTATCCAAAGTCCGGCCCGGTCGAACTTAACACCTTTTTACTTGTTGAACTCTCAAATCATCGGCGACTCATCAAATATGAGTCAACCGCAGTATTGTCCTGACTTGTTTTAACTCATTTTTTTTTTGTTTTTTCAATACTTACCCCACTTGTTGTTTTTAATAACATCGTATTGCAGCTCCCATAATTTAGGTATTTTTCTCTTAAACTTCAGCAGCTTTAAATAACCCACCAATTGGTCATGGTAATATTTTATGTAGTAATCAAAATTGTTAATTTTATCAGCATTGATGGCCGATGAGAGCAAAAGATAAAGCAAATCTTTTACAGGATTGCCATAGCAACACATATCCAAATTGATAAATGCAATATCCTTGACATTGCCGAAGGCATCCAACAGAAACAGCATATTATCGATACAGCAATTGCCCACTTGCAAAACCTGAAATTCCAAGGAGTTGGAAGGGGAAGATTCCTCCAAGAAGTGGGACTGCAAAGATTTCTATAAGAAATAAATTAAACATCTAGTAAAAGTTGTTACCATTTTAATTCATTATATCAACTTACAATTTTATCCTCATAGTCTTTTAGATCGTACAATCGTAAATGTTCATGAAATATGCGATTGATCAATAGCTGTAATTCCTTATTTGGTGTTTTTACCATTCTTTGGTTAACACTTTGATTAATATTTCCCTCTACAGCACTTGCTGCATGAAATGCTGCCAAATTATTCAAAACTGCTTCCATTTGCGGAGAGCTCAAACCACCCTGCAGTGGTCGATATCCTTTCATTTGCAGATCCTCAAAGAGAACATAATCTTCAGGCACACTTTGGGGAAACTTTAAGGAAGTTGGGTGAAAAGTTTTTGGTTTATTTTCTGTTTCAAATAAAGCCTTGAATTTTGGTATGATCTCAAAATTCATCCAATTTTCTTGGGCCAAACTTCCACTAGTTAAATATGGCAACAACTTCTCGCCATGGCTAAGTGTAGCTGTTTTCATTATAAAGCCCATGAGTCGTCGTTTGCCATCTGCAATGAAGAGAATAAATTTCAGAAAATTAATAAGTAAGAGAATTGCGCTCTCCAGAAGCTCAAGAACTCAAGATCCCAGATCAGTTTATATGGCAGCTATATCAGGGTATGGACCGATTTGGACAATACTTCTCATAAATGTTGGAAGTGATACCAAAACACCACGTGCAAAATTTCAGTCAAATCGGATAAGAATTCCGCCTTCTAAAAGCTCAAGAAGTCAAGACCCAAAATCGGTTTATATGGCAGCTATACCAGGTTATGGACTGATTTGAACTATACTTAGCACAGTTGTTAACATCAAAACACTATGTGCAAAATTTCAGTCAAATCGGACGAGAATTACGCCCTCTAAGGCTCAAGAAGTCAAGAACCAAGATCGGTTTATATGGCAGCTATATCAAAACATGGACCGATTTGGCCCATTTACAATCCCAACTGACCTACACTAATAAGTAGTATTTGTGCAAAATTTCAAGCAGCTAGCTCTACTCCTTCAAAAGTTAACGTGCTTTCGACAGACAGACGGACGGACGGAAGGACAGGCGGACAGACGGACGGACATGGCTAGTTCGACTTAAAATGTTACGACGATCAAAAATATATATATATTTCATGGGGTCTTAGACGCATATTTCGAGGCGTTACAAACAGAATGACGAAATTACTATACCCCCATCCTATGGTGGAGAGTATACATAAAGTCGACCAAAATGGCCTCATGAGTCTGTTTTAGCAATTTAAGTGAACGAGGTTACGCTCGGTTCTCTCTAAGGACCCGAAACCCCTTGGAAGCATTCTAAGATATGACAAAATGTAGACGGATCTAGTCCGGAGATTCTCAAATTATTGGCTGCAACCAAGTAGGCAGTGGGTCAGGTACTCAGAAGAAGCCAGCGGGTTGTTACTCGGACGGCTTCGACATCTTTTGAGCACTACACAGAGCCGAGGAACGGTCCGAGTACATGATAACGGAGGGAAAGATATTCTGTCACCACATAAAAGACCAAGCTAGGTGTTGTCAAATTTACTCCAATGGTTCATAAAAGCGACTCAACACACATATGCATACATACATACATACATATGTAATCAGATCAACCACAAATGTTCATAAATCAACAACAATTTTTGTAAACGAAACGTTCAAAACATTCCCCAGGTGTTCACATTCTGACAACGACTAATGTACAGTTTTTTAAAGATTGCAACAAGTTTTTGTGTTTTGCTGACAATTGAACCTATGTTCCATACATCGCAAAAACAGGAGAGTATTTTCCCCTTTCATCCCAATAAGCAAAGTAAAATATATTATGGCGATCGGTTAATGATAAACCGTGCCGACATGACGTCTAAAGTTGATTATCCAGGTGATTATTTTAGGTCCTAGGCTCTAATTGGTAAACAAAGAACATATATATTTAAAATTTATTATAGAAACACAAACTTTACCTTGCACCACTACAGTAGCTGGTATAAAATGTGTAGTTCGACTCAGAAATTTCTCCTGATTTGGCTTAGTAATGTCCGATTGTCCCCATATCCTTTCTGTGCCGTTTGTCCGTCTTGTGTTCTCTTTTTTTTCAAAGGTGGAGATCGCATTTGTTATCCAATCATTACAAAATTCACCATATATCACTTTTTTAGCCCAAAGACACGCGCTTTGGCTTGGACGTGTTATCTTTCACCAAAAGCTGAACGAGCGAAGAAATACCAAGGAAAGGACTATTGGGCTAAGTGTTCCACGCCTTTCCCAGGACCTTCTGTATTCTACATGGAGATCCTGGAGATAAGAAATGCCAAGGAAAGGACTATTGTGCTACGTGTTCCACGCCTTTCCCAGGACCTTCTGTATTCTACATGGAGATCCTTACGATTAAGGACTCATATTGGCTTTTGGACGGGTATAACTTTTTTCAGGCCGAGCTCTTTGCGATCCTGAAGGCGGGACAGGGGGTGCCGCACAATACGCGTGGACAGCCAGTCGTTGCTAAAGGCTATGGCATAGGGTCATTCGAGGTTGAAACTGGTTAAGAGTTGCAAGGAGTTTCTTCGAACCATGGAGAAGGTTTTCAAGTATAGCTTGGTCCCGGCCCTTAAAGGTGTGGCGGATAATGAATCGCTAATGAGGTCCGATCGTTCTTCTGATTCAGTGAAATCTCCCCTACATGAGTTTCTTGGTATGGTGGAGGCTTGCACAAATGTGTCAGATTCTGCGGATTGCAGGGTAGCTTAGCCTGGGGCTGAGGCAGCAATAGCTGGAACAGCTTTGGAATGTGAGGTGCTTGACTACGCGCGAACACTTCTGTAGGTTTTTTGGTGACGAACAGGAGTTGGAGACAGTTACGGAATGAACACAAAAGATTATAGGTGATAACCTGTTTTTATACCCTCCACCATAAGATGGGGGGTATACTAATTTCGTCATTCTGATTGTAACTACTCGAAATATTCGTCTGAGACCCCATAAAGTATATATATTCTTGATCGTCGTGAAATTTTATGTCGATCTAGCCATGTCCGTCCGTCTGTCCGTCCGTCCGTCTGTCCGTCCGTCCGTCTGTCTGTCGAAAGCACGCTAACTTCCGAAGGAGTAAAGCTAGCCGCTTGAAATTTTGCACAAATACTTCTTATTAGTGTAGGTTGGTTGGTATTGTAAATGGACCATATCGGTCCATGTTTTGATATAGCTGCCATATAAACCGATCTTGGGTCTTGAATTCTCGAGCCTCTAGAGTGCGCAATTCTTATCCGATTGGTATGAAATTTAGCATGACGTGTTTTGTTATGATAGCCAACAACAGTGCCAAGTATGGTTCAAATCGGTTTATAAAAAACTATACAGCTGTCATATAAACCGATCTTGGGTCTTGACTTCTTGAGCCTCTAGAGTGCGCAATTCTTATCCGATTGGAATGAAATTTTGCACGACGTGTTTTGTTACGATATCCAACAACTGTGCCAAGTATGGTTCAAATCGGTCCATAACCTTATATAGCTGTCATATAAACCGATCTTGGGTCTTGACTTCTTGAGCCTCTAGAGGGCGCAATTCTTATCCAATTTGAATGAATTTTGGCACGTAGTATTTTGTTATGATATCCAACAACTGTGCCAAATATGGTTCAAATCGGTTCAAATCCTGATATAGCTGTCATGTAAACAGATCTGGGGACTTGACTTCTTGAGCTTCTAGAGGGCGCAATTCCTATCCGATTTGGCTGAAATTTCGCAAGACGTTTTTTATTGTTACTTTTAACAACTATGTCAAATAAAGTACAAGTCGGTTCATAACCTGATTTAGCTGCCATATAAACCGATCTGGGATCTTGACTTCTTGAGCCTCTAGAGGTCGCAATTATTATCCGATTTGCCTGCAATTTTGTACGACGGATTCTCTCATGACCATTAACATACGTGTTTATTATGGTCTGAATCGATCTATAGCCGGATACAGCTCCCATATAAATCGATCTCTCTATTTTATTTCTTGAGCCCCCAAATGGCGCAATTCTTATTCGAATTTGCTGACATTTTACACAGGTCTCCAAAATAAATATAATTTAATTGTGGTCCAAACCGGACCTTATCTTAATATCGCTCTAATAGCAGAGCAAATCTTTTCTTATATCCTTTTTTTGCCTAAGAAGAGATGCCGGGAAAAGAACTCGACAAATGCGATCCATGGTGGAGGGTATATAAGATTCGGCCCGGCCGAATTTAGCACGCTTTTACTTGTTGTACCTGTATTAATAGACTACATAAGAAAACTGAAGCCACTGACGGCTAACAACTCTAAGCAGAGAGAGCTCCTTTCTGGTTATTCTGTTTCCCCTCGTTTTTGTCTTGTGCGTTAGTTTCATCTTCATTTTTATACCCTACACCACTACTATAGAACTGGGTTGTTGTTGTTGTAACAGTGTCTTGTTTTGTATCTTCGTCTGCTTGGTTCTGTTGAATATCTAGAACCAGGAACTCTGAAACTAAGATGGGGTGGCTGGACAAATTCTGAAGTCTTCCGACAAGATCTTACCGAGTTCGTTCCGAATTCTGTTTAACATTCAGAGGGAGTTTTTGTTTCGACAGTTTTGAAAGAATTCTGAATGCAGTCTGGCCGTCTTTTCGTATGGTTTTTATGCCCTCCACCATAGAATGGGGGTATTCAGTTTATATAATACCTCAAAATATGCCTCTAAGACCCCGAAAATATATATATTGTTGACTGTCATGACATTTTAAACCGATCTAGCCATGTCGTATGGTTCAAATCGGCTGAAATTTTGCACATAGTTATGACATTCAACAACTGTGCCAAGTACGGTCCAAGTCGGTCTATAACCTGATATAGCTCCCATATAAACCGATCTCCCGATTTGACTTCCTCAGCCCCTGGAAGCCGCAATTTTTGTCCGAGTTGGCTGAAATTTTGCACATGGTGGTCTATTTCAGGTTCGAACAACTTTGCCAAGTACGGTTTAAATCTGTGTATAACCTAATATAGCTCCTATATAGACCGATATCCCAATATGAGTTCTTGAGTCCCTGGAATCCCCAATTTTCATCCGATTTGGCAGAAATTTTGTACTGGTGTTCTGTTATGACTCCAAACATCTGCGCCAAGTACGGTCAAATTCGGTCTATAACTAAATATAGCTCCCATATTTTAGAGGAGTTCTTGGTGGTTGATTTCCAAAGTTCAGCCAGGCCGATCTTAGCACCCATTTACTTGTTTTAATTTTTCCCTCGATAGCTCGGTATGAATGCTGAACGACGTCTAAACCCAGTGTCAGAAGTTTTTTTGTCGTTTTTGGTGCTTGCTTTTTCACATATAAATTTGTGTGATTCATTAGGAATTGTGTTCCGACAGTTCTGATGGAATTCGAAACATATTCGGGTCTCCGTGTCGGATTTCTTTTGTGTTCTTTTCTTCACTTGCTTTTGTGGCACATTTTTTTATCGGTAGAAATTTTCCCCGACAGTTCGGAAGGAGGTTCAGAGGTTCCTCCTATTTCTGGCGACATTTTTGAGGTAGCATGCGACTTCTCTCCAAAGAGGTGTCGCACTGCGGCACGCCGTTCGGACTCGGTTAAAAAAAGAGGCCCCTATCATTGAGCTTAAAACTTGAATCGGACTGCGCCGATTGATATGTGAGAAGCTTGTCCCTGTTCCTTGATGGAATGTTCATGGGCAAAATTTGCAAAAAATACAATGTAAGAACTTCTCCGCACAGAGATGTCGGCGCGCCGTTCGGGCTCGGGAATTCTTAATGCAATGTCTAAAAGCAAATTTTCATTTTGAATCGACGGAAAACACATTCGAATTCTTTCTGAATTCGGAATGTATATCCGAGATCTACAAAATGTTAAAATTCGGTCAGAAATCGGTAAGACAAGTCGGAAAACAGAGCCGTGTTCATGAAAACTTAACATCAGAATTCGGTCAGAAATCTTAACGAAATTCCAAATTCCCGTCCGAATTTCTCATAATTTTGATTTAGAATTCTGTGAGCATTTTGTCAGAAGCATAGGCAGCAACATAAGATTTGCCTAAGACATTTCGTGTGTACCGCTCTATATATTTTTATACCCACCACCGAAGGATGGGGGTATATTCATTTTGTCATTCCGTTTGCAACACATCGAAATATCCATTTCCGACCCTATAAAGTATATATATTCTTGATCAGCGTAAAAATCTAAGACGATCTAGACATGTCCGTCCGTCTGTTCGTCTGTCTGTTGAAATCACGCTACAGTCTTTAAAAATAGAGATATTGAGCTGAAATTTTGCACAGATTCTTTTTTTGTCCATAAGCAGGTTAAGTTCGAAGATGGGCTATATCGGACTATATCTTGATATAGCCCCCATATAGACCGATCCGCCGATTTAGGGTCTTAGGCCAATAAAAGCCACATTTATTATCCGATTTTGCTGAAATTTGGGACAGTGAGTTGTGTTAGGCCCTTCAACATCCTTCGTCAATTTGGCCCAGATCGGTTCAGATTTGGATATAGCTGCCATATAGACCGATCCTCCGATTTAGGGTCTAAGGCCCATAAAAGCCACATTTATTAACCGATTTTGCTGAAATTTGGGACAGTGAGTTGTGTTAGGCCCTTCGACTTCCTCCGTTAATTTGGCCCAGATCGGTTCAGATTTGGATATAACTGCAATATAGACCGATCCTCCGATTTGGGGTCTTAGGCCCACAAAAGCCACATTTATTATCCGATTTTGATGAAATTCGGGACAGTGAATTATGTTAGGCCCGTCGACATCCTCCGTCAATTTGGCTCAGATCGGTCCATATTTGGATATAGCTGCCATATAGACCGATCCTCCGATTTATGGTGTTAGGCCCATAAAACCCACATTTATTATCCGATTTTGCTAAAATTTGGGACAATGAGTTGTGTTAGCCCCTTCGACATCTTTCTTCAATTTGGTCCAGATCGGTTCAGATTTGGCTATAGCTGCCATATAGACCGATGATTTGATTTATGGTTTTGGGCCCATAAAATGCTCATTTATTGTCCGATGTCGCCGAAATTTGGGACAGTAAGTTAGATTAAGGGCCTTGACATACTTCTGCAATATCGCACAGATCGGTCCAGATTTGGATGTAGTTGCCATATAGACCGATATCTCGATTTAAAGTCTTGGCCCCATAAAAGGCGCATTTATTGTCCGATTTCACCGAAATTTGGGACAGTGCTTTGTATTAGGCTCTTCAACATTTTTATGCAACTTGTCCCAAATCGGTCCAGATTTGGATATAGCTGCAATGTAGAGCAATATCTCTATTTAAAGTCTTGGCCCCATAAAAGGCGCATTTATAATCCGATTTCACTGAAGTTTGACACAGTGTCTTACATTAGACTTTTCGACATCCGTGTCGTATATAGTTCAGATCGGTTTATTTTAAGATTTAGCTAGTATACTTATTAGTATTTGGTCCAAATCGGAACCTATTTTGATAAAACTGATATGGGACATAAGGTGTGAAATTTTCACCGAATTTTGATGAAAGGTGGTTTACATATATACCCGAGGTGGTGGGTATCCAAAGATCGCCCCGGCCGAACTTAACGCCTTTTTACTTGTTCGTTATGAATTCCCACACACTTCGGATATGAATTCGGATGAATTTTCAGACTTTCGTACAGAATTCTGACCGAATGCTGAACGTTTGGTTCATTGGGAGGTGGTGTGTCGTGTGGTCGCAGGTCACAATCGGGGCACACATTCTGAAAGTTGGCATCAATCCTTGCTCTGTGGAAGTTGGGGCGGCTACCTCTGCCTCATCGTAATTGAGCCAGAACTACTCTGTTTGCCGTGGCAGGTCAATTTCTTCAGGTGCAATGGGTGGCGGTTTTTCTCCGAGGACAACATTCACCCGGTAGCTATTCACCCCATCTACAACCGTGTCTGCATGAATGTTGATGATGATTTGGATGGTCCCTTCCATAACAGCCTGCAAATTATGGCTTAGACAGCACAGGTAGGATCTTTGTATACTTTTAGTTCTGGGTATTACATCTTAGTGCATTTGTTTGTAACTTTCAGAATGAAGTGAGGTAGACCCATTGATAAGTACACCTATCGACTTAGAATCACACTCTAAAACGATCGACCTATGTCCGTCTGTCTATCTATATAAAATTGTAATCAAAATACCGACCGCAATGTACATCCGTTCAAAATTAGTGCCGATATCGGTTTAGGGTTATACCGAAGCCTATTGAAATTAAAAGAAATCGGTTAAAATAGTCGGCAGACATGTTCGGTTTGGGGGTGTTTTGGGGGATGGGGCGGCACTCAGTGACTTGGCTCTGAAAATATCTCTCAGATTCGTGTTTTAATTGAGCCCCATATTGCAATTGTCAGCAATTACGTCCTATTTAGGTTATGTAATGGGGATGGGATGGCCCCATTTACACTTTTTCATGAATATTGATATCAGATTCGAGCTTTACTCCCAAAGACCTTTCGTTTGAGACCCATCTTGCTATTATCCCAATTTTGTCCTATTTGGGGGCTATTTTGGGAAATTTTGATACCAAATTTTTGTTTTTAGGTTTCTATAAGACGGCACTTAAAATTTTGCTGAAATTGTACCACCCATTTCCGAGACCTGGCGTTTTTGAAAATTAGGGTAAGGGGGAAAGTCCGGGATCATTATGCACCATCTGTGAAAATTTCAAGAAAATTGGTTCAACCGTTTTAGAGTCTACACGGAACAGACAAACAAACGAACCGACAGACACAAATTAATTTTTATATATAAGTTGTCACCCGATTTTCCCATGTAAAACCGTAGTACGAACTATTTTCTTGCCAATCTGAAACCTATGCCATATTTAGATATAGCATCCATTTAATGATGCCGCCAAATTTTTATATATACCACTACTGTGGTAGAGTATATTATAGCTTAGAGCATTTTTTTGTAACACCCAAATTGAAGAGAGATAGAGATATAGTATACCGATCGACTCAGAATCACTTTCTGATTCGATTAAGCTATGTCCATCCGTCGGTTCGTCTGTCCATGTTATTACTTTTAGAGTAGGTTTAGGCTATTATATAGTCGCCACCGCATGACTATTGCCTTTACTTACTTATTTTCACTCTTTTTATACCCTCCACCATATGACGGGCGGTATACTAATTTCGTTGTTCCGTTTGTAACACCTCGAAATATGTGTCCAAGACCCAATAAAATATATATATTCTTGATCATCATGACACTTTAAGTCGATCTAGCCATGTTCGTCCGTCCGCCCGTCTGTCGAAAGAATGCAAAATATCGAAGGAGTAAACCTAGGCGCTTGAAATTTTGCACAAATATTTCTTATAAGTGTAGGTCTGTTGGGATTCTAAATGAGCCAATTCGATCCATGTTTTGATATAGCTGCCATATAAACCGATCTTGGGTCTTGACTTCTAGAGCTTCTAGAGGGCGCAATCCTCATCCGATTTAGTTGCGATTTGCAACTACAACAACTTTTTCAAGTATGGTCTAAATCAGTCCATAGCCTGATATAGCCGCCATATAGACCGGTCTTCCGATTAAACTTCGTGGGCTTCTAGAGGGCGCAATTAAAAATTCCAATATGGATGAAATTCGCATATTTCGTAACCTAATATAGCTGCCATATAAACCGATCTTGGGTCGTGATTTCTTGAGCTTCTAGAGGGCGCAACCTTATCCGATTTAGCCGAAATTTTGCACGAAATGTTTTATTATGACTTCCAACTACTGTGTCAAGTATAGTGTAAATTAGTCCATTTCCTGATATAGTCGCCAAATAAACCGATCTCCCGATTAGAGTTCTAGAGGGCGCAATTCTTATCCTAAATGGTTGAAACTTTGCGTATGTCGTTTTGGTATAACTTCCAACAACTGTTCCAAGTTTGGTCTAAATCGGTTGATAACCTGATAGAGCTGCCATATAAACCGATTTTGGGTATTGACTTCTTAAGCTTCTAGAGGGCGCAATTAATATCCAATATGGTTGAAATTTTGCATAAGTCGTTTTGGTATGACTTCCAACAACTACTCCAAGTATGGTCTAAATCGGTGTATTAACTGATATAGCCTGCCATATAAACCAAACTCCCAGTTTGACTTTTTGAGCCTCTAGAGGGCGCAATTATTACTCCAGCACATTGGACCTGATGTTGACGAGTGAAGTGGCTAGCAACCTAACTTTTCGCCAGCAGGTTGGACTTACAACCGACTGGAAGAACAAAAAACTATTCATATTGTACATACTTTCCTTGTGGCTGCTACTGAAAAACAAGGTGGTAGGAGCCAATGGCTTGCCATTTGTCCTATGTAGAGCAGAAGGCGACAAGCTTAATCGACGTATGCATCAGCATTTTTGTTCAATCTTGCTAAAAGGACCCCATAATTACGATATTCTTCACCCTCATCAAATACCGGCCCAGTAGGTGTATACAAATATACAGCCTTTAATCCTCACTAATACGCCGTTTTGCTTTCATTGTTTTCACGGAAACATACACTCACGGAAACATACAACTCCAAAGGTCGACAAAGGAAATTTTATACCCAATTTGTGTTTCCATATATTTTGTAATAAACATTTAAGTTTTTGTATTTTACCCACCTTTGGTCTCGAAATCGGCTTTTACACTCAAGTAGTTTTCCTTGCAATTATTCACATATTTTGTTGAAAACTTTATAAGTTTACTAAAATCAGTCACTTTTTTACGCAACAAACTCTCGAAAAGTGTTTCATTCACCCATTTGGGTGTAGCACCGTCAATTATGGAAAATTGCCTATCGATCACCATGTTAAACTTTCAACTGCTTAAAATATAAATATTTACACTCCTCTTGCATTTCAGGTGTGGTGAGCAATATTAGATTAGTTCATTTCACATTTATCGTCTAATCGTCAAAAAAATCATAACAGAGATAACAATTTTTGTCAGGTTTAGTGTATGAATGGTCAGTACTGAGAACAAATATAAATTAATTGATATCAGATTTCAGTTTACGGCAGCAAAAAACAAATCAATTTTTTTATTTTGTTTTCTAAAATTATATTTTTTTTTATTAAATAATTTGTTTATATGGATTTGGCTTTGGCTTTATAGAAACTGATATTAGTAGGATCTTTTGGTAAATGAAGAAAAAAATATAAAGTATACTTTTAGGATGACAACTTAAAACTCGGTTATTATCTAAGCTAACCAACTTACCAAAGACATACAAAATGCAAAGATAAGGCATTTGAGAAGGCGATTAGAGATCATTTTAAACGCATAGATGGCACTGTGCTCATTGGTATGACACCATTACCACATATTCTAAGCCCAATGCGTATGCGAATAAATTTATTCAATAAATATATTCTTTTAATGATTCATTGATCCAAAATAACACTTTAAATATACAATTTTAGGTAAATCGCAAAAAACCATTGGGCCCCTTTTGACCAACGATGCCTGATGACTCCTAAACAACTCCTGAAAACTAAAATATAACTGAAAAGTGAGGTCCATTTTTACTAACGACACCTGGCATCCGAAAGGCGCAATTGATTGTTAGCTTCGTACTAACACTGTAAAGCCAATGACCTAGAACACAATAAGATACGGCATTTGCAAAAGTCGATGAGGGATATTTTTGAACGCACAGAGGCATTTTATTCATTGGGATGGAACCACCTTCACATGATCAATAAAAAGTACACAAATACACACAGTCCAGTAATGATTAAAAAACAACATAAAAAAAATATATAAAGTAAAGTTTTGTTGTAAATGTTGTTTCTTTATATTTCTTAATTAGAAAACAAAAACAAAAATACAAGTTTGCCTTTGCTTTTTTGTTCTAACGGTACGTTTGTCTCATAAGTAGAAATTATGACAACCAAAAAGTCTGCGTTCACTTTGTTTACTAAAAAAAAAAATTACTAAATTTGGAAACATGGAAACTAAAGGAAATGAAATATGCATATCTGAAAGAAAAATAATTTTTAAATTGCAGAAAGAAGGACAAAGCTTTAGAAATATTGGTGGAACAGTTGGAAGAACGTATTCTTCTGTCCAGCGCGTAATTAATAATTACAAAGAAACCGGCATTATAACTTCAAAGCCTCCGCCTGGGCGTCCAAAACAATTATCCGTTAGAGAAGAGCGCTAAGTGATTAATATGGCAAGCAACAACCCTCGTATAACATCAACCAAAATTGTTGAAAATATGAAAACAATGTTTAAACAAGTAAAAACGTGCTAAGTTCGGCCGGGCCGAATCTTATATACCCTCCACCATGGATCGCATTCGTCGAGTTCGTTTCCCGGCAACTCTTCTTAGGAAAAAAGGATATAAGAAAAGATTTGCTCTGCTATTAGAGCGATATCAAGATATGGTCCGGTTTGGACCACAATTAAATTATATGTTGGAGACCTGTGTAATGTCAGCCAATTCGAATAAGAATTGCGCCCTTTGGGGGCTCAAGAAGTAAAATAGAGAGATCGATTTATATGGGAGCTGTAGCGGGCTATAGACCGATTCAGACCATAATAAACACGTATGTTGGTGGTCATGAGAGGATCCGTCGTACAAAATTTCAGGCAAATCGGATAATAATTGCGACCTCTAGAGGCTCAAGAAGTCAAGATCTCAGATTGGTTTTTATGGCAGCTATATCTGGTTATTAACTGATTTGAACCTTATTTGACACAGTTGTTGAAAGTAAGAATAAAATACGTCATGCAAAATTTTAGCCAAATCGAATAGGAATTGCGCCCTCTAGAAGCTCAAGAAGTCAAGTCCCCAGATCTGTTTATATGACAGCTATATCAAGTTATGGACCGATTTCAACCATACTTGGTACAGTTGTTGGGTATCATAACAAAACACGTCGTGCAGAATTTCATTCCAATCGGATAAGAATTGCGCACTCTAGAGGCTCAAGAAGTCAAGACCAACGATCGGTTTATATGGCAGCTATATCAAAACATGGACCGATATGACCCATTTACAATACCAAACGACCTACACTAATAAGAAGTATTTGTGCAAAATTTCAGCTTTACTCCTTCGGAAGTTAGCGTGCTTTCGACAGACATACGGACGGACGGACATGGCTGGATCGACATAAAATGTCGCGACGATCAAGAATATATATATTTTATGGGGTCTCAGACGAATATTTCGAGTAGTTACAAACAGAATGGCGAAATTAGTATACCCCCCATCTTATGGTGGAGGGTATAAAAAAGCATCTGTGCCAAAACTGCCAGAAAAATATTACATAGAGCTTGATTTCATGGAATAGTTGCTCGAAGAAAGCCGTATATTTCAGTCATAAACAGACAAAATCGGATTGCATTCGCTAATACTTTCATCAATAAGCCTCCTGAATTCTGCAAACGTATTATTTTCTCCGACGAGAGCCAATTCTGTATTTTTGGCATTAAAGGTCGGCAAATAGTGTGGCGCAAGTCCGGGACGGAGCTGGAAAAACAAAATTTAGTTGGAATGGTGAAGCACGGTGGTGGTGGAGTTATGGTGTGGGGGTGTATGGCTGCTATTGGGGTGGGTCAATTAGAATTTATTGAGTCCAAAATGGATAAAAGGGGTTATCTCAATATTTTGAAAAAAAATTTGAAACCAAGTGCTGCTAAACTAGGGTTAGCAACGACATTTTGGTTCCAACAAGATAACGATCCAAAGCATACATCGGAGGTTGTTAGGCTTTGGCTTCCATATAACACTCCAAAGCAGCTTAAAACACCACCCCAATCACTAGATCTCAACCCCATTGAGCATCTTTGGGATCTATTGGAGAAAAAAATTCGTCAGCACGTTATAACCAGCAAGGAGATGTTACGAAGGGTTAAGCAGGCAGAATGGTCGAAAATAACATCTGAGGAAACAGAAAATTTGGTAAACTCCATGCCAAATAGACTAAGTGCAGACTTAAAACAACGTGACTATCCTACCAAATATTAGGAATGTGTTAATATGTTTTTATTTTGTGTTTAAATAACTCTTTTGTTTATTTTTAATTACTGAACGCAGACTTTGTGATACTTATATTGGGTTGCCCAAAAAGTAATTGCGGATTTTTCATATAGTCGGCGTCGACAAATTTTTTCACAGCTTGTGACTCGGTAATTGCATTCTTTCTTCTGTCAGTTATCAGCTGTTACTTTTAGCTTGCTTTAGAAAAAAAGTGGAAAAAAAGTATATTTGATTAAAGTTCTTTCTAAGTTTTATTAAAAATGCATTTACTTTCTTTTAAAAAATCCGCAATTACTTTTTGGGCAACCTAATATTTAATTGTTATCATATTTAAATCACTCTAGAGTGAAAGTGCTTAACTAAACTTAGAATTTTATTTTTAATGTTAGGAATATGAAGAAAAAATATATGTAAAAGAGTTGATTTGATTTATAATTTTATTTTGTGTTCTTAAACCAATCATAAAAGTTTGTCAGGTGAACGCAAACTTTATGGGCTATGTGTATGCTTAATTTGACATTACATAAGACAAACAGATACAAAACATTTTTGAACAATATCAACTTTTCCTTGTTTTGTGTAAAATTTATCCAAAATGTATTAGAATTGACTTATTTATTTGGAATCGGATTTTTAGTTAATTATAATTTTTATTATCGAAAAAAATAACGTTTCAATGATTAAAAAGTATCAAAATTATAATTTTTCTTCTTGTTAGACCAAATTTGACTCTTTTTTGTTGACATCACTGACTGATGCTCTTGTCAGCCTCCTCCAATTATTGGTTATTCATAGAACTTTCTTTTGTTGGAAAAAGACAATTATTAGTACCTACAAAGAAAATATAACTTTCGTCTTATTTAATTTTATTGGAGGTCCTAAAATTTAAATACATGCCTTATAGCTTATATATAAATGTACATACATACATACTTATCTACAACATACAAAATTTATTCCAACATTTGTTCCCTATTAATAATACTCGCATATCCAATACAGTTAAGATGATTTTTCTTATTATGAAATAGTTTAACGCCCTAATTTGCTCAGAAAAACAAAGGCCAAAAACTCAACAACAATACTCCCTTCCTCCTTACCATTGGACTCAGTCAGCACATCAAAAAACCCCTAGAACATTGTATTCTTTTTACAACCAAACAACCCCTTATTGCAAATAAACCCACAATATACGTCATATCGTTGTTAAATTGAACTGTTTCATTTCAACTAATCATGTCGCATTTTAATATGACAAATTAATTGAATACAATTTTGGGCAAAATCTCCAAAAAAAAATATATTTCTTACACAAATCAATCACATTTCTGGGTTAATATGTGGCAATAATGTTAACACATGTGCTGTGTTTTCTTGTTGTCTATATGGTCTTCAATGTTCGTTGTTTTTGTACGTTTGTGTGTTATGCTTCGTCTGGTGGTGTATTGTGAATTGAGTCAGAGGTGTGCTTATTCACAAACTCACCACCAATTAGGTGAGTTGGTAAACGTTGTTCTCTAAGTTCAATGAGAGGTGTGTGGTGAGGTAGTGTTGAAATAAGCATAGCGTTGAAATGTTAACAACTGCCTCCGTGGCGCAATTGGCTAGCGCGTTCGGCTGTTAACCGAAAGGTTGGTGGTTCGAGCCCACCCGGGGGCGGTGGTTTCTTTTTTAAATAAATATTTATTCTTCAGCAAAATAGTTAAATTAGATATTAAAAAATTGGAATTAACTTATCCAAATAATAAATAGTCGAATAAGAAGGGCTTATTATTATATTATTATGGTACAATCGTTTTAAGTTTGGTCAGGCCTAATTGTGGATTGCTTTTACTACGTTCTTTGGTATTTTAAGGCATAATATTCAACGATGGTACTTAGAAATAATTTAACTTCGGATAAAATCGCGCCCTGATGTTACTTAAAAAGTCAATTCCCAATAAACGTTTATTTGGGGGCCATATCAGTTTGTGGACCGATTTATTTGTTCTCAAAAAAGTATAGATGCTACAAGATGACATCGTACTCGCATGAAACGTTTAATGCTTTGAGAAAAGTTTATTTTAAAAATTCCCACAACCACTTAAGCTCCGTGGATAAAAACCTTTAGTCAGTTTTCTCGCGCAATGGGAGGGCCTAATAGGAATAGATTGTGAACATTTTATCTAAACAAAATTCCTCAACATGATTCAAACCAAGCATTACACATGCCACACAGTTGGAAATTGAGTTTAACTAGAGGTTTTGACACCTTCATGTCACTTTTTAAAACGATTCTCGTAAGAACTTCGGCTTAATAACAAAACAACAGCTACGCTATTTTTTTTTACTACCATAAGCTAATAGAAGGCACGTGAAACCTCTTAACTCTGTTGGCCGCTAATCACATAACTTATAATCCAGTGAACCACCCCCACCTTCATATTCACTCTCCACTCCCTAAGGATCAGTCAGTGTTTTGATTTTACTCTAATTCGGCATGAAGTGTTGCTAATAATCTTTCCGCATAGATGACAAATACCAAATATCCTGTAAGGATAGCAACATACTGCAGACACCAAGTGTTGCGCTCAGCAGACAGACAGCAAGTAAGGAAGGAAGGAAGGCAATAAAGACCCCATTGGCAAGCTGCATCTTAGTGAAAGTGTAACAAGGGTTGTTAGAGTTCATTTGAAAATCCTATTATACAAAATTTGACTTCTTGTCTTTTTTCCTAGTCGTTCAAAAGGACCCTTTGCTGCGCCACCATAAGTGTTTGTGCAATATATTTGGGATTAACTTTTGTTATTATTGAAAGTAGACGACAAACATTTTGTGTTGTTATTGTATATCCTGTGTTTTTTGTTGTAGCCCCTTTCATAATTTGTTAGCAATTTATGATAGGCAAGGACGTCTGTAATGAGTTTATATGTAACTAATGTGTCATGTTAGAGGGGTGAAAAGCAATCGAAGCACAGTGGGATGGGAAGAAAAAACAAGTAAAAAGGCATTAAGTTCGGCCGGGGCGAACTTTGGATACCCACCACCTCGGGTATATATGTAAACCACCTTTCATCAAAATTCGGTGAAAATTTCATACCTTATACTCATATACCTCATACCGATCTGAACTATATACGACACGGATATCGAAAAGCCGAACATAAGTCACTGTGTCAAATTTCAGTGAAATCGGATTATAAATGCGCCTTTTATGGGGCCAAGACTTTAAATCGAGATATCGGTCTACATGGCAGCTATATCCAAATATGGACCGATTTGGGCCAAGTTGCATAAACATGTCGAAGAGCCTAACACTAAGCACTGTCCCAAATTTCGGCGAAATCGGACAATAAATGCCTCTTTTATGGGCCCTAAACCTTAAATCCAGAGATCGGTCTATATGGCAGCTATATTCAAATCTGGACCGATCTGGTCAAAATTGAAGAAGGACGTCGAAGAGCCTAACCAAACTCACTGTCTCAAATTTTAGCGACATCGGACAATAAATGCGTCTTTTATGGTCCCAAAACCTAAAACTTAGATATCGGTCTATATGGCAGCTATATCCAAATCTGGACCGATCTGTGCGATATTGCAGAAGTATGTCAAGGGGCTTAACTTAACTCACTGTTCCAAATTTCGGGGACATCGGGCAATAAATGAGCATTTTATGGGCCCAAAACCATAAATCAAGAAATCGGTCTATATGGCAGCTATATCCAAATTTGAACCGATCTGGACCAAATTGAAGAAATATGTCAAAGGGCCTAACACATCTCACTGTCCCAAATTTCAGCAAAATCGGATAATGAATGTGGCTATTATGGGCCTTACACCATAAAGCGGAGGATCGATCTATATGGCAGCTATATCCAAATCTGGACCGATCTGAGCCAAATTAACGAAGGATGTCGATGGGCCTTACACAATTCACTGCCCCGAATTTCATCAAAATCGGATAATAAATGTGGCTTTTGTGGGCCTTAGACCCTAAACCGGAGGATCGGTCTATATGGCAGCTATATCCAAATCTGAACCGATCTAGACCAAATTAAAGAAACATGTCAAAGGGCCTAAGGCAACTCACTGTCCCAAATTTCAGCAAAATCGGATAATAAATGTGCCTTTTATGGGCCTAAGACCCTAAATCGGAGGATCGGTCTATATGGCAGCTATATCCAAATCTAGACCGATATAAGCCAAATTGACGGAGGATGTCGAAGGGCCTAACACAACTCACTGTCCTAAATTTCAGCAAAATCGGATAATAAATGTGGCTTTTATGGGCCTAAGACCCTAAATCGGCCGATCGGTCTATATGGGGGCTATATCAAGATATAGTCCGATATAGCCCATCTTCGAACTTAACCTGCTTATGGACAAAACAAAGAATCTGTACAAAGTTTCAGCTCAATATCTCAATTTTTAAAGGCTGTAGCATGATTTCAACAGACAGACGGACAGACGGACGGACATGTCTAGATCGTCTTAGATTTTTACGCTGATCAAGAATATATATACTTTATAGGGTCGGAAATGGATATTTCGATGTGTTGCAAACGGAATGACAAAATGAATATACCCCCATCCTTCGGTGGTGGGTATAATAAGTGGTAGAATGTTTGCCATTTGTGAACGGATAAAGACATCTGAGGTGTGCAAAATGAGCCAGAACTACTCTGGTCGTTCTCCAAGGACCACATTCAGCAGGTAGCAGCCCAAAAGGTATTGCTTAGACAGCATGTAGTTATGTCTTCGCACTGCTAGGATCTTTGTCTCCTGCTGGTGGTGGTCCACATGAGAAATGATATTCAGATTCTGATAGATCTGAATATTATTCCACTGCTTGTCACAAAGCTGACGAGACCACACTGGCGCTGCATAATTTACTACAGACCGGCCAAGTGCTACAGGATAGTGTCTTGAGGACCTAGTTTCTACTTTTGACTTTATCGCAAATTACTGTGGCATGTGGGGAGAATGTGCAAGAGCTGTCAAATGTGACGCCAAGTATTTTGGGACACTTGATGGTCGGAATCATTTCTCCATCGACCATAACAGTCAGCTCGGCATTCACCTCACGCGCATTTGTAGTGAACAATGTGACTAAAGATTAGGTGGCAGATATCTTCATATTTTTTGTAGCGAAATATGAGGCAAGTTCGTTGAGGTAGACGTTCAACCTATGGCAGCTGTCAACAATAGGTGGAAGGCCTGATGCTGTGATCGTACAATCGTCCGCATATGATACGATATCTATGCCGTCTAGAGGGAGTGGAATGGAGGATAGGTACAGATTAAACAGAGCCGGAGATAACACCCTGCCTTGGGGAACTCCCTGTTTCACTCTACGGTGCTTTGACTTCTTATCCCTAAATTCCACAAGTGACTGGCGACCACAGAGATAATTCGCGACCCAGCGTTTCAGGGCTGGCTGTAGGGACGTGCTGGTGATGTCCTCAAATAGTTTGGCATGGCTGTAATCCATTTTGATGCTAGGCGAATGGAAATACCCCTACGAGGATCGGCAGGAGTAATGTCTCAAGCGTCTTTGCTACTGGTGAGAGAAGGGAGATCGGTCTGTACGACAGACGACAGTAGCAGGATCAAAGACAGGTTGAGGACAGTAGTAAGGTATTCAACTCCAGGTAAATCCAGAATCTTCAGTATCAGTGTTGAGATACCGTCGGGGCCCAACGCCTAGGATGATTTGGCGCCACGGATGACATTCGTAACTTCGCCCACAGTAAATTCCGATGGAGACCACGGATACGGCGAATGGCTGTCAATATCGGGATGCAAAATAAATTGACGGTTGAATAACCTGGCGCATCTCTTCGGATCAGTCACGGTTACGTTGCCAAAAGTGACTGAGTTCCTGTCATCCCGTCTACCGGGGTTCTAGAGTGACTTAACAGTAGACCACAGCTTGCCTAAACCGGTTACATTGCTCCAAGTGTTCCAGCCAAAAATTCCGCCTATGTTCGTTGACTACCCTGTTTATTTCTCGCTGATTCTGGGGTTCGTAAAACGAATTCCATCACGCTCGTCTGCGAGAACCACTGCCTGCGCCGGGAAATTGGGCCGCACTTGGGGTATAAAGCGTCCGGCTGCTGCGTTAATGATGTCTTGGGATATCGTTTCGTCAACTGGCACATCCGAGGGAGGTGGCAGTTCACTGAAGCGGCGATTGGTGTAATCTCTGAAGCCGGCCCAATCGGCCTACATCTGTTTGTAAACGTTCTGCGCTCAGAGGTTATGAAGTCGGGTGGTCGGTCGATGGTGAGAATTATGGGGAGGTGGTCTGACCCTATAGAAATGATGGCTTGCCAGGATACGTCACTCAGGAGATCAGAGAATGCAATGGAAATATTTGGCGAGCTACTACACCTTCTCGTAATCCTAGTGTGGGCATCCTCATTCACCGTGCAAAACGGGGAGCCTTCTATCTGCTGTGCCAAAGCTTTGTTACTCAGACTCAGAGGTTATGAAGTCGGGTGGTCGGTCGATGGTGAGAATTATGGGGAGGTGGTCTGACCCTATAGAAATGATGGCTTCCCAGGATACGTCACTCAGGAGATCAGAGGATGCAATGGAAATATTTGGCGAGCTACTACACCTTCTCGTAATCCTAGTGTGGGCATCCTCATTCACCGTGCAAAACGGGGAGCCTTCTATCTGCTGTGCCAAAGCTTTGGGAGCTGATCGTTACCTAGGGGAGAATGCCATGAAATATGATGCGCATTAAAGTCCCCTAGAGCCAGACGATTACAGCCAGATATGAACCCACTTATGTCGATATTGGGATACAGGTACCAACCGGCGGTATGTACACGTTGTATAGCTCTATCTCGGCAGTACCGGACCTGACTGCTATCCACATACACTCCATGTAGCGGTCACATTGTACCCGTGACAACTGTGCAGGCCACAGGTGTTGGTCAGATTTGTCTCCTGAATCGCTGTGACTAATAAGTTCTTCCGACTCATCAAATTCACAATCTCGTCGATCTTGCCACGGAGACCGTTACAGTTCATTTGCAAAAATGATACACTTCCAGGCACTGGCCTGGCAATATTGGGGCTGGAATGCTGCTGTTGCGTATATGGCCGCACGGGAGAGGTCGGGTGGGTCATATAGTTCGACGACGACGGCGCTTGTGACTCATTTCCGTCTATGTTTGCACAGCATCATGCAACATATTCAGCATGACTATACTCCCGTAGTGATGTGAGGCCAGGGCAAGATCGGAAATGTACCCACACCATGCACCGGTTACACCTCACCGACACCGATCGATGATGGGGGTGGTTCTGGCAAACCGAACAGAGTCAGGGTCCGGGGTTTTTTCAGTCCCGGCACGGACTAATACCTTGCGGAGAAGGTACTCCGGGATGTTCCTCTCCCATGACGAAAAAAGGACGAACACGTACACTTTATGATCTGGATTTAACTAAAACCAAAAACAAAACCGGTTTGTTTACATGCGCTTTTGGGGATTTAAGTGACATACACAAGAGAACATGCGTATACATGAATGTGCATATCACACATAACCATACACAATTCTAGAAAACAGTTGCATTTTTTGGTACTTTTATCGATTATTCAGTCAAGAAATCGGTTTTTATTTGGGATTTTAAAAATAAATCCTTCAAAAATGGGATTTATTTTTGTATGGTATAACTGCAAAAAAACACAAGATTTATCAATTCAATTTCGAAAAGGTCATAAATCCCGATTTAGTGGCCAATGTGAACTTACTTTTTCGCCATTTCAGTAGTTTCAAAGTAACGCCCGTTCGATTTGCTTATTTTGGTTGTTCTTGTTGTTTATTTGTTTTGCTTTGCGAATTTGTGCCAGAGAAATGAGTTTGGCAAGTTAAGCAACATATAATAATTACCGGCTTGACCAGGCCTAACCAGGAATTATTTCTGAGTCAAACAGTAAATTTTTTCACAGCGACAGTAGTGGCATAAGTTAACGGTCATACTTTAACCATAAATGCCATATAAATGTGTGCGAATTCCATGATTACACCTAAAATCCTCATCGGACTCATTTATAAACTACTACATCGGCTAATGGTAACCTGCCGCGTCGGAACAGATTATCGTTAACCGATATACATAATATTTCGTATTTTGCTTGTTAGGATCAAAAATAAATAATAATAGGTATACGTTTCGATATGATGCGATAAACTCAACCAATGAAATTGAAATTGGTACTTTATTTGAATTTCGACTTACTTCGCGAGTTCTTGGAACCAAAAACGACGTAAGTCGAGGTATTACTGTACTATCTAGTCTTCTTTCTTGTACGGAATATAGTTCGCTGAGATTCAATCGTTGGACATGGGATCATCTAGCTATTTCGTATAGACGATAACCCGTCGTAAATAGTCAAGCTGGCCACCTCACGGCTCCTCCTGCCTTGTTTTTCTCCATCCTGGTTACTGCTACTAAGACTTTATACTGACTAGGCGCTTAATATTCTGTACCATAACTAGGGATTGGTAGAGATGGGCGAGGGTAAATACCCAAAAGGTATTAACCCGGTAAATTGTGTAAAACCCCGGTATTTACCCATTTATACCCAAAAGCTGGGTATTTATAATTTTGCAAATATCTTGGGTATAAAAACAAAAAAAATTTTTGATGATTTCCTATTCTTTCTATATAAATCTGATATTCTGATCTAATAAAATGGGATTTTAGTTATATATAGCCGCAATATAGAGCGATCTCCAGACTTAAAGTCTGGAGGCAAAAAATTGGTAATTTTTCATCCGATTTCGATGAAATTTGACACAGTGAGTTCTGATAGACCCCTACCCATTTCTATGAAGTGTGGTTCAGATCGGACTATATTTAGATATAGCTGCCCTATTGACCGACCGCCTGATCTCCCGATATAGGTTATTTAGGCTATAAAATATCCATTTATTATCCGAATCCGATTTAGCACAGTGTGTTCTGGTGGATCCCTCCTCGAATCCTGTAAAATTTGGTCCAGATCCGACCATATTTGGATATAGCTGCCATATTAACCGATCTCCTCATATAGAGTATTGAGCCCATTAAAGGAGCATTTTTCATCCGATTTGGATGAAATTTGAAACAATGAGCTTTGGTAAGCCTTTACACCTTTTTGTTGAATATCGTCCAGATCGGACCATATTTGGATACAGCTGCCATATAGACCGATCTCCCGCTATAGAGTATTGAACCCATAAAAGGAGCATTTTTCATCCGATTGGGATGAAATTTGAAACAGTGCGTTTGATACCCAATTTCACCTTTAACTACTAACTACCCAAGCGTTGGGTAACCCATCTCTAGGGATTGGCTCTGTGAAGATACGTAGCCAGGATTATTTTTTTTGGAGGGAGGAGAGAGGGTGAGGCCAAAATCCGACGGGCGCTTCCAGTCTGAGGAACATTGTCATTTCGAGTATTATAGGCACTCGTGTTAATTAAGAGTCGGTATCACTCAAACCCCCATTGAGACGCTCGGAATTGCTAATTGCGGC